>NC_069500.1:1287870708-1288180708 GCF_027579735.1 Bombina bombina
GGGGGGGGGAGAGAGGAGGGCAAAAGAGAGAGGGCAAAAGAGAGGGGGGAAGAGAGAGCGCAAAAGAGAGGGGGGGACGAGAGAGCACAAAAGAGGGGGGAGAGAGAGCGCAAAAGAGAGGGGGAAGAGAGAGAGCAAAAGAGAGGGGGAAGAAAGAGCGCAAAAGAGAGGGTGGAGAGAGCGCAAAAGAGAGGGGTGGAGAGAGAGCGCAAAAGAGAGGGGGAGGGAGAGCACAAAACAGAGGGGGTGAGAGAGCGCAAAAGAGAGGGGTGGAGAGAGAGCGCAAAAGAGAGAGGGAGAGAGACAGCAAAAGAGAGAGGGGGAGAGAGAGCAAAAGAGAGGGGGGGAGAGAGAGGGCAAAAGAGAGGGGGGAGAGAGAGGGCAAAATAGAGAGGGCAAAAGAGAGGTGGGAAGAGAGAGCGCAAAAGAGAGGGGGGAAGAGAGAGCGCAAAAGAGGGGGGAGAGAGAGAGTGCAAAAGAGAGGGCAAAAGAGAGGGGGAAGAGAGAGCGCAAAAGAGAGGAGTGGAGAGAGAGCGCAAAAGAGAGGGGGAGGGAGAGCGCAAAAGAGAGGGGGTGAGAGAGCGCAAAAGAGAGGGGGAGACAGAGCACAAAGGAGAGGGGGAGAGAGAGCGCAAAAAAGAGGGGGAGAGAAAGCGCAAAAGAAAGGGTGGGAGAGAGAGCGCAAAAGAAAGGGTGGGAGAGAGAGCGCAAAAGAGAGGGGAGAGAGAGCGCAAAAGAGAGGGGGAGAGAGAGCGCAAAAGAGAGGGGGAGAGAGAGCGCAAAAGAGAGGGGGAGAGAGAGAGCGCAAAAGAGAGGGGGGAGAGAGAGAGCTCAAAAGAGATGGGGAGAGAGAGAGCTCAAAAGAGAGGGGGGGAGAGAGAGCTCAAAAGAGAGGGGGGAGAGAGCACAAAAGAGAGGAGGAGAGAGAGAGAGCGCAAAAGAGAGGGGGAGAGAGAGCTAAAAAGAGAGGGGGAGAGAGAGAGAGCAAAAGAGAGGGGGGAGAGAGAGAGAGCAAAAGAGAGGGGGAGGGAGAGAGCGCAAGGGGTGGGACCGCTGTACTGCAAAAAATGGCCCGTGTGAACGGGCTTTAGGACTAGTACATAAATAAAATGTGAATAATATTATTTATAAAGTTGATTAAAATTAGAGTTCCTTAACTCCCAGGTACTGTGAGTAAATGACCAACATATTATTGGTTAAATAAATTATTACCACAAAATAATCAACACGTTGCTTGAGTCAGTTCCTCTTCAAACAGTCCAGGTCTAATTTCTGTATAACTAATTTGCAGTGCGTATGTGTGGAAATATATCTGACTCATTTTATTTACAGTTTAATCTGTGTATTTGCACAAGTGTGAGAAGCAAGCTCCACTGAGCTACCAACTGCCTGATAACGTGCAGGTTTGTTAGGGCTTAGGATGTATCCCTTGCTGTCCCTCTCTTAGCTCTCCCTTTGCTACAAGTGTCCTTGTGAAAAAGTGGCCTCATCACCCAGACCCCAGCTATAGCATATTTGCTTCATCTCAGTCCACCCAATCCCATCCATTTAATACTCAAATCTCTATCCTGTCTGTCATTGTTCTAACCAAACAACACTCACAGCTCTACTCCAATAATCCCTCACTCAGCCTAAGCCTCCCAGGCCCAGAAAATGTTGTAAATGAATTGTTAAAATTGTAGGACAAGACAGTGGGGCAGATTTCTTGGGCGCGATCCGATATCGATCGCAGTTTGCGGCGCAAGCGAGGGAACCGGCGTCGCCCGCAGTTTCAGCTCGCAACTTGAGCCATCCCATATAGGTCGCCGTCAGATGCTAACGTGCCGTAAGTCTCACAAACCAGCGATGTCCAGAAATCTGCGTAAGTACAAATTTCTGGCGTCGCCAGTGACTTGCGGCACGTTAGAAACTGCCGGCGCCTATAAAACCTGACTAAAGTTTAAAACACCCGCACTGTCTAACACGCCTCCCTAACATAGCCCGCACTGTCTAACACGCCTCCCTAACATAGCCCGCACTGTCTAACCCTCTATCCGCTATCCCCCCTCACTAGCCTAACAATAAAAAAGCTATTAACCCCTAAACCGCCGCTCCTTTACCCCGCCGCAACCTAATAAAGTTATTAACCCCTAAACCGCCGCTCCCGTACCCCGCCGCCAGCTATATTATATCTATAACCCCCTAAAGTGAGCCCCTAACACCGCCGCCATCTATATAAAAATTATTAACCCCTAATGTAAGCCCCTTACACCGCCGCCATCTCTATTAAAATGATTAACCCCTAATTTAATCTACCTACCCCGCCGCCAGCTATTTTATCTATATTAACCCTAAGTATATTATAGTTAATATAGGTATTACATTATATATATTAACTATATTAACCCTAATTATATTAGGGTTAATATAGTTAATATAGTTACTATAGTATTTATATTAACTATATTAACTCTATCTAACCCTAACTAAATTTATATTAAATTAATCTAATTCATTTATAAACTAAAATATTCCTATTTAAATCTAAATACTTACCTATAAAATAAACCCTAAGATAGCTACAATATAATTAATAATTACATTGTAGCTATGTTAGGGTTAATATTTATTTTACAGGTAAATTGTTAATTATTTTAAATAGGTATAATAGATATTAAATAGTTATTAACTATTTAATATCTACCTAGTTAAAATAATTACCCAATTACCTGTAAAATAAATCCTAACCTAAGTTACAAATACACCTACACTATCAATAAATTTAATAAACTACAAACATCTATCTAAAAATACAATTAAATTAACTAAGCTAAATTACAAAAAAAAACAAAACACTAAATTACAAAAAATAAAAAAAAGATTACAAGATATTTAAGCTAATTACACCTATTCTAAGCCCCCTAATAAAATAATAAACCCCCAAAATAAAAAAAATTCCCTGCCCTATTCTAAATTCAACAAATTTCAAAGCTCTTTACCTTACCAGCCCTTAAAAGGGCCTTTTGTGGGGCATGCCCCAAAGAATTCAGCTCTTTTGCATACAACAAATACAATACCCCCCCCCCCCATTACAACCCACCACCCACATACCCCTATTCTAAACCCACCCAAACCCCCCTTAAAAAAGCCTAACACTACCCCCCTGAAGATCTCCCTACCTTGTCTTCACCACACCGGGCCGAACTCCTGATCCGATCCGGGCGATGTCTTCCTCCAAGCGGCAAAGAAGAATTCTTCCTCCGGCGATGTCATCCTCCAAGCGGCAAAGAAGAATTCTTCCTCCGGCGACGACTTCCTCCAAGCGGCAGCAAAGTCTTCATTCTTCCGGCGGCATCTTCAATCTTCTTTCTTCGCTCCGCCGCCGCGGAGCATCCATCCCGGCCGACTGCTGAACTTGGAATGAGGTACCTTTAAATGACGTCATCCAAGATGGCGTCCGCCGAATTCCGATTGGCTGATAGGATTCTATCAGCCAATCGGAATTAAGTTTAAAAAAATCTGATTGGCTGATTGAATCAGCCAATCAGATTCAAGTTCAATCCGATTGGCTGATCCAATCAGCCAATCAGATTGAGCTCGCATTCTATTGGCTGATCGGAACAGCCAATAGAATGCGAGCTCAATCTGATTGGCTGATTGGATCAGCCAATCGGATTGAACTTGAATCTGATTGGCTGATTCAATCAGCCAATCAGATTTTTTAAACTTAATTCCGATTGGCTGATAGAATCCTATCAGCCAATCGGAATTCGGCGGACGCCATCTTGGATGACGTCATTTAAAGGTACCTCATTCCAAGTTCAGCAGTCGGCCGGGATGGATGCTCCGCGGCGGTGGAGCGAAGAAAGAAGATTGAAGATGCCGCCGGAAGAATGAAGACTTTGCTGCCGCTTGGAGGAAGACGTCGCCGGAGGAAGAATTCTTCTTTGCCGCTTGGAGGATGACATCGCCGGAGGAAGAATTCTTTTTTGCCGCTTGGAGGAAGACATCGCCCGGATCGGATCAGGAATTCGGCCCGGTGTGGTGAAGACAAGGTAGGGAGATCTTCAGGGGGGTAGTGTTAGGCTTTTTTAAGGGGGGTTTGGGTGGGTTTAGAATAGGGGTATGTGGGTGGTGGGTTGTAATGGGGGGGGGGTATTGTATTTGTTGTATGCAAAAGAGCTGAATTCTTTGGGGCATGCCCCACAAAAGGCCCTTTTAAGGGCTGGTAAGGTAAAGAGCTTTGAAATTTGTTGAATTTAGAATAGGGCAGGGAATTTTTTTTATTTTGGGGGTTTATTATTTTATTAGGGGGCTTAGAATAGGTGTAATTAGCTTAAATATCTTGTAATCTTTTTTTTATTTTTTGTAATTTAGTTTAGTTAATTTAATTGTATTTTTAGATAGATGTTTGTAGTTTATTAAATTTATTGATAGTGTAGGTGTATTTGTAACTTAGGTTAGGATTTATTTTACAGGTAATTGGGTAATTATTTTAACTAGGTAGATATTAAATAGTTAATAACTATTTAATATCTATTATACCTAGTTAAAATAATTAACAATTTACCTGTAAAATAAATATTAACCCTAACATAGCTACAATGTAATTATTAATTATATTGTAGCTATCTTAGGGTTTATTTTATAGGTAAGTATTTAGATTTAAATAGGAATATTTTAGTTTATAAATGAATTAGATTAATTTAATATAAATTTAGTTAGGGTTAGATAGAGTTAATATAGTTAATATAAATACTATAGTAACTATATTAACTATATTAACCCTAATATAATTAGGGTTAATATAGTTAATATATATAATGTAATACCTATATTAACTATAATATACTTAGGGTTAATATAGATAATATAGCTGGCGGCGGGGTAGGTAGATTAAATTAGGGGTTAATCATTTTAATAGAGATGGCGGCGGTGTAAGGGGCTTACATTAGGGGTTAATAATTTTTATATAGGTGGCGGCGGTGTAAGGGGTTCTAATTAGGGGATAGATAAGGTAGATGGCGGCGGTTTTAGAGGCTCACAGTAGGGGGTTAGTTTATGTAGATGGCGGCGGGGTCCGGGAGCGGCGGTTTAGGGGGTAATAACTTTATTAGGGATTTCGGGGGGGGGGGGGATCGCGGTTGACAGGGAGATAGACATTGCGCATGCGTTAGGTGTTAGGTTTATTTTAGCAGATCGCGGTTGACAGGGAGATAGACATTGCGCATGCGTTAGGTGTTAGGTTTATTTTCTAGTTAGTTTAGGGAGTTACGGGGCTCCAATAGTCAGCGTAAGGCTTCTTACGGCTGCTTTTTGTGGCGAGGTGAAAATGGAGTAAGTTTTCTCCATTTTCGCCGCGTAAGTCCTTACGCTGCATATTGGATACCAAACTGCGCGGGTTTGGTATACCTGCCTATGGCCCAAAAAACTGCGGGCGACGGCAGAAATATACGGGCGTAACTTCTAGGTTACGCCGTATATGTGATACCAAACCCGCGCAAATATTGGCGTCGCCGGCTTTTGCGGGCGACGATTTATATCGGATCGACCCCCTAAGGCGCCTCTGATTTTATCTAGTGAGACGACCTTTCTATAACATAACAGACGTGAATATTCTACATGTAGACACTGTGACATTTACTATTTTTCAAGAATGTTTCTGAAGTTGTTGCAGTAGTAATTGTTTTCAGTGGATGTCAATAGGTTCTCATTGTGTGAGATTTCATGTATTGGACACTTAGGGGTAGATTTATGAAATGTGGGGTGGACATGATCCGCTGTTGTCAATCATGTCCATCCGACATCGATAAATGGTGAAATGCTTGGGCAATGCCGCCCCCTGCACATTCGCAGTCAATCGGACGCTAGCAGGGAGTTTCAATCATCCCAATTGTATCTGATAGGGATGATTGCAGTTTGAGGTGGCGGATAAGTTAAGGAGCAGCGGTCTGCTTCATAACAAGTTTCAGGCGGAAATTAAACTTCGGGGGTAGATTTCAGCATCCGCTATTTGATAAATATAGCCCTTAAAGTTAAATGAAACCCAAAATACTTTTTTTATGATTCAGATAGACCATACAATTTAAAACAACTTTGACTTGGGTTATCTAACTTGCATACATTTCTTGTTATCCTTTGGTGAAGGAGCAGTAATGCACTACTGGGAGCTAGCTGAACACATATTGTGAGCCAATGACAGGAGGCATATGTGCAGCCAGCAATCAGCAACTAGCTCCCAGTAGTGTATTACTGCTCTCTAACCTACCTAAGTATGCTATTCAACAAAGGATACCAAGATAACAGAGCAAAATAAATCTTAGGAGCAAATTGGAAAGATGCTTAAAATTGCATGCTCTGAGTCATAAGAGTTTAATTTTGACTTTGCTGTCTCTTTAACACAACTGTAAATGTTAATGGCAAGAATGCCCGCTAGTGATGCACTTGGATACTTAAGGTGATACAAGGCACAATGATTTCGAACATGATCTTACCTTTACAACAGAGTCCTTCTGTAGTCTTATAAGAGTCTATGAATCTCACATGAATATAATCTAGTAACGTTCTTATTTCTAGGTCATTATATAGAGGCTTTTCATTAAAGTGAACAAACAATTATTTAATATATTAACATAGAAACTAGCAAAACATTAGAGATTAAAAAAGTGAGAGAGATCACTAGTTAATCTAGCCCAGTGTGAGAAACAACTTATCCAACAGTCTCAGGTCCCAGTAGATTCAAGGGATGTGCCACGTACTGGAACCCGGGACAAGTGGCAACATTCTACATTAAAAGCAAACTGAAAACCTTTTATTATTTGTATGTATAATCTATGAAAAATACATTTCATGTTATTGTATTTCTTTTTTAACGTTTTGCTCTTATTATTTATACAGTCTATCTTGGATCAGTTTACTTGTCCTGATGACATAAAACTTTGTGATATTGAGGAATTTGAAGGAAAAACAGAAATATACATTGGGAAAGGAAACAGAACATCAGAGGACCGATTGGCTCTTGCGGTAAATATTTATTTCTTGTTATACATATTATTTTGATCACATTTTTTGTAATTATTTGACTTGTTAAATAGTCTCACTGAGAGCCTGATGATCTAAAGCTCTCCACTCAGATGAGATGATCTAAATAATCCTCCAGCACTACCTGATCCGAAAAGACAGATTTTGCTATACTTCTCTAAGGAATGGGTTGACCCCTGTATGTGAAGGGGGAGACAAACCCATGAAATATAGCACTACATGACAGTTTTGTTACATTTACACTTTGTGCTTTGTATTTTAAATTATTTAGACTTCGGATTATGTCCTTTAAATTGTATTACATTTAAGTTTTCTCAGTCTCTATTTTGTATTTCAAGCACATAGATTCAGAGATGGCATCAGAACTAAAGCACAGCGAAGGGGTTAAGTTGCACAGCGATGGCAGCAACTATAAATATATATATATATATATATACACATATATATTTGTGTTAATATGTGTATATAAGCATATACATATATATATATTTATGTGTTAATATGTGTATATATATATATGCATATACATATATATTTATGTGTTAATATGTGTATATATGCATATACTGTACATATATATTAAGTGTTAATATGTGTATATAAGCATATACATATATTTCTTTCTAATGACACGATGAGTCCACGGATCATCTAATTTCTAATAGGATATATCACTCCTGCCCAGCAGGAGGCGGCAAAGAGCACCACAGCAAAGCTGTTAAATATCACTTCCCTTCCCTCCCACCCCAGTCATTCTCTTTGCCTATGTTACAGCAAGGAAGTGGTAAAGTTAGGTGTTAGAAAAGATTCTTCAAGCAAGATTTTATTATTTTTAAGTAATGCAAGATTGTGCTGCTTTGTCCTGGGGTGTAGCCGTAGTCCATATCAGTCTCTTCAGTAGAGCAGTGGTGACTTTAGAGCAATGGGAACTTTTGGGACATAATTCTCACTGCGCCTCCCATGTAATTATGCTGCCCTGAATCGGAAAGCCTGAGTACAATTACTCAGTCTTTACCTCTTTTTCCACAGGTCCTTGTGAGGGAGAGGACCTCTCAAACCTGGTGAGCTGCCTTGCTGTCTGACAGATTTATGAGGTAAGCAGGGCCGCCACTAGAAATTTCGGGCCCCTGACTTAACCATAGATCAGGGTCCCCCCCCCCATTGACATGTGCAATTTTCGACCAAGTGACTAAAACATATATGCACTTTATTCTTAAGTGTAGTCAAACTTGGAAATGTTGTGAAGGTAGTAACACACAAACACAGAACTCAGTAGTAAGGTCAAAATGTCCTAAAAAGGAACAGACAATGGACACACACAAACTCAAACACAAACTTGCACATACACCCAAGGAAACACCCACAGAGACAGCCTCAGAAAACACACAAAGGCATACACACTCACAGACACCCACAGAGAACACACAAACACACACACAGGCACTCACAGAAATCACACAAAGACATACACACACACACACCCTCACAGAGACATCCACAGAAAATGCAAAAATACAGACACATAAACCCTCACAGAGAGACCCACAGAAAAGAAATACATACACATTCATAGAGACACCAACAAAAGCACAAAGACATAAACACAGACACCCACAGAAACACTCACAGGAGGTAACATTTCTGCACATTGCTATCCCCTAAATAAAGTGTGTGACATGCATGATAAAAAAATAAAAGAAATTAAGAGATCACTTTTTAAAGAATCATGTCAATGAGCAAACACAAATACTTATGTGATTTCAAAATTGTACATTAAGGATCTGTCAAAGGGGTAGATGAAGAAAAGTACTTTTCAAACGTTGACATATCTTTCGGTTTTCCCACTCCATTTTCCCCAACCAAGAGCACCACTTCAAATCTGTCAGCTGTACTTATGGATTTGAAAATGCTGTACTCTATATGGTCTTGGTGGAACCATAAACTGTGGTACTCAGTCTCATACCATTAGATCTGGTTAAATGCAGGATTTAGGCTTGTTTGTATGTATTTCAAAATTAAGTCAGCGGTAGTGTAAACTGAACAAGTTAACCTGTCTCATTTCAAACACCAAGCAATCTTAGCCTGAGAGTATAACATTTTATGCAGATGTAAAAAATCTTACATAAAATGCCTCCTGGCATCTGGAAAGTCCTCGCATAAAGGGGCAATAAACTGGAATGTAATTAAAATATATAAATAAATTTTAAAAAAATCATATCTGCCAAAAGGGCACCTACCATTTGTGTATTAAGGAGCAAACATTTCTGCTTGGTTTTAAATATAGAATATCTGCAGCATCGTCAAATAATCATAAATACACTGCTGCATATTGCTAAAAAAAATTTGTTTTTATAGACCCATGGCCCCACCATACAACTACCACACTGAATTTACAATCTGAAATTGCACAAATAAATAAAAAATCATTTACAAAGTAAGTCCTACTTACTCAGCAAATGAAAGTGATCTGTCATCTAAGGCACACACTGTACAAACTGAAGTGCCAAGTCTGTCTCAAACTGTGCATAGTGGTTTAGTGCACGCTCAGAAATCCTCTCAAATGCTAATGCTTTACTCCTTGTAATGACATTTCCCCATGCTCAATAGCACTCTGCTGTAGCGCCCTCTGGTGGCTGCAAAAATGTAAAAAAAAAATATATATATTTTTTTTAATAATAGTGCTTGCCTCATGGGGCCCCCCTGGCCCACTGGGCCCCTGACAGGAGTCACCCTATTCACCCCCTGATGGCAGCCCTGAAGGTAAGTGCTGACTTTAATTTTCTAAAAGGGATAACAAAAAGGAGGTACTTTATTTACACAAGATGGGACACATATATAAAGGACTCGGAAAAGGTTTGGGCACTGTATTTGCAAGAGACATACATTCTCCTACAGATGGAGGAGACATTGGCCTCTATTTACCAAGGTCTGGCGGACCTGATCCGACAGTGCGGATCAGGTCCGCCAGACCTCGCTGAATGCGGAGAGCAATACGCTCTCCGTATTCAGCATTGCACCAGCAGCTCACATAACCGCTGCTTCATAACTGCTGTTAACAGGGGCCATCAAGCTCCATACGGAGCTTGTTAAATTGAGCCCACTATGTAGACAGCTTGGATGCAGGCACTGGGGCTGAGGAAAAATATTGGGCTCTGTTTTTTTTTATGGTGGTTTACTCTGCTTCCGGAGGTTTTCTTTAGAAGACATGATACCGACCGGAAGATTACTTTTTGAAAGCCCACGATGGGCGGAGCTATGGGAGGCGGCAATTTGTGTTTCGCGCCACTTTTCCCTCACTTCCTAGTGACCGGAAAGAGAGTACAGTTTAATTTTAGATTACGCATTTTTTTCTGAGAGCATGTGTTTCTAGGACCGGAGACCGGTTCTCTATCACTACTGCCGAGTTCCGGATCTTTTACTAGGAGTAAAGGCTTCTGCACAGGGAGAGCCGGCGTCAGCAGGGCAGGTAGGCACCTCAGCAAAGTTAAGCTGAGATGTAGAGGTGATCTGCAGCTTTGTTTGGTTATTTAGTCCACTCTGCATGTAAAAAATAAAAAAGTTACGGTTTAAAATTTAAAGTGACAGTAATATTTTTCGTTTTTAATTTTTATTAAAAAATGTAAACTTTTTAATTGATAATTTTTTTTTTTTTTTTTTAAGTAATTTTTATTGAGATCACCAAAAACAAATACTATTACAAATATCCCGAAGAAGGCAAAAGGATACAGTGGTCATAAAAAAACGACAACAATAAATCAATCCTGTTACATCACAGAGCAAGGGAAAAAGAAAACAGACCTCACATTTTTTGTTTTTTTTGTAACCTTAATACAACATATAATAAAATAGCATTGGCATATCATAACAAATGTATAATCTATACTGAAAATCAAACATTGTAGTAAGGGATGGAGGGACAATAATTGTGGTATTTTACGAGGAAAACCACTCAACACACACCCGGACACGCACGCGTAGACCAGAGTGTGATATATGGGGAAGGGAAAAGGAAGGGAAGGGAAAGGGGGTGGAAGGCGGAGACCAACCTAATATCAGGTCAATGGCTCTCTTCTGAATTCTAATCAAGTTGTTTAGCATAAATGGTGGCCTTTAAATGAATATTTTTAGAAGCAAATATAAAAGTTAGGTATATCCAATTGTTTCAGACAGGGCAACGTAGGATTCCAATAGTACAGCATATGCAACAGAATATACAAAAATGTAATATGTGGCAATATATAGTATGGAGTGTGGAGAAACATGTAAACATTATTAGCTACCATTAGGTCAAACATAATATATATCAATATACAAAGCAGCTTAGACAGGTATTTGTGAATTTTATACCATGGTTGAGTATAATGATTGGGCCATAGATTAATCCTACAGCAAAACAGTATCTCTCCTATATTTTCTAAGAAAGTAAGGGTCATTAACTTGTTGATAAAAGTATAACTAAACATATAAAGTCACCAGGTGTGGGAACCGTTAGCCCTCTTCTAAACCATCGCCACTGGATGACCTTAATTAACCTAAGGTAAATTATATAGGCATCTTTACTAAAATAGGAAGAATCATAATTCTAGGCAAATCCCGTTGGCCAGGTATGGGCCCTATACCCAGCACAAGAATACCACAAAAATTACTTTAGTGGAATCTAATGTATAAGATGCTATGACACACGTGACTCCTGGCTAGTCGAGAGGTGCAGAAGAGTATGTATAGTCCCAGCTATAGCCTGGAGGGGACAAAAAGGTTAAGACAACAAGCCTCATTATTATCTTGTCTGCATCCCTATACCCAGGGCATCACAAATAGGATAGAGCACACACGCTAAAAGATATAATTATCTATCTACTACACATGGGGAAAGGTTAGTACAATGTTGACATATGAAACTGTGCTTGTTAAATCGAAGGTTCCCCCTAGATTAAAAACTATATACATCCGGTTACATTCGAAAGACAACACCAATGTAGCTACTTTTAAATAAAATATGAGTAGCTTTGTATAACCTTAAACAAAGCCAAAATCCCTATACATAATACTATATTATAGGAGAAGCTCTTTTAATCTATACAGATACATCAAAGGATATAAGTGAAACAATGAAAGGAAAAGCCAATCTTGCAAATATAAGATGTGGGATAAAAGTTATTTCAATACTAAGAAGCACAGAAACAACCATAATTTTCTAAATTATACTGGGGGAATCAGGCAAAACTATAAGGGGCCATTGTAGGTAATACATTTTACTGTCCTATGTAGTTCTGAAACAGACAACTTAGGCCACCCTTTAGATAAAAAAAATGCACATTGTACCGATCAGAATACATCTCTTGCAGTTGTAAGCTAAGCTATATAGTAGTAAAAAACAGTTTCTCAGATATACCAAACATAAGGACCTGAATTATCATAGGTGGTAATGAGTAGCACATAAACATAAAAAGGACTCTTGTTTAAAACTGCATTACGCTCATTGCAACAGATTGGAGTGAACCAGTCTTAACATCAGACTCCCTGGTCGTCATGTATAGATGATGTATGGCAGTATGAGTCCAGCATTCCAAACAGAAAATACAAATTTCCCTAGGGACTTAAAACATTGCAAACATTCAATAACTATTGTGGTGTTCATATAACTATAGCCACTACACGGCAAATTTTATTCACCCTATACCTAATTTCTGGCGTGCTATTTTAAACTTGCAACACAGGTCCCATAGCCTGAATAGTAATGCACAAAAGTAAATGTGACAAGCAAAGTGTGTTGAGAGCTCCCAATTAACCTTCATCATAGACCACCAGTTCTCAGATGCATCCAGATCATGGGCAGCATCAGGGTCCCAATCAAAGTCCGATAGTTCTATGGAAGAGAAAAGGGCTGCAGAACTCATAAGCGATTGCCGTTTCAACGACATCATTCTTGGGTCTTGGAGATGAACCCCATCTATAGGCCCTCTCAGCTTCCGTGTCCTATTTGCTGAGCTCAGCGTTGAGGCCGCCTGAGTTGCGATAGTGCCATTTGTACTAGGCGACGATGAGTCAGTAATGTGCAGAGTCATGCTGACAGTTGTAAGTGTCTTACCCGCCAACGCCGGTTGTAGGATGGTAGGGACCTGGTCCTTCACATAGTTAGTTAAGGTAGCGTTTGGGCATGGAGGCTCTAAAGTGCTGTCATACACATCCTCCTCCACAACAAGCACAGATTGTGTAGTCAGTTGAGATACGCAGGTGTCCCCGTGTCTAGACGTCTGAATAAGCAGCTCTTCAAAGGCGGTGTGATGTTTCATAAGCATGCAGCGCATGGCCTCAATAAAGCTATTAGCTCCCACCATGTTGTTCCCGAATTTCAAACACCTAGGCAGTCATAGCAAGGTTGGACTCAATGTTCAGTATAAGCTCAAGGGGTTTGTGTAATCTCACAGCCCCAAGGGAGTAAAAATGGCCGCCATGTATGCCGTAGGAGAACAAGTCTCCGATCTCAGCTTGATGTTTTCACTCCGGTAAATAAATATAGCACTCCCCAAGCATGGGACAAGGGTCTACAAAGTTATCCAAGAATTCCATGAGGCTAGATGAAATTTAGATGCCGTTCAGAAGCAATAATACAAATGTTAGCTCTGGAGCAGCATGAAAGTGCGACCATTTCTTAGTGCTGTTGGCTCCGCCTTAATTGATAATTTGATCCATTGTGAGTCAGAATGGACCAAGAGGCTTTGCAAAATGTCAATTGTTCTTTATGTTTTGATGCCAATGTGGAACCACCAATCCCTTTCCTCATGTATTGAGAGAACTTAAAATTATAGGGATCGACTTTTTTCTGAGCCAACATTTTTGAAGGCGGATGCTGTTCAGGAGTCTAATGACAATGTTCAATATATGCCGCAGCTTTCTCCTTAAGCGTCCCAAATTTTACCGCCCACACATTCAGTGCCCTGCGCTTCCCCTCTAACTCCTCCTGGAGTTACGTTGCAAGACGTTGCTTCCCTCAAGTCTTCTGCAGTTTCTGATGCATTGTCTGCTTTTCCCATGTTGCAGGGAAAACGTAAGAGAACAAATAAACATTGAGTTAGCAAGGTTACTGATGCAATTGTCGCTATTTCGAATGCCCCCTCCCAGAAGCCTGAGGAGGAGGATATTTCGGTAGCATCTGAGGGTGAAATCTCAGATTATGACAGTGTAATTCCTCCTGCTGAAACTGAAGTTGTATCTTTCAGGTTTAAGATAGAACACCTCCGTCTGTTACTCAAGGAGGTTTTAGCTACATTAGACGACAGCGACACCATGGTCGTAGTTAATCCTAAGAAATCCAGTAAGCTAAACAAATATTTTGATGTACCTTCCTTGGTGGAGGCTTTCCTGTACCAGATCAAGCTACTGAGATCATTGCTAAGGAATGGGAGAGACTGGGTATCCCTTTTTCTCCATCCCCTATATTTAAAAAGATGTTTCCCATAGCAGACTCTATCAAGGAGTCTTGGCAAACAGTACTCAAGGTGGAAGGAGCAATTTCCACTCTGGCCAAGAGGACTACTATTACCATAGAGGATAGTTGTGCTTTTAAGGATCCTACGGACAAAAAATTAGAGGGGTTACTTAAGAAGATGTATGTACACCAGGGTTTACAATGGCAACCTGCAGTGTGCATTGCTACCATCACTAGTGCGGCGGCATACTGGTTTGATGCGTTGTCTGATTCTATTAGGACAGACACTCCCCTTGAAGAGATCCAGGATAGGATAAAGGCCCTTAAGCTGGCCAATTCCTTTATTCCGGATGCTTCCCTACAGGTTATTAAACTGGGAGCAAAGATTTCATTTTTGCTGTGCTAGCCCGCAGAGCTTTATGGTTGAAGTCTTGGTCTGCAGGTGTGTCATCTAAGTCTAAACTTTTGGCGATTCCTTACAAGGGAAAGACTTTGTTTGGACCGGGTTTGACGGAAATAATTTCTGACATTACGGGAGGAAATGGCCATTTCCTCCCTCAGGATAAGAGAAACAAACAAAAGGGACGTCAGAGTAATTTTCGTTTCTTTCGAAATTTCAAGGGAAATCCTTCCACTTCCTATTCCAAGCAGGAACAGTCCAAACCTTCCTGGAGACCCAAACAGTCTTGGAACAAGGGAAAACAATCCAAAAGGCCTGCTATTGAATGAAAGACAGCATGAAGGGCCTGCTCCCGATCCAGGACCGGATCTTGTGGGGGGCAGAGTTTCCTTCTTCACGCAGGCTTGGGTTTGAGATTTCAGGATCCCTGGGTTGTGGACATCGTGTCCCAGGGATACAAACTAGAGTTCAAGAACTTTCCTCCCAGGGGCAGGTTTCTGCTTTCAAGATTATCTGTAGACCAGACAAAAAGAGAGGCATTCTTACAATGTGTACGGGACCTCTCCGACCTGGGAGTGATAGTTCCTGTTCCGAAGCAGGAACGGGGTGTAGGGTTCTATTCCAATCTGTTTGTGGTTCCCAAAAAGGAAGGAACCTTCAGACAAATTTTAGATCTCAAGAGTCTAAACAAATTCCTCAGAGTACCGTCCTTCAAGATGGAAACTATTTGTTCCATTCTTCCTTTGATCCAAGAGGGTCAATTTATGACTACCGTGGATTTAAAGGACGCATTGCATGTTCCCATCCACAGGGACCATCACAAGTTTCTAAGGTTTGCTTTTCTAGACAAACACTTCCAGTTCGTGGCTCTTCCATTCGGCCTTGCCACAGCTCCCAGAATTTTCTCAAAGGTTCTGGGATCCCTGTAAGCGGTGCTCCGATTGCGGGGCATTGCAGTGGCGCCTTATCTGGACGACATTCTGGTCCAGGCGCCATCCTTTCAACAAGCAATATCCCACAAGTAAATGTTGTTATCTTACCTGAGATCTCATGGATGGAAGGTAAATTTGGAAAAGAGTTCCTTAGTTACAAATACGAGAGTAATTTTCTTGGGAACCATAACAGATTCCTTATCAATGAAGATTTTTCTGACAGAAGTCAGGAAATCAAAGATTTTTGATTCTTGCCTAGCGCTTCAGTCCTCTCCTCGGCCATCAGTGGCTCAGTGCATGGAGGTAATCGGTCTGATGGTAGCGGCAATGGACATCATCCTGTTCACCCATTTCGACCTCAGACCTCTGCAGTTAGACATGCTCAGTCAGTGGAACGGAGATTATGCGGATCTGTCTCTGCGAATACAGCTGGAGCAGGAGACAAGGGATGGTTGTCTCAGGATCATCTCTCCCAGGGAACCTGCTTTGGCAGACCCTCTTGGGTGATTGTGACAACAGACACCAGCCTTCTGGGTTGGGGAGCAGTCTGGGGCTCTCTAAAGGCTCAGGGAACTTGGACTCGGTCGGAGTTTGTTCTGCCCATAAACATTCTGGAGCTGAGAGCAATCTTCAATGCTCTTCTGGCCTGGACCCAGTTAGCCTCGGCCCAGTTCATCAGGTTCCAGTCGGACAACATAACTTCAGTGGCTTACATCAACCATCAGGGAGGAACTAGGAGTTCCTTGGCCATGACAGAGGTAGCCAAGATAATGCAGTGGGTGGAGACCCACAATTGCTGTCTGTCAGCGATCCACATCCCAGGAGTGGATAACTGGGAGGCGGACGTCCTGAGCAGACAGAACTTTCACCCGGGGAGTGGGAACTCCACCCGGAAGTGTTTTCCAGCCTGATTCTCAAATGGGGTCAGCCGGAATTGGATCTCATGGCATCTCGGCAGAATGCCAAGCTTCCAAAGTACAGATCAAGGTCAAGGTACCCTCAGGCTGTACTAATAGACGCCCTGGCGGTACCTTGGAATTTCAGTCTTGCATACCTATTTCCTCTGTTCGCTCTTCTACCTCGGATCATTGGTCGAATCAAGCAGAAGAGGGCGTCGGTGATCCTCATTGCACCGGCATTGCCTCGCAGGATTTGGTATGCAGATCTGGTGGACATGTCATCTCTTCCACCTTGGAGACTTCCGCTGAGGAAGGACCTTCTACTTCAAGGGCCCGTCCTTCATCCAAATCTAGTTTCTCTGAAGCTGACTGCTTGGAGATTGAACGCTTAATTTTATCCAAACAGGGATTTTCAGAATTGGTCATAGAGACCATGATTCAGGCTTGTAAACCTGTGACTAGAAAGATTTACCACAAGATATGGCATAAATATCTATATTGGTGTAAATCCAAGGGCTACTCTTGGAGTAGAGTTAGGATTCCTAGAATTATGTCCTTTCTCCAAGAAGGTTTGGAGAAGGGATTATCGGCAAGTTCCCTTAAGGGTCAAATATCTGCCTTGTCTTTTTTGTTACATAAACGTCTGGCGGACATACCACACGTGCAATAGATTTGTCAGGCCTTGGTCAGGATCAGGTCTGTGTTCAAACCAGTTACTCCTCCCTGGGGTCTTAATTTAGTTATTAAGGTTATTCAAGGGGCTCCGTTTGAGCCTATGCATTCCTTAGATATTAAGTTGTTATCTTGGAAAGTTTTGTTTCTTGTTGCTATTTCATCTGCTCATAGAGTGTCAGAGCTCTCGGGATTACAGTATGATTCTCCTTACCTTATTTTTCATTTGGATAAGGTAGTTTTACGTACCAAATTACGGTTTCTCCCTAAAGTAGTTTCTGACCGGAACATTAATCAGGAGATTGTTGTTCTTGCTTTGTGTCCTAATCCTTCTTCTCAGAAGGAAGGCTTCTGCACAATCTGGATGTGGTACGTGCACTAAAATTTTATTTACAGGTGACTAAGGATTTTCGTCAGTCTTCTGCCCTGTTTGTGGTTTTCTCTGGAAAACGTAAGGGACAGAAAGCTACGGCTACTTCTCTTTCTTTGTGGCTAAAGAGTATCATATGTTTTGCCTATGAAACTGCTGGACAGCAACCTCCAGAAAGAGTTACGGCTCATTCCACGAGGGCTGTTGCTTCCTCATGGGCATTCAAAAATGAAGCTTCTATGGAACAGATCTGCAAGGCTGCAACTTGGTCTCCTCTTCACACTTTTTCAAAATTCTATAAATTTTACACTTTTGCTTCAGCTGAGACCGCTTTTGGGAGAAAGGTTCTTCAAGCAGTGGTGCCTTCCGTTTAGGTTACCTGTCTTGTCCCTCCCTTATTATCTGTGTACTCTAGCTTGGGTATTGATTCCCATTAGTAATTAGATGATCCGTGGACTCATCGCGTCATTAGAAAGAAAACAAAATGTATGCTTACCTGATAAATTTATTTATTTCTTGACATGATGAGTCCACGGTCCGCCCTGTTCTTTAGACAGGGTGTTAGTATGTTATAAACTTCAGACACCTCTGCACCTTGTTACTTCCTTTCTTTCCTTTACTTCGGTCGAATGACTGGGGTGGGAGGGAAGGGAGATGATATTTAACGGCTTTGCTGTAGTGCTCTTTGCCGCCTCCTGCTTGGGAGGAGTGATATATCCCATTAGTAATTAGATGATCCGTGGACTCATCGTGTCAAGAAAGAAAGAAATTTATCAGGTAAGCATACATTTTGTTATTTATGTGTTAATATATTTATATAAGCATGTACATTTATATTTATGTGTTAATATGTGTATATAAGCATATACATATATATTTATGTGTTAATATGTGTATATATGCATATACATATATATTTATGTGTTAATATGTGTATATAAGCATTTACATATATATTTATGTGTTAATATGTGTATATAAGCATATACTTATATATTTATGTGTTAATATGTGTATATAAGCATATACATACTGTATATATTTATGTGTTAATATGTGTATATAAGCATATACATATATATTTATGTGTTAATATGTGTATATAAGCACGTACATATATATTTATGTGTTAATATGTATATATAAGCACGTTTGTATATATTTATGTGTTAATATGTGTATATAAGCACCTACATATATATTTATGCGTTAATATGTGTATATAAGCACATACATATATATTTATGTGTTAATATGTGTATATAAGCATATACATATATATTTATGTGTTAATATGTGTATATAAGCACGTACATATATATTTATGTGTTAATATGTATATATATGCACATACGTATATATATTTATGTGTTAATATGTGTATATAAGCACGTACATATATATTTATGCGTTAATATGTGTATATAAGCACATACATATATATTTATGCGTTAATATGTGTATATAAGCATATACATATATATTTATGCCGTTAATATGTGTATATAAGCACATACATATATATTTATGCTTTAATGCGTTAATATGTGTATATAAGCACGTACATATATATTTATGCGTTAATATGTGTATAAAAGCACATACATATATATTTATGCGTTAATATGTGTATATAAGCACATACATATATATTTATGCTTTAATGCGTTAATATGTGTATATAAGCACGTACATATATATTTATGCGTTAATATGTGTATATAAGCATATACATATATATTTATGCCGTTAATATGTGTATATAAGCACATACATATATATTTATGCCGTTAATGCGTTAATATGTGTATATAAGCACGTACATATACATTTATATTTAAGCATATACATATATATTTATGTGTTAATATGTGTATATAAACATATACATATGTATTTACTGGGAACTTTTGAGTGCCTTTTTTTTTTTAACACCCCACACCCACTACTTTTAACCCATAAAAACTGCAGAGTGCTGCTGCTATTTATTTCTTTAAAAAAAGCCACATTTTTTAAAATAAAAAAACTAAAATGCCCTCTCTTTTGAGGGTATTTGGGGCACTTTTAGAAAATTAACCAGAGAGTTTGTGGTAGCAATAACCAGCCACTAGTAATGTAATTTAGCACTCCACTTGTAATGTAATTTAGCACTCCACTTGTAATTTAGCCCTATTTCTTTATAGAATAACGCTTAAAAAAATAAATGTATCCTCTTACCTAAAAAGATGTTTCTTCTTCAGTTGGCAACAAGCTGAGGCATTATATAACTATGAGTAGGCTGCACATACAGTTCATGTGGCAGAAGACAGACACACACAAGAAGGTAGCAGTACACACATGAACACACTTGGGCAAGGATGCACATACAAGCACACAGAGGTGGGCTAAACACACAAATATATATACAGGGTAAGAAATAAACACACATGCATGCAGAGGTAAACAGACACACACACAGGAATAGACACCACCTCACACCCAGGGATAAACACACACAGATATATCCAGTCAGACTCATATATGGATAGACACACTCCCACATGCAGACACACAAAGACTTAAACACAAACATACAGGGATACACACACATGCATACAGACACATACAGAGACAGACACACACACACATACATGCGGACAGACACACAAAGGGATAGGTACACACCCATACATGCAGACATACAAATACATGCAGATACATACACACACATATAAACATGCATGGATAGACAAACACATATATACATGCAGACAGACACACACACATACATGCGGACAGACACACAAAGGGATAGGTACACACATATACATGCAGACACACAAATTCATGCAGATACATACACACACATATAAACATGCATGGATAGACAAACACATATATACATGCAGACAGACACTCACACATACATGTGGACAGACACACAAAGGGAGAGGTACACACACATACATGCAGACACACAAAAACATGCAGATACATACACACACATATAAACATGCATGGATAAACAAACACATATATACATGCAGACAGACACTCACACATACATGCGGACAGACACACAAAGGGATAGGTACACACACATACATGCAAACACACAAATACACGCAGATACATACACACACAGATATAAACATGCATGGATAGGCAAACACATATATACATGCAGACAGACACACACATATACATGCGGACAGTCACACAAAGGGATAGGTACACACACATACATGCAGACACACAAATACATGCAGATACATACACACACATATAAACATGCATGGATAAACAAACACATATATACATGCAGACAGACACTCACACATACATGCGGACAGACACACTAAGGGATAGGTACACACACATACATGCAGACACACAAATACATGCAGATACATACACACACATATAAACATGCATGGATAGTCAAACACATATATACATGCAGACAGACACACACATATACATGCGGACAGACACACAAAGGGATAGGTACACACACATACATGCAGACACACAAATACATGCAGATACATACACACACATATAAACATGCTTGGATAGACAAACATATATATACATGCAGACAGACACAAAAACTGATATGTTTGAGGTGAAGTTGAAAATCTTGTGCTCCCAAAAATAGTATACACATTTGATAGGAAATAAAAAATAAAGTGTATTGGAACTAAAAAACAGGGGTTAAGGGACCACTCAATGCAGTAGAATTGTATAATTAACAAGTGCATAAAAATAAAACAATGATGTAACACCTACTCTGAATTTCAAATCAGCAGTAGATTTTTTTTCTGTCAAATTTATTTTTTGTCCAATTGTCTGGCCCCCTGTTTCATGTGACAGACATCAGCCAATCACAGACTAGTATGTGTATACCATGTGAGCTTGTGCACATGAAGAAAAAACAGTGATATCCCAAATGATTGTGTAGCAGCTCTTAGTAAGAGATACTTTCCCAAATCTCTCACAAGCTAAAATGCAACAAATAAGCGTGCGCTAAAAAAAGCAGCAATGTGAAGCGACAAACCTAAAAAGTCTGGATAAATTGAGCAATGTAATTTGTTACTTATAGTATCAGTAATAATCTAGCTGAAGAACAGACATACAAAGTCTATATAAAATAAACAGTACAATTTATTATAAAAAGTTACTTATGGTAAAATACCTTAATACATAAAAAGTTAAAAGAAAATAGACACGTTGTCAAAAATGATACATTTAGGATCGATAACAGAGTCTGTTTGTGCATTTGATTAATAGATTTAAAAATGTCAAATTAATACATCTAGCAAGAGTTCAGATCAACTGTTGTGCTGCCCCCAATATGTAGCAAGACACTAACTGTTCATGTGATCCAAGTCACTATTCCAGATTGTGATTAGTATTGGTGTGACTAAGGATAAGTTTTTCACTCAGTCTTAGTGTGATCTGATATCAAATATAAAGCTTTAGAATGTGGTGCTATATCAAGCATATACCGAAATTTGAACTCTTATTAGCCCAGTGATTTCTCTACTCACGGAATCCCTGTTTGGACTTCTGTTTAGACACTTTTGCCTCTTCTGTTGTGTACAGCGTTCTGATTGGGAACCAGGCGGTCTGTTTCAGAATGTGTACAGATCACATGCCCTCCAGTATCCAATAACGTGAGTAGATTACCGGTTTTACCTGCTGGAACGTTACTTCACCGTTACAGTCAAAGATCAAACAAAGTCCAATGTTTAAATTCAGAGCGCTCTGATATATTATTACAAGAACTTAACATAGGAATAGAAAATGTGCTCCATCAACGCGTTTCAGCTGTCAAAAGCTTTTTTCAAGATGCATCAGTGACTTTAAAAAAACTAATTAGTAACTTTAAAAAACTCAATGCACATTTATTGGTAGAATAATATAACACAGTGTTTGCCTGATTGTAAAGTTCACAAGCAGGAACTAGTGATGTCGCGAACAGTTCGCCGGAGAACAGTTCCCGGCGATCTTAGCTTGTTCGCGTTCGCCGCGGCGGGCGAACATATGCAATGTTCGATCCGCCCCCTATTCGTCATCATTGAGTAAACTTTGACCCTGTATCTCACAGTCTGCAGACACATTTCAGCCAATCAGCAGCAGACACTCTCTCCCAGACCCTCCCAGCTCCTGGGCAGCAGCCATTTTAGATTCATTCTGATCTTGCATTCTTAGTGAGAGGAGTGATAATGCTGCTGCTGATGATTTTATAGGGAAATAGATAGCTAGTCTAGTGTATTCAGTGTCCACTACAGTCCTGAAGGACACATCTGATCTCTGCTGTAAGGACAGCACCCCAAAAAGCCCTTTTTAGGGCTAGAACTTCAGCCCAAAAAGTCCTTTTTAGGGCTAGAGCTTCAGTCGTTTTTGTTTTTTTTGTAATCTAATTGCATTTGCCTGCCTGTCAGCCTGTGTGGCTGGCTCACAGCATTTACTGTGCCTACTTGCTCACTGCCACCACTCATATCTGGTGTAACATTAGTGTAAATTTTAAAAAAAACTTTTACATCAGTTTGCTAGTGTAATCTAATTTCAGTTGCCAGCAGGCCTGTGTGTCAGGCTCACAGCATATACTGTGATTAATTGCTCTGTGCCACCACTCATATCTGGTGTAACATTAGTGTCAATTTCTCTTGTAAGGTGTATCCAGTCCACGGATCATCCATTACTTGTGGGATATTCTCATTCCCAACAGGAAGTTGCAAGAGGACACCCACAGCAGAGCTGCTTATATAGCTCCTCCCCTAACTGCCATATCCAGTCATTCTCTTGCAACTCTCAACAAACATGGAGGTAGTAAGAGGGAAGTGGTGAAATGTAGCTGTTATTTTACTTCAATCAAAAGTTTATTATTTTTAAATGGTACCGGAGTTGTACTATTTTGTTCCAGGCAGAAAAATAGAAGAATCTGCCTGTGATTTCTATGATCTTAGCAGGTTGTAACTAAGATCCATTGCTGTTCTCACACATGACTGAAGAGAGAGATAACTTCAGCGGGGGAATGGCGTGCAGGTTATCCTGCTATGAGGTATGTGCAGTTAAGATTTTTCTAGAAGATGTGAATGCTAGAAAATGCTGCTGATGCCAAATTTATGTAAGGTAAGCCTGAATACAGTGATTTAATAGCGACTGCTATCATGCTTACTTTCTGAGGTAATACTCTTTTATATTTACATTATAAAACGTTTGCTGGCATGTTTAAACGTTTTTATATATACTTTGGTGATAAAACTTTATTGGGGCCTAGTTTTTTCCACATCGCTGGCTTAAATTTGCCTAGAAACAGTTTCCTGAGGCTTTCCACTGTGTTACTATGAGTGGGAGGGGCCTAATTTAGCGCTTTTTTTGCGCAGTAACTTTTACAGACTGAGACATCCAGGAGTCTCCTGAATGCTATAGGACATCTCTGAAGGGCTCTTAGGCTTCCTAAATCATTTGTTGGGGAAGGTAGGCCCACAGCAGGGCTGTGGCAGTTTGGTGTAACTGTTAAAAAACGTCTATATCGTTTTTTTGATCCGGTTTTTGAACTAAGGGGTTAATCATCCATTTGCAAGTGGGTGCAATGCTCTGCTTATTATACACACTGTAAAAATTTTGTTTGTTTTACTGCCTTTTTTCACTGTTTTTCAAATTCTGACAAAATTTGTTTCTCTTAAAGGCACAGTACCGTTAATTATATTTGCTTGTTAACTTGATTTAAAGTGTTTTCCAAGCTTGCTAGTCTCATTGCTAGTCTGTATAAACATGTCTGACATAGAGGAAACTCCTTGTTCATTATGTTTAAAAGCCATTGTGGAGCCCTCTCTTAGAATGTGTACCAAATGTACTGATTTCACTTTAAGCAATAAAGATCATATTCTGTCTTTAAAAAATTTATCACCAGAGGAATCTGACGAGGGGGAAGTTATGCCGACTAACTCTCCCCACGTGTCAGATCCTTTGACTCCCGCTCAAGGGACTCACGCTCAAATGGCGCCAAGTACATCTAGGGCGCCCATAGCGTTTACTTTACAAGACATGGTGGCAGTCATGAATAATACACTGTCAGCGGTATTAGCCGACTACCTGAGTTTAGAGGAAAGTGAGATAGCTCTGGAGTTAGACGAAATACAGAGCATACTGACGCTTTAAGAGCTATGTCTGATAATGCCTCACAATATGCAGAAGCTGAAGAAGGAGAGCTTCTTTCTGTGGGTGATGTTTCTGACTCAGGGAAGATGATGCAACCTGATTCTGATATTTCTACATTTAAATTTAAGCTTGAACACCTCCGCGTGTTGCTCAGGGAGGTTTTAGCTGCTCTGAATGACTGTGATACAATTGCAGTGCCAGAGAAATTGTGTAGACTGGATAAATACTATGCAGTGCCGGTGTGTACTGATGTTTTTCCAATACCTAAAAGGTTTACAGAAATTATTACTAAGGAATGGGATAGACCAGGTGTGCCGTTCTCTCCCCCTCCTATTTTTAGAAAAATGTTTCCAATAGACGCCACCACACGGGACTTATGGCAGACAGTTCCTAAGGTGGAGGGAGCAGTTTCTACTCTAGCAAAGCGTACTACTATCCCTGTCGAGGACAGTTGTGCTTTCTTAGATCCAATGGATAAAAAGTTAGAGGGATACCTTAAGAAAATGTTTATTCAACAAGGTTTTATCCTACAGCCCCTTGCATGCATTGCTCCTGTCACTGCTGCTGCGGCGTTCTGATTTGACTCTCTGGAAGAGGCTTTACAGGTAGCGACTCCATTGGATGACATACTTGACAAGGTTAGAGCACTTAAGCTAGCCAATTCTTTTGTTTCTGATGCCATTGTTCATTTGACTAAACTAACGGCTAAGAATTCTGGTTTTGCTATCCAGGCGCGCAGAGCGCTATGGCTTAAATCATGGTCAGCTGATGTTACTTCAAAGTCTAAGCTGCTTAACATTCCCTTCAAGGGGCAGACCCTATTCGGGCCTGGTTTGAAGGAGATTATTGCTGATATCACTGGAGGAAAAGGTCATGCCCTTCCTCAGGATAGGTCCAAATTAAGGGCCAAACAGTCTAATTTTCGTGCCTTTCGAAACTTCAAGGCAAGTGCGGCATCAACTTCCTCTAATGCAAAACAAGAGGGAACTTTTGCTAAGTCCAAGACGGTCTGGAGACCTAACCAGACCTGGGAACAAGGGTAAGCAGGCCAAAAAGCCTGCTACTGCCTCTAAGACAGCATGAAGGAACGGCCCCCTATCCGATAACGGATCTAGTAGGGGGCAGACTTTCGCTCTTCGCCCAGGCGTGGGCAAGAGATGTTCAGGATCCCTGGGCGTTGGAAATTATATCCCAGGGATATCTTCTGGACTTCAAGGCTTCCCCCCCAAAAGGGAGATTTCACCTTTCACAATTATCTGCAAACCAGATAAAGAGAGAGGCATTCTTACACTGTGTACAAGACCTCCTAGTTATGGGAGTGATCCATCCATCTGTTTGTAGTTCCCAAAAAAGAGGGAACCTTCAGACCAATCTTGGATCTAAAGATCTTAAACAAATTCCTCAGAGTTCCATCATTCAAGATGGAGACTATTCGTACCATCCTACCTATGATCCAGGAGGGTCAATACATGACTACAGTGGATTTAAAAGGATGCTTATCTTCACATTCCGATACACAAAGATCATCATCGGTTTCTCAGGTTTGCCTTCCTAGACAGGCATTACCAGTTTGTAGCTCTTCCCTTTGAGCTAGCTACAGCCCCAAGAATTTTTACGAAGGTTCTGGGGTCGCTTCTGGCGGTCCTAAGGCCGCGGGGCATAGCAGTGGCCCCTTATTTAGACAACATCCTAATTCAGGCGTCAAACTTCCAAATTGCCAAGTCTCATACGGACATAGTGTTGGCATTTCTGAGGTTGCATGGGTGGAAGGTGAATGAGGAAAAGAGTTATCTATCCCCCCTTACAAGAGTTTCCTTCCTAGGGACTCTGATAGATTCTGTAGAAATGAAAATTTACCTGACGGAGTCCAGGTTATCAAAACTTCTAAATTCCTGCCATGTTCTTTATTCCATTCCTCGCCCTTCGGTGGCTCAGTGCATGGAAGTAATCGGCTTAATGGTAGCGGCAATGGACATAGTGCCGTTTGCACGCCTACATCTCAGACCACTGCAACTCTGCATGCTCAGTCAGTGGAATGGGGATTACACAGATTTGTCCCCTCTACTAAATCTGGATCAAGAGACCAGGGATTCTCTTCTCTGGTGGCTATCTCGGGTCCATCTGTCCAAAGGTATGACCTTTCGCAGGCCAGATTGGACAATTGTGATGACAGATGCCAGCCTTCTAGGTTGGGGTGCAGTCTGGAACTCCCTGAAGGCTCAGGGATCGTGGACTCAGGAGGAGTCACTCCTTCCAATAAACATTCTGGAACTAAGAGCGATATTCAATGCTCTTCAGGCTTGGCCTCATCTAGTGACAATGAGGTTCATCTGATTTCAGTCGGACAACATCACGACTGTGGCTTACATCAACCATCAAGGGGGAACAAGGAGTTCCCTATCGATGTTAGAAGTCTCAAAGATAATTCGCTGGGCAGAGATTCACTCTTGCCACCTATCAGCTATCCATATCCCAGGTGTAGAGAACTGGGAGGAGGATTTTCTAAGTCGACAGACTTTTCATCCGGGGGAGTGGGAACTCCATCCGGAGGTGTTTGCACAATTGGTTCATCGTTGGGGCAAACCAGAACTGGATCTCATGGTGTCTCGCCAGAACGCCAAGCTTCCTTGTTACAGATCCAGGTCCAGGGACCCCAAGGCAACGCTGATAGATGCTCTAGCAGCGCCTTGGTCCTTCAACCTGGCTTATGTGTTTCCACTGTTTCCTCTGCTCCCTCGTCTGATTGCAAAATCAAGCAGGCGAGAGCATCGGTGATCTTGATAGCGCCTGCGTGGCCACGCAGGACTTGGTATGCTGATCTGGTGGACATGTCATCCTTTCCACCATGGACTCTGCCGCTGAGACAGGACCTTCTACTTCAAGGTCCTTTCAACCATCCAAATCTAATTTCTCTGAGGCTGACTGCCTGGAGATTGAATGCTTGATTTTATCAAAGCGTGGTTTCTCCGAGTCAGTCATTGATACCTTAATACAGGCATGAAAGCCTGTCACCAGGAAAATATATCATAAGATATGGCGGAAATATCTTTATTGGTGTGAATCCAAGGGCTACTCATGGAGTAAGGTCAGGATTCCCAGGATATTATCTTTTCTCCAAGAAGGATTGGAGAAAGGATTGTCAGCTAGTTCCTTAAAGGGACAGATTTCGGCACTATCTATTCTTTTGCACAAGCGTCTGGCGGATGTCCCAGACGTTCAGGCATTTTGTCAGGCTTTAGTTAGAATCAAGCCTGTGTTTAAACCTGTTGCTCCACCATGGAGTTTAAATTTGGTTCTTAAAGTTCATTAGGGGGTTCCGTTTGAACCTCTTCATTCCATAGATATCAAACTTTTATCTTGGAAAGTTGTTTTTTGGTAGCTATTTCCTCGGCTCGTAGAGTTTCCGAGTTATCTGCCTTACAATGTGATTCTCCTTATCTGATCTTCCATGCAGATAAGGTAGTTCTGCGTACCAAACCTGGGTTTTTACCTAAGGTGGTATCTAATAAGAATATCAATCAAGAGATTGTTGTTCCGTCTTTGTGTCCTAATCCTTCTTCAAAGAAGGAACGTCTATTACACAATCTGGACGTGGTTCATGCTTTAAAGTTTTACTTACAAGTTACTAAAGATTTTCGTCAAACATCTGCTTTGTTTGTTGTCTACTCTGGACAGAGGAGAGGTCAAAAGGCTTCGGCAACCTCTCTTTCTATTTGGCTAAAAAGCATAATCCGCTTAGCCTATGAGACTGCTGGCCAGCAGCCTCCAGAAAGGATTACAGCTCATTCTACTAGAGCTGTGGCTTCCACATGGGCCTTTAAAAATGAGGCTTCTGTTGAACAGATTTGCAAGGCAGCGACTTGGTCTTCGCTTCATACTTTTTCAAAATTCTACAAATTTGATACTTTTGCTTCTTCGGAGGCTATTTTTGGGAGAAAGGTTTTACAGGCAGTGGTACCTTCCGTTTAAGTACCTGCCTTGTCCCTCCCTTCATCCGTGTACTTTAGCTTTGGTATTGGTATCCCACAAGTAATGGATGATCCGTGGACTGGATACACCTTACAAGAGAAAACATAATTTATGCTTACCTGATAAATTAATTTCTCTTGTGGTGTATCCAGTCCACGGCCCGCCCTGTCATTTTAAGGCAGGTATTTTTTCATTTTAAACTACAGTCACCAGTGCACCCTATGGTTTCTCCTTTCTCTGTTTGTTTTCGGTCGAATGACTGGATATGGCAGTTAGGGGAGGAGCTATATAAGCAGCTCTGCTGTGGGTGTCCTCTTGCAACTTCCTGTTGGGAATGAGAATATCCCACAAGTAATGGATGATCCGTGGACTGGATACACCACAAGAGAAATAAATTTATCAGGTAAGCATAAATTATGTTTTTTTTTTAAAAAACTTTTACATCAGTCTGCTAGTGTAATCTAATTTCAGTTGCCAGGCCAGCCTGCCACTGCCAGCCTCAGTGCCACCACTCATATCTGGTGTAACATTAGTGTTAATTTTTTTAAAAAAAACCTTTTACATCAGTCTGCTAGTGTTATTTAATTTTAGTTGCCAGGCCAGCCTGCCACTAGTGCCAGCCTGTGTGTCAGGCTCACAGCATATACAGTGCCTACTTCCATCCTCAGTGCCACCACTCATATCTTTTGTAACATTAGTGTAACTTTTTTTAAAAAAACTTTTACATCAGTCTGCTAGTGTTATTTAATTTTAGTTGCCAGCCCAGCCTGCCACTAGTGCCAGCCTGTGTGTCAGGCTCACAGCATATACTGTGCCTACTTCCATCCTCAGTGCCACCACTCATATCTGTTGTAACATTAGTGTAACTTTAAAAAAAAAAAAAACTTTTACATCAGTCTGCTAGTGTTATTTAATTTTAGTTGCCAGGCCAGCCTGCCACTAGTACCAGCCTGTGTGTCAGGCTCACATCATATATTGTGCCTACTTCCATCCTCAGTGCCACCACTCATATCTGTTGTAACATTAGTGTAATTTTTTTTTTTTTTTTTTACATCAGTCTGCTAGTGTTATTTAATTTTAGTTGCCAGGCCAGCCTGCCACTAGTGCCAGTCTGTGTGTCAGGCTCACAGCATATACTGTGCCTACTTCCATCCTCAGTGCCACCACTCATATCTGTTGTAACATTAGTGTACATTTTTAAATAAAAAACTTTAACATCAGTCTGCTAGTGTTATTTAATTTTAGTTGCCAGGCCAGCCTGCCACTAGTGCCAGCCTGTGTGTCAGGCTCACAGCATATACTGTGCCTACTTCCTCAGTGCCACCACTCATATCTGTTGTAACATTAGTGTAATTTTTAAAAAAAAAAAACTTTTACATCAGTCTGCTAGTGTTATTTAATTGCAGTTGCCTGCCAGCGTGTGTGCCAGGCCCACTTGCCAACTAGTGCCACCAATCATATTTGTTATAACAGTAGTGTAAATATTTTAAAAAAAACTTTTTTGACTGTGAAACATCAGTCTGCTAGTGTAATCTAATTGAAGTTGCCTGCCTGGCAGCGTGTGTGCCAGGCCCATTTGCCAAGTTAGTGGCACCACTCATATTTGTTGTAACAGTAGTGTAAATATTCCAAAAAAAATCTTTTTTGACTGTGAAACATCAGTCTGCTAGTGCAATCTAATTGCAGCTGCCTGCCTGCCAGCGTGTGTGCCAGGCCCACTTGCCAACTAGTGCCACCAATCATATTTGTTATAAAAGTATTGTAAATATTTAAAAAAAAAAACTTTTTTGACTGTGAAACATCAGTCAGCTAGTGTAATCTATGGAATTCATATCTATCAAATGTATATTGCATCTATTGATCTATGTAATTCGTATCTATCAAATGTATATTGCATCTATTGATCTATGTAATTCGTATCTATCAAATGTATATTGCATCTATTGATCGATGTAATTCGTATCTATCAAATGTATATTGCATCTATTGATCTATGTAATTCGTATCTATCAAATGTATATTGCATCTATTGATCTATGTAATTCGTATCTATCAAATGTATATTGCATCTATTGATCGATGTAATTTGTCTCTATCAAATGTATATTGCATCTATTGATCGATGTAATTCGTATCTATCAAATGTATATTGCATCTATTAATCTATGTAATTCGTATCTATCAAATGTATATTGCATCTATTGATCGATGTAATTCGTATCTATCAAATGTATATTGCATCTATTGATCGATGTAATTCGTATCTATCAAATGTATATTGCATCTTTTGATCCATGTAATTCATATCTATCAAATGTATATTGCATCTATTGATCTATGTAATTCGTATCTATCAAATGTATATTGCATCTATTGATCTATGTAATTTGTATCTATCATCAAATGTATATTGCATCTATTGATCTATGTAATTTGTATCTATCATATGTATATTGCATCTATTGATCTATGTAATCTATGTATCTATCTATCTATCAAATCTATCTATCTCGTAGTTGTGCAAATGGACTGTTTGCGGTTATTTGCAGTGTGTTACACGGGGAGTTTGGTCTGTCACTGTGAAGCGGGCGTAACCCTTACACTACCTGATCGATACAACATCATACCTGATGTTTTAAAGCACGTTATTCCAAACAATTTAGGAATGTTAGGTGATTTATGCCCTTTATGAATTAAAACCAGACTCTGCATCAACTATGTAATTTTCCGTGGGAGTTTTGCCATGGATCCCCCTCCGGCATGCCACAGTCCAGGTGTTAGTCCCCTTGAAACAACTTTTCCATCACTATTGTGGCCAGAAAGAGTCCTTGTGGGTTTTAAAGTTCGTCTGCCTATTGAAGTCAATGGCGGTTCGCCCAGTTCGCGAACAGTAGCGGAAGTTCGAGTCCGCCGTTCGCGAACTGAAATTTTTAGGTTCGCGACATCACTAGCAGGAACATCTCCCACTATTAAAAAAGAAAGTTTTTGGTTAACATAGGAGCTTTGGGAGACTTTAATCTCCTGCAAGACCCAGAAATCTGGAGATTGTAGCGTAAACCTATCATGTAACTTGTTGCTAGGGAAGGTCAGAGAAAGATAGGCCCGTCGCTTAATCTCATCTTCCCTTCTTTTTTTTTTCCTCTCACTTCTCTCTCTTTTACTTCTCTCTTTTCAGTATTCACACTAAGAGATTAGTGGAGGTTTTCTGCGAAGTAATTAGACATTTTTTTGCTTTGGACGGAATTTTTATTACGAAAATTCGAGGTAATTAATTTCCCTCAATTTTCATTCCCTGCACTTTTCATTTTTCATTTCATTTAAAACAAAACAAAAATTTAATTTTTATTGAAATGAATGTAAATGTTTCAAAGCTACAGGTGAAAATTCACCTGTAGCTACATACTTACCCTAACACACTCTGGAGAGATGCTAACCTGACCCTCTTCTTGCCAGGTCCCTGGCCGCGCTTACAGGAGGGACCTGGCAAGAAGAGGATCGGGTTGGCGCACTCTCCAGAGTGCATTAAGTTAAGTATAAAACCTTAAAAATCAGTTTAAAGGAAACAAATAAATACAGTACTGATGAATATCCTCAATAGATTTTCATTTTCTTTAAATTTCGTTGGTGCATTCATTCGGATAATGGTTTTTCGAAAAACGAAAACAAATATCAAGTTTTCGGTATGAATGTACATTTGTCCGAAAAGGAAAAACATACCTACTATTAATTACTTCTTCACACCTAACTACACCCATATCTTTGCCATCACTATAGCTTATATTATCTGCTATATTTCAGTGGAATTATGGTGAAACTATCAGGAGCACCTCACCGGTGCATTGTTTGTTTTCTGTTTACATTGTATTTTAGTATTTTCAGATTCTTCCTAAAAGTGCATTTAACACAGGACACTCTGACAATGTGTATACTCAGTTGTACTGTTCTTTAACTTATGGAAAATTCGAAATGACACTGTTTCAGTAATAACACTCTATAATTGTTTGTCTGTACCAATGTATGTAATTATCTCTGCTATCCTTGCATAACAAATTAAAATCTCACCCTGTACGGTGAATTAACACATACTGTTTTCTTTTTGTATCCATTGTTTTGTTATATTTTTTAAATAAAAAAAAGAAAGTGTGTGATCACAGTGCTGTGTGTAATATTTCATAGATTTATTGCCATATTACTTTTGCAATAAATGTGTATTGAGATTTGATGTTTACATTCACTATTAACCCCTGCTTTTTATTGGCAATCCACTTTATTTTTCTGTACACATCGGTATAGAAACACACACATATATGCAAACACACAGGGATAGACGCACACAAGGACACATGTACAAGCAGGGACACATACACACAGACAGGGGACACACAAAAACAGGGACAGACACACATGGGCATAGCCTTCTGTAACTGCTGCTCAGGTTGTCCCTTAAGTACAATAAATGTATTTGAATGATCTGAAAGCTATTTGCCTGCCCTAACATAGGAAGTGTGTGGTCCATAAAAAGTTAAGTTATTACATTATGCTGAGAGATCTATAGAAGTACCGTGTGAGTGCTGCTGGGGAGCTAGATACATACTTCAGGTTGAGGTTCATGTTCAGCTTACTGGAGACTCTCACCTGCTCTGCTACAATCGAAGACAGGAAGAAGGTGAGAAGACGCAGCAACCCAAACTCCCTACCCCCTGCAAACACTGGGCTGGGAGCAATGCAGACGCAAACTATATTTTGTTTCTATTGTCCCACTTTGCAGCTGTGCCCGTTGTAACAGCATTCACCAGAATTGCTGCTTCAATACCAGTCAACTGAGGCAAGGCAGCACATCTATTACAAGCTGCATAACTAGCTGGCTCCACTCACCTCCACCAAGCTTCTGGGGTCATAAACTCAGTCACATGATTCCCTATCTGCCTCTTGGCTCCATATAAAATACTATATGATTGAAATGAAAAAATAGGACCATAAAAAAAAGCTGTATGTACTAGGCAGGTGGAGGGGAGGTGCCCGAATTGCTCTTCCATGAAAACAGCCCTGTACAGCAGTGTATTTAGGATTGTAATTCTACAAATTCTGATTATGCTCTGACAGTTTCTAAGTAACTTTAACAAATTAGGAGCATACTTTGTACATTTATTTGTATCTTTTACAAATATTGCAATTTGTATTTGTTCTATGTAAAATAGTCATGCATTGAGCTTATTTCTCCTTCACATATAGAAGTGCACGGAATGCCCCTTATAGATATATAGCACAATCTGTCTTTTTAAGGGATCTTGCACTGTTTAGGCAAAGTGCTCATCATACACTCGTCTGCAAAGACATCACTCTCCGGAATGACTTCATATGAAAATGTGCTTAATGAACAAAGTTTGATATGATGGAGACTGGAGAGTGCTGTCTTTGCCGAAGAGTATATATATATATATATATATATATATATAAATGTTAACGGCATTTAACATTGCACAAGCATTTCTGGTGCTTCTTAACTTCTGTGTCATGCAGACCTGAAATAATGAGGCTCCGAAGCAGCATCCACTGCTTTAGAAAATGGAGCCCTAAATTTCAAATGAGCAGTAATTTTTTTATTTTGACAAATTTGACAAATTTGAAATTGTGACCTGGTATCATGAGACAGCCATCAACGAATCACAGACGCGTATAAATATACACTGTGCCTCAGAAAGTGTGCATATAAAAGACTGTGCAATTTAATAAGGAATTTAACAACTAGGGGCTAGATTACAAGTGGAGCGCTAAATTATCGCATACCCACAAACAGGGGACGTGTGATATATAATCAGCCATTACAAGTGGCTGGTTATTGCTACTGTGAGCTCACAGTACCAATTAGCACTTATGAAATTAACCAGAGATCAGATCTATGGTTAATTTTATAAATGTAACTAGATAGATAAAGGCCAAAGGACCTCAAGAATGGGGTTAATCAGCACTCATTCCTACTTATAGTAAAGATATTAAAACTACATTTTAATAAGTATAAGTTAAAAAGTTTGAAACAACACAACCTTATTTACAGAAAATAACTAAAAAATGTCATCCTGGCAGATAACTGCTCCCTCGGCTTCAGGTGACAGAGACAAGAGACAACTAATGTTAAAAACCAATAAGTGCACCAAAGTGCTTACTATTAAACACAAACGCGTTTCGGCTGTTTACTACAGCCTTTTTCAATGTGGCGAGACAAGCTGAGGCCCGGGTGCCACCCCTTCTTATAGCGCATTACTACCGGTTCTACATCCAATCACACACGTTAGACAGCACCAATGATTGCGCTGTAAATGTGGGCTTGTACTTCATATGCAATCTCATTGGCTGATGCATTTAGTGCAATCTGAGGCCAATACATAATCGCAGCGATGTGTATTTCAATGTCAATTTGTCTGTAATAATAAAGCCCTATGTATCTCTATTAGTCATTGTTTACATTACAGTATAGGTGCCATTCGTTCTCTCTAGGTTAGGAACGTTGGTTGCCAATCGTTGCAGTAAAACAAATGTGAAATAAATGTTTTCGAAATTATCCCCTGATTATGCTGTGTATAAGTGCTTGTCTTAGTTCACATTACACCATACAGGGTTGGTTATTGTGTGTGCATGTGTTTCATACGGCCGTAAATATAAACGTCAAGACTTTTTTGGTGTCACCACTGTCGATCCGTGTCTCAAAGCGGACCAATAGGCACACTATATATATCTATTAAATATATCAGTCTATACATTGAAGGCACTAAAAAAAGCGCAAATTAAGGGTAGGACAAATACTTTAATCACCTAGTACCAGGGTAAACTCCTATAAAAGCTCTAGGTGTCTGCCTGTCTTGGTAAACATTAGGCTTTCATGATAATGAGTAGTTAGTGCGGTAATCAAGTAAGTATATCACTGTATATTGTGTGAGCTTCCGATGGCCGTAATTATTGATGAACAGAGGATTCTATTCTCACACTTGTTCATAGTGGTCAAAATTACATACGGTCTAAAACAGAAGTTGATCACCATACCTGTGTGTACCTCAATTACCCATAGTACTAAGTGAATAATTTCATCACAGACAGATATCACTGTAGGCATACACTTTTCAATGTGATACTAAGCAAGATATCATACATATAAGTGTCGGTAAATATCGATTAGGCAGCAATCAAAACACCTAAAGGGGCCTGTGCCTTAAATGACTAGTAAACAATACATAATCCATTCAGTGTAATTGCAGAGAGTTACATATACCAGCTCATAAGTACTTTGCATACATGTTAGTTTGGTCCTAAATAAGCTTTATAATGCTGCTGTGTCTGTTGTGGTCTAAAGTCTAAATAGTAATAGTACATGAATCCAGTTGATGTCACCAAATTAGTATGAAAATACATATCTATGTGGCATTCTATTTGGAACAAGTTCAGTTCCTTTTTAATGAGCTTAAAAAAGCTAAAGACTTAACTGATAAGCATTATATGTGTGAGGTAGCTGGAGTAGTATAGTGTGCTATGGGCGGCACAGAGACTTCTATTCCCTTCTATGTGGGTATCAATTGATTATCCATCTTTCACCAATTCATATATATTGAATATAACAGCGAGATTGCCCTGTAGATGTCATACAAGTTATTCACATCTCGTTAGTATCTGAATAAATTGGTATGTGGATATCTATTCATTGATTACCACAAAAGAATTGGGAATGTTCTCAGGTCTAAAAGATAGACTATGTATCATATCAGTTACATTCAGAGAGCTACAAGGTGTATGCATATGTAAAATCGCCTTACAGAAAAACCCAATAATTGTTGGCTTCATTCATTCCATGTGGAGTGACTGAATTTAGCCTAAAGATCCAACCTGTTTCTTTTTGTAATAAAACATTTTCTATGTTGCCACCTCTGATGCCTGGTTTGGCCCTTTCTAGGCCCCAACATTTAAAAGAGGTGGTACTGCCAGCATGTTGCAATAGGAAATGTTTGGCCACACTTGTAATCTGTTTACCATCTTTTTGATCTTTGTCCGCATTACGTGTATTACTTAAATGTTCTGTAATTCTGGTACGTAATTTGCGGGTGGTCATACCTGTGTAAATTAAATTACATGAACAGGATAAACAGTAGATTACATTGTCACTCTGACAGTTAATATGTGTTTTAATTTTCCATTTTTTTGAGAACCTGTCAGTAATGCTGTCTTTTTTTATCATGTATTGACATGTTTTACAGTGGCCACACGGGGTGGATCCTTGGTATATTGGTTGTTTATTTCTGTTTCTATCAAAATGGCTGATAGTGAGGTTGTCCATAAGGTTTCTACCTCGTCTAAAAGTGAAGGAAGGTCTTTCTGGTAACAATTGTTTTAAAGTCTCATCACTTTGTAGTATATGCCAATGTTTTTTGACGATTGAACTCACTTGCTCACTCTGTTTGTTATATGTCGATATAAATCTAATAGTATTAGATCCTGAGTCACATTTTTTGTTAGGTCTAAGTAGTTCTTGTCTATTTTTCATTAATGTTTTATTATAGGCCTTGGCTAATAATTTCTTAGAGTAGCCTCTTTTTAGTAATCTTTCTTTTAGCTCCAAAGCTGTTTTTTTAAAAGAGGAAATGTCTGTGCAATTTCTCCTTATTCTCAGATATTCTCCATAAGGGAGGCTCTTTATTGTGGATGGATGGTGATTACTTTCAGCATGCAAGATGTTATTCGTTGCAGTGGCTTTTCTATATGTCTCAGTCACCAATTTTCTATCACATTTGGAAATAGTGAGATCCAAGAATTCAACTTTTTAAGTACTCATGTTATATGTCATAATTTTATAAATGTGCCATAAAATACAATCTAGCGTATTTTGGGGCTAAAGTGGGCGGGAGAGGGTGTTAAAAAAAAAATGGCACTAAAAGTGCCTTTACATTGCGGTCTATGGGAACTGTATGTTCCCTGTTAATATATATGTATATATACTGTATATATATATATATATATATATATATATATATATAGTAGAATAGAAAACAGCACTCTCTGGACTTAAATTTAAACAGATAGTTTAATAGGTAACGTTTCGGGGAATGCTCCCCTTCATCAGACCAACAACATACAAGTGAAGCAAACATTTAAACATACCTAGACCCCTCCCCCCTGTGAAAAACCGCCAAAAATGGTTGTCATAGCAACCAGCCTTCCAGTGTATAGTAAATACAAAAAGTCAAACAACATATACAACACTGAACCCCAAACCTAAGTAACCCTTATAGCTGGGCAGTTATAAATAGTTGTACTAAACACATCCCTTTTCCAAGCCAATATTACTATATGGAACATAAGATCAACCATAGAGCATACCTGAGTAACAGGCTGTGTGGGCCTATTAAATGCAGCATAAACAATAAACAATAAATAATCATAGAGAATGGGCAGCACCACACAGAGTAATAGCGTAATCGAGAGATGTGTTACAAAGCAGTGCATCAAACCCCATATTTCTATTGTCAAAAAATAAGCATGCTACATTATACAACATTCGTACAAAAAGATCATTGCAGTGTTCTCAGTCTACAGTACCTTCAGGGATCATAAATGCCGCGTATAACAAATGCCATAATAATCCAAATGAACTGGATACACCATCCTAGTACCTATAACTCTCCATATGCACAAATAGAGATACGCATGCGCACCTCTTTAATTATGAGGGATACGGTGCAGACTGTAACACTCTGTGGAGGCTTACTCCTCTGCCTCACGCGATGTCTCAGCTTTGCTACTGTTGCGATTAGGTATGGAAATCTCCACTGTTGCTACTTAGTATTTGTGCATATGGAGAGTTATAGGTACTAGGATGGTGTATCCAGTTCATTTGGATTATTATGGCATTTGTTATACGCGGCATTTATGATCCCTGAAGGTACTGTAGACTGAGAACACTGCAATGATCTTTTTGTACGAATGTTGTATAATGTAGCATGCTTATTTTTTGACAATAGAAATATGGGGTTTGATGCACTGCTTTGTAACACATCTCTCGATTACGCTATTACTCTGTGTGGTGCTGCCCATTCTCTATGATTATTTATTGTTTATTGTTTATGCTGCATTTAATAGGCTCACACAGCCTGTTACTCAGGTATGCTCTATGGTTGATCTTATGTTCCATATAGTAATATTGGCTTGGAAAAGGGATGTGTTTAGTACAACTATTTATAACTGCCCAGCTATAAGGGTTACTTAGGTTTGGGGTTCAGTGTTGTATATGTTGTTTGACTTTTTGTATTTACTATACACTGGAAGGCTGGTTGCTATGACAACCATTTTTGGCGGTTTTTCACAGGGGGGAGGGGTCTAGGTATGTTTAAATGTTTGCTTCACTTGTATGTTGTTGGTCTGATGAAGGGGAGCATTCCCCGAAACGTTACCTATTAAACTATCTGTTTGAATTTAAGTCCAGAGAGTGCTGTTTTCTATTCTACTACATATCACCTACTCTAGCACCCTGGCCCTTGGAGAAATTGTTTGTGAGAGTGCAACTGACTCATTTTGCTTATATATATATATATATATATATATATATATACATACAGTATATATATATATATATATATATATATACAGTATATATATATATATATATATATACATATATATTTATATGTTAATATGTATATATATGCATATATATTTAAAATTGCTTCCATTGCTGCGTTAAGTTAAGAAAGTTAAGTTCTGATGCCGTCTCTGAGCCTATGGAAGCGCGCTCTTGTGAGTGCAATGCTTCCCAGCAATGCAAATAATTGCTGTGAACTTGTAATACCAGCGTACATTAGCATGCACTGATATTACACAGTAGAGCACAAATATTGCTTTCATGAAAGCGATATTTAGCACTCCACTTGTAATCTGGCCCTAGGTGTATTGTTGGCGTAAAAGACCCATGTTTAGTTTTGATCATGCTGTATTGCAATTATAACAGTCTCTCTGATTGGTTAAGGGGCTGTAGAGGTAGCATACAATGAGGTAGGGAGCTATTGTATACCCAAGACGAGCAGTATGACCAGGTGCGAAACAGCCTGGGTCCTCTAAAAGACCTTAGAGCCCAGGACCATGTGATATGTGTCCAGATAAGAGCCAACAAGTTAACATTCATTCTCTTGACATATTTGAATGGTAAAAAAATCTAGCTTCTTTCTTTTTTCCTCATTCAGAAATGATAATAACATCATGGGTGCTGGAAATTTGAAAAATGTCTTTACATGTTTTTTCTTTCTGATGGTTCACTATAACTTTATCTATTTTATAGATGTTATTAAAAGATTTCACATCACAAAACAAAGATGAATCCAAAGCTGTAATTCTGAAGAAAAAAATTGCGGCAGTCAAAAACATTGTGGTGTATTTGCCCAGCAAGTTTCTCTATAGTGGTGTAGAAATTTTGGAAATGCCAGGAACAGATGAATCCGATCCACTGGCAATGAGCTTTATACAAGATGCATTAGACAATGTGAGTATTGCTTTTTTGTACATCTATTACTGTGGTGTACTGTTACTTTAAGAAAAGGTAGTAAATGTTGATGTTGAACTGTATGGCTGGTGTCCATTTTGACTTTTTGTCCTACTTTTCTACAGTGTTGTCTTAACATTTGATTGGCATAAAACTGTCCTGTTCAGCTGTTATCACCAAGTGTTTATAAAGTTCCCAACTGTCTCATTTTGTAGAATTGTTTTTGGGGCTCTGCCCCTTTATCTCTCTCACTGCTTTACTTAAACCAGTAATATCCCAGTTTCACAAAATAAAATTGGGGACATCTAAATCCCTCCTTGAAATGTCTTAACACCACACAAAATTGCCCAGCCATGTCCACTGACCACTCATGAGCAACTCAACCACTCCCAACACCTCTCCACTAGAAGACCACCCTGTGTACCTAGCCACCAGTGTTTCCTCTAAGGCCACTTTTGTGAGCAGCCCAGCAGAAAAACAGTTAATAAAGGAACCACACCTTGAAGTCTGCATTGTCTAGTGTTTGCTAATTGCTCTAAATAACTGTTTCATTGCTGGGTCTCTCACAAAACTGGGCTTAGAGAGAACATTGCTAGCCACTCCCCCAGATCACCCCCACTCCATTATTAACACCCAAACATCCCCAAACTCTCATAAACCTGTGTTTATACCTCTTCTAGTCCCATTGTTTGGAAATTAGAATATTGGAAGGTGTTTACTGTTCACTGGACCAGTAATAAATGCTCATGTACATTGAAATAATCTCTTCTCGTCCCTGTCTGGTTGCTTCCATAGTTACCTGCAGCGGCACACTGTCATGGCGGCAGGAACACAAGCTGCTGTGGAATGAAGCAGGGGACTTCCACATTATCTTAATTCATTAAATAATCTTCTGTCTGCAGTTCTTTGTTGATGCAATGAGTTTCTTTACTGCCTGCTGAGCTGTGGTTGTCTGCTGCTTGTGTATCCTGCCTGATTTTCAGTCAAATGTGCCCTCATTGCCTGGACCTTCTTAATAAATAGTACTTTTCTTGCACCTATATACTGATGCCTTCCTTCATTAACCCTTTAGTACATTACCTGGACACTGCCTGTTACATGGCCTGTACCTGAATGATTATTCCTGATTAACCTCTTGGTACCTTGCTTGAACTCGGCCTGTTCTACAAAATCTGCATGGGCATAGACATTGCCTTTATTTTACCCATGAACCCTGTCAGAACGTTTTATTATTATTACTGAATTAAAGGAACATTCTAATGCAAAAGGTACATGCTGCAATTTATTAGTTTCTTCCCAGTACTCTTATCCTAGCTAACTAGATATTTAACCCCCAAAAAGAGTTTAAAAACATATGTAAAGGCTGGCTAATGAGCAGCAAGCATTGCCTATCTTGATTTGCTAACTATCACTATTCTACTCAGGAGCTGCAATGTGTGCGGATCCTAAACCGGCCTTTGCTGGGGTTAAACACAAAATTAGCATTAATAATGATGAAATGACATGCTGTTTTTGCATCAGAATGTCCCTTTAAGCCTTGTTGTATTGTTTTATTGTAATGTTTCTACTTATTTACTTCCTGAGGCATTTATTGCTTTGACACTCTAATACTGGGCTCTGCACTATTACCAGAATTATTATAGTTACAGAATCAAAGGGATATAAAAACATAATTTATGTAAGAACTTACCTGATAAATTAATTTCTTTCATATTGGCAAGAGTCCATGAGCAAGAGTCCATGAGCTAGTGACGTATGGGATATACATTCCTACCAGGAGGGGTAAAGTTTCCCAAACCTCAAAATGCCTATAAATACACCCCCACCACACCCACAATTCAGTTCAACAAATAGGCAAGAAGTGGGGTGATAAGAAAGGAGTAAAAAGCATCAACAAGGAATTGGAATAATTGTTCTTTATACAAAAAAATCATAACCACCACAAAAAGGGTGGGCCTCATGGACTCTTGCCAATATGAAAGAAATGAATTTATCAGGTAAATTATGTTTTCTTTCATGTAATTGGCAAGAGTCCATGAGCTAGTGACGTATGGGATAGCAAATACCCAAGATATGGAACTCCACACAAGAGTCACTAGAGAGGGAGGGATAAAAATAAAGACAGCCAATTCCGCTGAAAAACAAAAAAATTCACAACCCAAATCAAAAAGTTTTAATCTTATAATGAAAAAAACTGAAATTATAAGCAGAAGAATCAAACTGAAACAGCTGCCTGAATAACTTTTCTACCAAAAACTGCTTCTGAAGAGGAGAAAACATCAAAATGGTAGAATTTAGTAAAAGTATGCAAAGAAGACCAAGTTGCTGCTTTGCAAATCTGATCAACAGAAGCTTCATTCTTAAAAGCCCAGGAAGTAGAAACTGACCTGGTAGAATGAGCCGTAACCATCTGAGGCGGGGATTTACCTGACTCCAAATAAGCATGATGAATCAAAAGCTTTAACCAAGAAGCCAAATAAATGGCAGAAGCTTTCTGACCTTTCCTAGAACCAGAAAAGATAACAAATAGACTAGAAGTCTTTCTGAAATCTTTAGTAGCTTCAACATAATATTTCAAAGCTCTTACCACATCCAAAGAATGCAAAGATCTTTCCAAAGAATTCTTAGGATTAGTACACAACGAAGGGACAACAATTTCTCTACTAATGTTGTTGGAATTCACAACCTTAAGTAAAAATTTAAATGAAGTCTGCAAAAACGTCTTATCCTGATGAAAAATCAGAAACGGAGACTCACAAGAAAGAGCAGATAATTCAGAAACTCTTCTAGCAGAAGAGATAGCCAAAAGAAACAATACTTTCCAAGAAAGTAATTTAATGTCCAGAGAATGCATAGGCTCAAATGGAGGAGCCTGTAAAGCTCTCAAAACCAAATTAATACTCCAAGGAGGAGAGATTGACTTAATGACAGGCTTGATACGAACCAAAGCCTGTACAAAACAACGAATGTCAGGAAGATTAGCAATTTTTCTGTGAAACAGAACAGAAAGAGCAGAGATTTGTCCTTTCAAGGAACTTGCAGACAAAACCTTTATCCAAACCAACCTGAAGAAACTGTAAGAATCTAGAATGCCAAGAGAACTTATGAGAAGAACACCATGAAATGTAAGTCTTCCAAACTCGGTAATAAATCTTTCTAGATACAGATTTACAAGCCTGCAACATAGTATTGATCACTGAGTCAGAGAAACCTCTATGACTAAGCACTAAGCGTTCAACCTCCATACCTTCAAATTTAATGACTTGAGATCCTGATGGAAAAACGGGCCTTGAGATAAAAGGTCTGGCCTTAATGGAAGTGGCCAAGGTTAAAAACTGGACATCCGAACAAGATCCGCATACCAAAACCTGTGTGGCCATGCTGGAGCCACCAGCAGTACAAACGAACGCTCCATTATGATTTTGGAAATCACTCTTGGAAGAAGAACTAGAGGTGGAAAGATATAAGCAGGATGATAATTCCAAGGAAGTGACAACGCATCCACTGCTTCCGCCTGAGGATCCCTGTACCTGGACAGGTACCTGGGAAGTTTCCTGTTTAGATGAGAAGCCATCAGATCTATTTCTGGAAGCCCCCATATCTGAACAATCTGAAGAAACACATCTGGGTGAAGAGACCATTCTCCTGGATGTAAAGTCTGGCGACTGAGATAATCCGCTTCCAAATTGTCTATACCTGGGATATGGACTGCAGAGATTAGACAGGAGCTGGATTCTGAGATATTTCTTTCATAGCTTGAGGACTGTGAGTCCCACCTTAATGATTGACAATCGCCATGGTTGTGACATTGTCTGTCTGAAAACAAATAAACGGGTCTCTCTTCAGAAGAGGCCAGAACTGAAGAGCTCTGAAAATCGCACGGAGTTCCAAAATATTGATTGGTAATCTCGCCTCTTGAGATTTCCAAACTCCCTGCGCTGTCAGAGATCCCCAGATAGCTCCCCAACCTGAAAGACTCGCATCTGTTGAAATCACAGTCCAGGTTGGACAAAGAAAAGAGGCCCCCTGAACCAAACGGTGGTGATCTAACCACCACGTCAGAGATAGTCGAGTATTGGGACTTAAGGATATCAATTGTGATATTTTTGTATAATCCCTGCACCATAGGTTCAGCATACAAAGCTGAAGAGGTCTCATGTGAAAATGAGCAAAGGGGATTGCGTCCGATGCTGCAGTCATGAGACCTAAAACCTCCATGCACATAGCTACTGAAGGGAATGACTGAGACTGAAGGTTCCGACAAGCTGAAACCAATTTCAGATGTCTTTTGTCTGTTAGAGACAAAGTCATGGATACTGAATCTATTTGGAATCCTAAAAAGGTTACCCTTGTCTGAGGAATCAAGGAACTTTTTGGTAAATTGATCCTCCAACCATGTTTTTGAAGAAACAACACACGTTGATTCGTGTGAGATTCTGCAGAATGTAAAGACTGAGCAAGTACCAAGATATTGTCCAAATAAGGAAACACCGCAATACCCTGCTCTCTGATTATAGAGAGAAGGGCACTGAGAACCTTTGAGAAGATCCTTGGAGCTGTTGCTTGGTTAAAAAGGAAGAGCAACAAATTGGTAATGCTTGTCTAGAAAAGAGAATCTCAGGAACTGATAGTGATCTGGATGAATTGGAATATGAAGATAAGCATCCTGTAAGTCTATTGTGGACATATAATGCCCTTGCAGAACAAAAGGCAGAATAGTCCTTATAGTCACCATTTTGAATGTTGGTATTCTTACATAACGATTAAAATTTTTTAGATCCAGAACTGGTCTGAAAGAATTCTCTTTCTTTGGTACACTGAACAGATTTGAATAAAATCCCAGACCCCGTTCCAGATATGGAACTGGCACAATTACCCCAGATGACTCCAGGTCTGAAACACACTTCAGGAAAGCCTGAGCCTTTACTGGGTTCACTGGAATGTGTGAGAGAAAGAACCTTCTCACTGGCGGTCTTACCTTGAAACCTATTCTGTACCCATGACAAACAATGTTCTGAATCCAATGATTTTGAATTGAATTGATCCAAACATCTTTGAAAAATCGTAGGCTGCCCCCTACCAGCTGTGCTGGAATGAGGGCCGCACCTTCATGCGGACTTGGGGGCTGGTTTTGATTTTCTAAAAGGCTTGGATTTATTCCAGACTGGAGAAGGCTTCCAATTGGAAACCGTTCCTTTAGGGGAAGGGTCAGGCTTCTGTTCCTTATTCTGATGAAAGGAATGAAAACAGTTAGCAGCCCTAAATTTACCCTTAGATTTTTTATCCTGAGGCAAAACAGCTCCCTTCCCCCCAGTGACAGTTGAAATTATAGAATCCAACTGAGAAAGAACCAAACAATTTATTACCTTGGAAAGAAAGAGATAGCAACGTTGACTTAGAAGTCATATCCGCATTCCAAGATTTAAGCCATAAAGCTCTTCTAGCTAAAATAGCTAAAGACATATACCTGAAGTAACTTAACAATGCTATACACATTATGCTATACACATTAAGCCATAAAGCTCTTCTAGCTAAAATAGCTAAAGACATATACCTGAAGTAGCTTAACAATGCTATACACATTATGGTACTTGTTGCGCTAAAGCCTCCAACCAAAAAGTTGAAGCCGCAGCAACATCAGCCAAAGAAATAGCAGGCCTAAGAAGATGACCTGAACATAAATAAGCCTTCCTTAGATAAGATTCAAGCTTCCTATCTAAAGGATCTTTAAAAGAAGTACTATCTGCCGTAGGAATAGTAGTACGTTTAGCAAGAGTAGAGATAGCCCCATCAACTTTGGGGATTTTTTCCCAAAACTCCAATCTATCAGACGGCAAAGGGTACAGTCTCTTAAACCTTAAAGAAGGAGTAAATGAAGTACCCAAACTATTCCATTCCCTAGAAATTACATCTGAAATAGCATCAGGAACGCGGAAAAACCTCTGGAATAACTACATGAGGTTTAAAAAACGAATTTAAACGTTTACTGGTTTTAATATCAAGAGGACTAGTCTCCTCTATATCTAATGCAATCAACACCTCTTTTAATAAAGAACGAATAAACTCCATTTTAAATAAATATGAAGATTTTTCAGTGTCAATATCTGAGGCAGAATCTTCTGAACCAGATAGATCCTCATCAGAGATAGTTAAATCAGAATGCTGGCGGTCATTTAAAAATTCATCTAATTTATGAGAAGTTTTAAAAGACCTTTTACGTTTATTAGAAGGAGGTATAACAGACAGGGCCTTCTGAAAAGAATTAGAAACAAATTCTCTCACATTAACAGGAATATCCTGAACATTAGATGTTGAAGGAACAACAACAGGTAATGGACTACTACTAATGGAAATATTGTCTGCTTTTGAAAGTTTATCATGACAACTAACACAAACTACAGCCGGAGGAACAGTTACCACAAGTTTACAACAAATGCACTTAGCTTTGGTAGAACCGACATCAGGCAGCAGCATTCCAGAAGTAGATTCTGATACAGGGTCAGACTGAGACATCTTGCAATATGTAATAGAAAAAACAACATATAAAGCAAAATTATCAAATTCCTTAAATGACAGTTTCAGGAATGGGAAAAAATGCAAACAGAATAAGCCTCTGGAAACCAAAAGCAAAAAGAAACAAAGACTTAAATAATGTCAAAAAAACTGGCGGCAAGTATGACGCCCACAATTGACAATTTTTTTTGCGCCAAAAACGTCTGCAACAAACAAGTGCGTCATAGATGATGCAACTACGTGAAAACTCTTGGCGCCAACTAAGACGCCGGAAATGACGACATTACATCAACAAACGTAATTCTCGTGCCAAAAAGTCTTGCGCCAAGAATGACGCAGCTCCCGCGAGCCTAACAGCACGCAATTTAGAAAGAAAAGTCAATTGAAAAAATTTTCAGGTAAGAATTTTTTTTATTCATATGCATTTCCCAAAATGAAACTGACAGTGTGTAAGAAGGAAATATGCTGATTAACCTGAATCATGGCAAATATAAGTATAAAACATATATTTAGAACTTTACATATAAAGTGCCAAACCATAGCTGAGAGTGTCATAAATAAAATAAGACATACTTACCAAAAGACACTCATCTACATATAGCAGATAGCCAAACCAGTACTGAAACGAGAATCAGCAGAGGTAATGGTATACAAGAGTATATCTTCGATCTGAAAAGGAAGGTAGGAGATGAATCTCTACAACCGAAAACAGAGAACCTATGAAATAGATCCCTGATAGGATGACCATTGCATTCAATAGGCAATACTCCCTTCACATCCCTCTGTCATTCACTGCACTCTGAGAGGAAACCGGGCTTCAGCATGCTGCGAAGCGCATATCAACGTAGAAATCTAGCACAAATTTACTTCACCACCTCCATAGGAGGCAAAGTTTGTAAAAACTGAATTGTGGGTGTGGAGGGGGGTGTATTTGTAGGCATTTTGAGGTTTGGGAAACTTTGCCCCTCCTGGTAGGAATGTATATTCCATACGTCACTAGCTCATGGACTCTTGCCAATTACATGAAAGAAAGTCAAAATTAAAATTGTATGTCTCAGATACAGCATGCAATTAAAAAAATAATCCAGTGGGAGTGTTCAGGCGGCAGACATGACTGGTCGCATTACCTATAATACTAACCACCCAACTTCTATTTACCCAGGGCAATGCCTAATCAATCAGTTAGCGGAAGCAGTACCGCCATTATGGAGTCTGTTGAAATATGGGGGGCTAGTCTCCAGATGCTAATAACTGAACATTTCCAGTGCTTTGAGAATCACTTGCGTGTAATCATAACTCAGATATCACCTGGCGAACACAGAAGAGAAAACTACAAATACTCGGACTGTAGTCATACAAAACGTCAATATACCACTTACACAGGCAGATGCACCTCTGGCAACTATACTGAGGATACAATACTTACTCCCACCTGGAAATCAGGGATGTAAAGCAGCTGCAAGCTGAAAAAATATTATACAAATAGTCCAGGGGAAGCCGGCCACAGAAGAAGATCTGGCGACATTTAAAGGAGTATTCATTAAAAACACAAATTTGCTAATATGCAAAGAGAAAAGAAACCAATTAGTATTCAACCACTTAAAATATTAGTAAATGCATGGTATAGGACTCTGGTTGATATCCCAGAAACAGCATCAAAAGTTCTGAACTTACTGAGTCCTTGGAGAAAAATGTCCTTTATAGGATCAAGTGTCCAGTACTTTTGAGCTTTTATGATATAATAAGTGGGCAGTTTGCAGAGGCATAGATACAAGGTATTCACAGAGGTAAAAAGTATCGCCTAGATGTAGAGTTCTGCGTTAGCCATCCAAACCAGCGTTAGGGGGTCCTAACGCTGGTTTTGGCCGCCCGCTGGTATTTAGAGTCAGTCAGGAAAGGGTCTAACGCTCACTTTCCAGCCGCAACTTTTCCATACCGCAGATCCCCCTACGCCAATTGCGTATCCTATCTTTTCAATGGGATCTTTCTAACGCCTGTATTTAGAGTCTTGGATGAAGTGAGCGTTAGAAATCTAACGACAAAACTCCAGCCACAGAAAAAAGACAGGAGTTAAGAGCTTTCTGGGCTAACGCCGGTTCATAAAGCTCTTAACTACTGTGCTCTAAAGTACACTAACACCCATAAACTACCTATGTACCCCTAAACCGAGGCCCCCCCACATCGCCGCCACTCTATTAAATTTTTTAAACCCCTAATCTGCCGACCGCACACCGCCGCAACCTACATTATCCCTATGTACCACCCCTAATCTGCTGCCCCTAACATCGCCGACCCCTACATAATATTTATTACCCCCTAATCTGCCCCCCCCAACATCGCCGCTACCTACCTACAATTATTAACCCCTAATCTGCCGACCGGACCTCACCGCTACTATAATAAATGTATTAACCCCTAAAGCTAAGTCTAACCCTAACACTAACACCCCCCTAAGTTAAATATAATTTTATTCTAACGAAATAAAATAATTCTTATTAAATAAATGATTCCTATTTAAAGCTAAATACTTACCTGTAAAATAAACCCTAATATAGCTACAATATAAATAATAATTATATTGTAGCTATTTTAGGATTAATATTTATTTTACAGGCAACTTTGTATTTATTTTAACCAGTTACAATAGCTATTAAATAGTTAATAATTATTTAATAGTTACCTAGTTAAAATAATTACAAAATTACCTGTAAAATAAATCCTAACCTAAGTTACAATTAAACCTAACACTACACTATCAATAAATTAATTAAATAAACTATCTACAATTAACTACAATTAAATCAACTAAACTAAATTACAAAAAAACAAACAAACACTAAATTACAAAAAACAAACACTAAATTACAAAAAATAAAAAAAGATTACAAGAATTTTAAACTAATTACACCTACTCTAAGCCCCCTAAAAAAATAACAAAGCCCTCCAAAATAAAAAAATGCCCTACCCTATTCTAAAATAAAAATTGTAAAGCTCTTTTACCTTACCAGCCCTTAAAAGGGCCTTTTGCGGGGTATGCCCTAAAGAAAACAGCTCTTTTGCATTTAAATAAACATACAATACCCCCCAACATTACAACCCACCACCCACATACCCCTAATCTAACCCAAACACCCCTTAAAAAACCTAACACTAAGCCCCTGAAGATCTTCCTACCTTATCTTCACCACACCGGGTATCACCGATCCGTCCAGAAGATGGTCCGAAGTCTTCATCCTATCCGGCAAGAAGAGGTCCAGAAGCGGGTCCGAAGTCTTCATCCTATCCGGCAAGAAGAGGAGATCCAGACCGGCAAACATCTTCATCCAAGCGGCATCTTCTATCTTCTTCCATCCGGCGCGGAGCGGGACCATCTTGAAGCAGCAGACGCAGATCCATCCTCTTCTAACGACGTCCTAAGTCCGAATGAAGGTTCCTTTAAGGGACGTCATCCAAGATGGCGTCCCTCGAATTCCGATTGGCTGATAGGATTCTATCAGCCAATCGGAATTAAGGTAGGAAAAATCTGATTGGCTGATTGAATCAGCCAATCAGATTCAAGTTCAATCAGATTGGCTGATCCAATCAGCCAATCAGATTGAGCTTGCATTCTATTGGCTGTTCCGATCAGCCAATAGAATGCAAGCTCAATCTGATTGGCTGATTGGATCAGCCAATCCGATTGAACTTGAATCTGATTGGCTGATTCAATCAGCCAATCAGATTTTTCCTACCTTAATTCTGATTGGCTGATAGAATCCTATCAGCCAATCGGAATTCGAGGGACGCCATCTTGGATGACGTCCCTTAAAGGAACCTTCATTCGGACTTAGGACGTCGTTAGAAGAGGATGGATCCGCGTCGGCTGCTTCATGATGGTCCCGCTCCACACCGGATGGAAGAAGATAGAAGATGCCGCTTGGATGAAGAGGTTTGCCGGTCCGGATCTCCTCTTCTTGCCGGATAGGATGAAGACTTCGGACCCTCTTCTGGACCTCTTCTTGCCGTATAGGATGAAGACTTCGGACCCTCTTCTGGACGGATCGGTGATACCCGGCGTGGTGAAGATAAGGTAGGAAGATCTTCAGGGGCTTAGTGTTAGGTTTTTTAAGGGGTGTTTGGGTTAGATTAGGGGTATGTGGGTGGTGGGTTGTAATGTTGGGGGGGGGGTATTGTATGTTTATTTAAATGCAAAAGAGCTGTTTTCTTTGGGGCATGCCCCGCAAAAGGCCCTTTTAAGGGCTGGTAAGGTAAAAGAGCTTTACAATTTTTATTTTAGAATAGGGTAGGGCATTTTTTAATTTTCGGGGGCTTTGTTATTTTTTAGGGGGCTTAGAGTAGGTTTAATTAGTTTAAAATTCTTGTAATCTTTTTTTATTTTTTGTAATTTAGTGTTTTTTTTTGTAATTTAGTGGGGGGTTTTTTGTAATTTAGTTTAGTTGATTTAATTGTAGATAATTGTAGATAGTTTATTTAATTAATTTATTGATAGTGTAGTGTTAGGTTTAATTGTAACTTAGGTTAGGATTTATTTTACAGGTAATTTTGTAATTATTTTAACTAGGAAACTATTAAATAGTTATTAACTATTTAATAGCTATTGTACCTGGTTAAAATAAATACAAAGTTGCCTGTAAAATAAATATAAATCCTAAAATAGCTACAATAAAATTATTATTTATATTGTAGCTATATTAGCGTTTATTTTACAGGTAAGTATTTAGCTTTAAATAGGAATAATTTATTTAATAAGAATTATTTTATTTAGTTAGAATTAAATTATATTTAACTTAGGGGGGGTGTTAGGGTTAGGGTAAGACTTAGCTTTAGGGGTTTATACATTTATTATAGTAGCGGTGAGGTCCGGTCGGCAGATTAGGGGTTAATAATTGTAGGTAGGTGGCAGCGACGTTGGGGGCGGCAAATTAGGGGTTAATAAATATAATATAGAGGTCGGCGGTGTTAGGGGCAGCAGATTAGGGGTACATAGGGATAACGTAGATTGCGGCGGTGTACGGAGTGGCAGATTAGGGGTTAAAAATAATATGCAGGGGTCAGCGATAGCGGGGTCGGCAGATTAGGGGTTAATAAGTGTAAGGTTAGGGGTGTTTAGACTCGGGGTTTATGTTAGGGTGTTAGGTGCAGACTTAGGAAGTGTTTCCCCATAGGAAACAATGGGGCTGCGTTAGGAGCTGAACGCTGCTTTTTTGCAGGTGTTAGGTTTTTTTTCAGCTCAAACTGTCCCATTGTTTTCCTTTAAAACTTATTACCACAGACTATATAACTTATTCCCCAATAGATCACCTGTATCACACAGGTCAGAGTGCGAGAAATACCTCGATAACATATCACTCCCTAAGCTCACTGCTAATTAAATTTCTCTTTTAGAGGCCCCAATCTCCAGTGGGGAGATACTAGAAGCCATAAAAGAGATGAAGCCGGAGAAAGCCCCGGGCCCAGACGGCTTTAGTACTTGATATTATAAAACATTTAGGGCCCAGCTCACAACGCACTTACTCATTTTGTTTAACCAAGTATCAGACTCTACTGTTTTCCCTGATACTATGAGGCAAGCTCATATCTCGGTGCTTCCCAAGCCAGGCAAAAAGCCAGTGACTCCGGCAAATTTTAAACCCATCTCTTTATTAAATGTAGTCCTCAAATTATACGCCCAAATGATAGCAAATAGGATAAATACAATCTTACCAAAATTAATCCACTATGACCAGGTTGGTTTTGTCCTACAGAGAGAAGCCAAGGACAATGTCTGTAAAGCACTAAATTTAATGGAATATATAAAAAAATCAGATACCCCCTCAATATACCTATCAATCGATGCTGAAAAGGCATTTGACAGATTGGATTGGACCTTTTTGCAGGTCACCCTTCAAAAATTCGGATTCCCCATGAAAACTATTAAAAAAAAAATTTGCCTTATATTCCAATCCATCGGCTTAAATTAGGGTCAACGGGGCTCTGTCCGATCATTCCGAAATTCGAAATAGGACGAGACAAGGCTGCCACTCTCTCCCATTCCCATCGTGCTCTCACTGGAGCCGCTGGCCACAAAGTTACGTAGCAACCCCAAAATAAAAGGCATCACCATACAAGATCAAACATACAAGTTGGCAATGTTTACCGACGATATCCTCATGACATTGACGGATCCGCTGTAATCCCTTCCTAATATCCAACACAAATTAAAAACCTACGGCGCAGTCTCACATTTTTTGATAAACGCCAATAAATCAGAATTATACCCGATAAATGTCCCAGACTTAGAAATGTTGGCAATCAGACAACTATACCCATATAAAATTCAAAGGCCACCAAGATTAGCTAAGAACACGCTTTACAGGCATAGAGAGGGAAGGGGGTTTGGGGGTCCCAAATCTATACTTCTATAAGCTGGCGATTGCTATGAACCGTGTAGTGGAATGGTGTAGACAGGGAAATTAATCATATAAATGATGTGTCCATTTAGAATCCCAATTATTAGAAATGCTCGAGATGGGAGGGATTTGTTGGGCTCCCCAAAAGCCCCCTCTGGAAATAATCTCTGCATACCCAATGATAAAAGAAACTTGGTCACACTGGTTAACAATCCGCAATAAACATAGGCACATAACCACACCATATTCACTGCTGACAACACTAGACCCAAACAAAGAATTTCCGTCTCGTTCACACGGGAAGAAACAGAACCCACATAGACAGACAACACTGCTGGACCATGTCCCTATCTTTTCGATCAGCACAATAAAAAAAAAAGGAAAGTGCTAGAGCGGCTCCGTAAAACCTTAGAATTTATTTAATAAAAATATACACAAACAGCATGGTCTTAACAACATATTAAAAAGACTTCTGCAACAGATTTTGATTGTGACCAAATTACCTATTTCCTAAAGATAGTGAGATATTTGTTAGAACACAATTATCTAGAGTTTGATGGATTGTTTTATCTCCAAAGATGTGGGACTGCCATGGGCTTGAAATTTGCTCTGTTGTATGCCAACCTTTTCTTAGGTTGGTGGGAGGCGTCCCACATCTTTGGAGATGGGAACAAATTCAGGTCATCAGTGGTCTTCTTTAAGAGATTCATCGATGATCTGGTGTTAATATGGAAAGGTACTCAACAAGAAGCAAAACAGTTTCTTGATGTTCTAAATTCTAATGAGATAGGGATTCAGTTTACTATGGAATGGCATAGAACATCTATTAATTATCTAGACATTACACTTATGTCAAACTTACTAAAAAGATTGAGACTAAAAAACCCATTTCAAAGAATAATTTGTTGCACTCCACAAGTAGCCATCCTAAAAACACTGCCAGAGCGATCGCACAAGGTCAGTTTATAAGGATGAAATGAAATTGCTCTAAGGAGGATGACTACAGAGAGGAGTGCAAAAAATTGACAAATGATCTTCTCGAAAGAGGAGAGGATATAATAAGAAAATCATACTACGTGCTCGAAAAGAAGTAGATTGTATCCCCAGAGAGGATCTCTTGAAAGATAAAATCAGAAAAGAGGATATTAAGGGTAATATACCCACTAGGGAATATAAACCTAAGGTTACTTCTGTAACAAGCTACAGTGATCAATATTCACGAATTTGCAATATTGTCAGGAAACATATCCCGATACTCTTGGCTGATCCAAAGCTCAAGGATGTAGCAAATTCTGGTTGCAGATTTTCATATAGACTACTGTTCTACCAAAGCAACAAACAGGCAGTAGTTGGTTAACTCATAAAGGCACTTATAAGTGCAATAGTGTGACATGTAAAGCTTGTGATTACATCACAGTGAGCCCTTCCTTTGAGTCTTATCGTACTGGAAAAATATATGATACCTCTCAATGCATTAATTGCAGTATGGGGTATATTGTCTATCTTATCTCCTGTACTCAATGTAAAACTTCAATACGTGGGCCTCACCACTAGAGAGGTGAGGTTCAGAATTTGTGAACATGTCAGTAATATTAATTGTAAAAAAAGAATGCTCCCTACTAGCAACACATTTCATACACCAACAGTCATTAGATACATTCAAATGGCAGGCAATTGAGCTGGTGCGAACTCCCAAAAGAGGTGGAGATAGGGTAAAAGAATTGTATTGGAGAGAGGCATTCTGGATATTTAAAATTGAGACCAGATATCCAAAAGGCCTGAACTCTACCTTTGATATCATGAATCATTGGGAAATATAGTTCCGCTATGAGATAATTATCTAATAGAACTTAAAAATATGTATCCCATTTTTGATATACATGTTATAAATATCTAGGAACACTTTAGATATTGCATCTCTGATAGAAATTTGTTAAATTCAAATCTATGATGGAATTTATGACTAATTTGAACAATGTTGCAGTAGAGAGTGATGGCCCTTTAAGAATAATAATTCTACTCCGTTCCTCTACAAATGTAAAATCCCCCTAGGCATATGTACATTTAATATAACACCATATAATACTAAATAATGTGAGTTTAGAGGTAGTATAGTATGCTGTTTGTGTATATTTTTATTAAATAAATTCTAAGGTTTTACAGCGCAGCTCTAGCACTTTCTTTTTTTTTATTGTGCTGATTGAACCAGGCTACTGGGCTCGTAACTACCTATGAGACACAGAAGATTTTGACCGACAGGAAATACTATCTAACCGGCATTCAGCTGGTGTAGGGTTTCTTCGTGTGCGTGGCGGAGCACGAAAAACACAGGCGGTGTTATCCTCAGAGAGCTTGTGCGGCCACAGCGTTTGCTCTACAGTATGGAGGATTTCAGTTAACGAGTGTGCTTTGGATGAACGGAGCAACGCAAACATGGAGTAAGTGTTGTCCCCAGGGAGGATTGTGTGTTACATTTGCTCTTCACTTTGGATAAGAGGAAGATCATGTAAGTGATTTTGTCTATTATTATCCCAGTTGTACCGTCTAAACACATTACACTGACTTTCCACCGTGACCATTAACCCTTGGATTATAAATATTTACTTGGTCCTAAGACTCAAGTGTTAAATGAACTGGTGCTTTGAAAACACACTACTTTTGTTTGTTGTACCTATCTTTTCGATACTTGAACAAGGACGACTAGCTCAGAGACCCACTTTGCTGACACAAGGATTTACGCAATTCAACTCCTGGCTTTTTTACCATCAGGTTCGACACTTTCTCTCCACGCACAAATATAAACAGGACATGATTAGACCACTTACGATATTTGAAACCCTCTGCACTTTGCAGAAACCTCTCAAAAAAGTAATATCTATGATGTACATGGATATGCTCCAATCACATTACCCTACTAAACCAAAACTTACACTTAAATGGGAAAAAGAGATAGGGAGAACAATCCCACATAAACCATGAGCAACATGGTTTAAGGCTACGGCTAAATCAGCTCACTCAGTAACAGCCCTTGAAACAAACACTAAGATCCTCACTTGATGGTACTTGACCCCTAGTAAATTAAAACATATGTTTAACAACGCCAGCAACAGATGCTGGAGAGGATGTGATCGAGAAGTCACTATGTACCATATCTGGTGGGACTGTGATATAATACGACCCTTTTGGGTTCAAATATATAAACAAATTTGCAAAATTATCTGTGTTGGGCTGGTTTTATCTCCCGAGGGAGTCCTGTTCAGCAGTAATCCAAATATTCCTTATAAAATCAGGAATAGTCTATACCAGATATTAATAAATGCAGCAAAGCGTCTTGTACCTAAGCTTTGGAAGTCACCACAGATACCCACACTAACTAATTGGCTAGACCTAGTAAAGAACACTCTATTCTAGAGAGGCTACACTATTTCAAACTGGGACGTCTGAGTTTTTATCATGACATGCTATAGTATTTATATGGGAACAATATGTTTATGGTGGAATGAGTACTCAACCATATAACTCTTAACAATGTATAAACTATATATATGACTTGCTTATGTGTTGGAGGAAACCACCTTTATCCGACCAGCACAGTTGTTGGTATCTTTCCAGCAGTGTAAATGTTATATATTTTGATTTTCGGTTATATATTTTGGTTTTCTGTTTTTTATATATATATATATATATATATATATATATATATATATATATATATATATATATATATACACACAGGTGGCCTTCGGTTTACAACGGTTCAATTTGCACCGTTTCAGAATAACAACCTTTTTTTCAGTCATGTGACTGCTATTGAAAAGCATTGAGAAGCAGTGCATTGATTAAAATAGCCAAAAGGTGGAGCGGTCCGCTTGTGTAGCAGCAAAGATATGCAAGCCAAGCAAGCTGAAATTAATCAGTTTAACCAGACCTGAGCTATCAAGCAGCTTGCAAAGGAACACGATCTTCCTGTCTATAAATCAGTCCAGGTTGGAATGCATAGAAAGAACTGTTTGCAGAAAAATGCAAGTAAAGTCTTTGTTGTGTGATTATTTTATTAGGTTTATAATGCTGTTTAGCAAATGTTTTTGCTCATTTAACTTAGTTTAATTATATATTCTGTGTTGTGTGATTATTTTATTAGGTTTATAATGCTGTTTAGCATTTAAAGTCTTCATTTCACAGCTTTAAAAATAATGTATTAGGTGTTACTTATGCCAATTTTGTTAGGGGCCTGGAACCTAACTCCCTCACTTCCCATTGACTTACATTATAAACTGGGCTTCAATTTACAACGGTTTTGATTTACAACCATTCCTTCTGTAACCTTCTGTAACCTAACCCTGGCGTAAACTGAGGGCTACCTGTATATATACAATATATATATATATATATATATATATATATATATATATATATATATATATATTATATATATATACATGCCCTTTTGGGATAATATTATAATGTGGACAACTTGGTTTGAAGTTGACAATGTATTTATATATTTGACATCGGAACAACAAGAAGAATTTGGACTAATTCGCCGGGCCATCTTCATGAGATATAGGCCTCTAGTTATCAACGTGTCTACCTCAAATACGCTGCAATTCCGCAGCGTATTTGAGGCGAGGCTGATTCGCCGTAGTTATCAAACCCTAGACACCGGCAAAAGTAGAATTTTGTGACGTAAGCTTCGATCCGCCGGACTCAGTCCGACACAGATCGATTCTTACGTCACTCCAGATGTACACAAGTGCGGCACTATCTGACTACTTTTGCAAAAAACTAGCAGGTACGCTCGGCACTTTTCCGGCCCAGCGTACCTGGTTTTCAAACCAGACGACTAGACGACGAATGACGGTTCCTTTAAATTACGTCATCCAAGATGGCGTCCCTCGAATTCCAATTGGCTGATAGGATTCTATCAGCCAATCGGAATTAAGGTAGGAATATTCTGATTGGCTGATGGAATCAGCCAATCAGAATCAAGTTCAATCCAATTGGCTGATCCGATCAGCCAATCAGATTGAGCTCGCATTCTATTGGCTGATCGTAACAGCCAATAGAATGCGAGCTCAATCTGATTGGCTGATTGAATCAGCCAATCGGATTGAACTTGATTCTGATTGGCTGATTCCATCAGCCAATCAGAATATTCCTACCTTAATTCCGATTGGCTGATAGAATCCTATCAGCCAATCGGAATTCGAGGGACGCCATCTTGGATGACGTAATTTAAAGGAACCGTCATTCGTCGTCTAGTTGTCGGAGAAGAAGGATGGATCCGCGATGGAGGTCTTCAAGATGGAGCTGGTCCTCATCGGATGAAGATAGAAGATGCCGCTTGGAAGATGATGGTTGCCGGTCCGGATCTACTCTTCTTCCCGGATAGGATGAAGACTTTGGACCCTCTTCTGGACTTCTTCAGCCGTCGGATGGTGGATGTCTAGCCCCCGCTTGGGCTTGGATGAAGATTTTGGAGCCAGGACGTATCGGTGATACCTGGTGAGGGGAAGATAAGGTAGGAAGATCTTCAGGGGCTTAGTGTTAGGTTTATTTAAGGGGGGTTTGGGTTAGATTAGGGGTATGTGGGTGGTGGGTTGTAATGTTGGGGGGGGTATTGTATGTGTTTTTTTACAGGCAAAAGAGCTGAATTTCTTGGGGCATGCCCCGCAAAGGGCCCTGTTCAGGGCTGGTAAGGTAAAAGAGCTTTGAACTTTAGTAATTTAGAATAGGGTAGGGCATTTTTTTATTTTGGGGGTCTTTGTTATTTTATTAGGGGGCTTAGAGTAGGTGTAATTAGTTTAAAATTGTTGTAATATTTTTCTTATGTTTGTAAATATTTTTTTATTTTGTGTAACTTAGTTCTTTTTTATTTTTTGTACTTTAGTTAGTTTATTTCATTGTAGTTATTTGTAGATATTGTATTTAATTAATTTATTGATAGTGTAGTGTTAGGTTTAATTGTAGGTAATTGTAGGTATTTTATTTAATTTATTTAATGATAGTATAGTGTTAGGTTTAATTGTAACTTAGGTTAGGATTTATTTTACAGGTAATTTTGTTATTATTTTACTAGGTAACTATTAAATAGTTCTTAACTATTTAATAGCTATTGTACATGGTTAAAATAATTACAAAGTTGCCTGTAAAATAAATATTAATCCTAAAATAGCTACAATGTAATTATTCGTTATATTGTAGCTATATTAGGGTTTATTTTACAGGTAAGTATTTAGCTTTAAATAGGAATAAGTTATTTAATAAGAGTTAATTTATTTCGTTAGAATAAAATTATATTTAACTTAGGGGGGTGTTAGGGTTAGGGTTAGAATTAGCTTTAGGGGTTAATAAATTTAATAGAGTAGCGGTGCGGTCCGCTTGGCAGATTAGGGGTTAATAAGTGTAGGTAGTTGGCGGCGACGTTGTGGGGGGCAGATTAGGGGTTAATAAATATAATATAGGGGTCGGGGCAGCAGATTAGGGGTACATAAGTATAACGTAGGTGGCGGTCGGCAGATTAGGGGTTAAAAAATTTAATCGAGTGGCGGCGATGTGGGGGGACCTCAGTTTAGGGGTACATAGGTAGTTTATGGGTGTTAGTGTACTTTAGAGCACAGTAGTTAAGAGCTTTATGAACCGGCATTAGCCCAAAAATCTCTTAACTACTGACTTTTTTCTGCGGCTGGAGTTTTGTCGTTAGATTTCTAACGCTCACTTCAGCCACAATTCTAAATACCGGAGTTAGAAAGATCACATTGAAAAGATAGGATACGCAATTGACGTAAGGGTATCTGCGGTATGGAAAAGTCGCGGCTGAAAAGTGAGCGTTAGACCCTTTTTTGACTGACTCCAAATACCGGCGGTAGCCTAAAACCAGCGTTAGGAGCCTCTAACGCTGGTTTTCACGGCTACCGCCAAACTCCAAATCTAGGCCTAAGATAGCTACAATGTAATTAATAATTACATTGTAGCTATTGTAGGATTTATATTTATTTTACAGGTAACTTTGCATTTATTTTAGCTAGTTAGAATAGTTATTAAATAGTTATTAACTATTTAATAACTACCTAGCTAAAAGAAATACAAAATTACCAGTAAAATAAATCCTAACCTAAGTTACAATTAAACCTAACACTACACTATCATTAAATTAATTAAATAAATTAGCTACAAATAACTACAATTAAATTAAATAAACTAACTAAAGTACAAAAAATAAAAAAAGCTAAGTTACAAAAAATAAAAAAAATAAGTTACACATAATGAAGGTTCCTTTAAGGGACGTCATCCAAGATGGCGTCCCTTCAATTCCAATTGGCTGATAGGATTCTATCAGCCAATCGGAATTAAGGTAGGAAAAATCTGATTGGCTGATTGAATCAGCCAATCAGATTCAAGTTCAATCCGATTGGCTGATCCAATCAGCCAATCAGATTGAGCTCGCATTCTATTGGCTGTTCCGATCAGCCAATAGAATGCGAGCTCAATCTGATTGGCTGATTGGATCAGCCAATCGGATTGAACTTGAATCTGATTGGCTGAGTCAATCAGCCAATCAGATTTTTCCTACCTTAATTCCGATTGGCTGATAGAATCCTATCAGCCAATCGGAATTGAAGGGACGCCATCTTGGATGATGTCCCTTAAAGGAACCTTCATCCGTCGTTAGTCGTCGGGAAGAAGAGGATGGCTCCGCGTCGGCTTGTCTGAAGATGGCTCTGCTACGCTCCGGATGGATGAAGATTGAAGACGCCGCCTGGATGAAGACTTCTATTGGATGAAAGACCTCTTCAGCGCCGCCTGGATGATGACTTCATAGGATGGAAGACTTCTTCAGCACCCCTTGGATGATGACTTCTGCCGCTCCGGATCTCCTCTTCGGTTCCATCGGTGGTTGGCTGGCTGAAGATGACTCAAGGTAGGATGATCTTCAGGGGGGTAGTGTTAGGTTTATTTAAGGGGGGTTTGGGTTAGATTAGGGGTATGTGGGTGGTGGGTTTTAATGTTGGGGGGGTTGTATTTTTATTTTACAGGCAAAAGAGCTGAATTCTTTGGGGCATGCCCCGCAAAAGGCCCTTTTAAGGGCTGGTAAGGTAAAAGAGCTGGTAACTTTTTAATTTAGAATAGGGTATGGCATTTTTTTATTTTGGGGGGCTTTGTTATTTTATTAGGGGGCTTAGATTAGGTGTAAGTATCTTAAAATTGTTGTAATATTTTTTAAATGTTTGTAACTTATTTTTTTTATTTTTTGTAACTTAGCTTTTTTATTTTTTGTACTTTAGTTAGTTTATTTAATTTAATTGTAGTTATTTGTAGCTAATTTATTTAATTAATTTTATGATAGTGTAGTGTTAGGTTTAATTGTAACTTAGGTTAGGATTTATTTTACTGGTAATTTTGTATTTCTTTTAGCTAGGTAGTTATTAAATAGTTAATAACTATTTAATAACTATTCTAACTAGCTAAAATAAATACAAAGTTACCTGTAAAATAAATATAAATGCTACAATAGCTACAATGTAATTATTAATTACATTGTAGGTATCTTAGGGTTTATTTTACAGGTAAGTATTTAGTTTTAAATAGGAATAATTTATTAAAGTATAGTGTAGTGTTAGGTGTAATTGAAACTTAGGTTAGGATTTATTTTACAGGTAAATTTCTCTTTATTTTAACTAGGTAGCTATTAAATAGTTATTAACTATTTAATAGCTATTGTACCTAGTTAAAATAAATTGAAAGTTGCCTGTAAAATAAAAATAAATCCTAGGATAGCTACAATGTAATTATTATTTATATTGTAGCTATATTAGGGTTTATTTTAAAGGTAAGTATTTAGTTTTAAATAGGATTCATTTAGTTAATAAGAGTTAAATTTATTTAGATGTATTTAATTAATATTTAAGTTAGGGGGGTGTTAGGGTTAGTGTTAGACTTAGGTTTATGGGTTAAAAATGTTATTACAGTGGCGGTGGTGTAGGGGGGGGGCAGGATAGGGGTTAATAAATTTATTATAGGTGGCGACGGTGTAGGGGGGCAGATTAGGGGTTAATAAGATTAATATAGGTTGCGGCGGGATCTGGGAGTGGCGGTTTAGGGGTTAAACTATTTATTTAGGTTCGGCGGGGTCTGGGATCGGCAGGATAGGGGTTAATAACTTTATTATAGGTGGCAGTGGTATAGGGGGGGCAGGATAGGGGTTACTAGGTATAAAGTAGGTGGCGGCAGGGTCCGGGAGCGGCGGTTTAGGGGTTAATACATTTATAAGAGTTGCAGCGGGGTCTAGGAGCGCCGGTTTAGGGGTTACTAACTTTATTTAGTTGCGGGGGGCTCCGGGGGCGCTAGTATAGGGGGTAGAACAGTGTAGTTAGTGTGGGTGCTTAGTGACAGCTTGTCAATAAAGCTGTAAAAAAGCAGAAGAGCAGCGAGATCGGATGAGTGATAACTATCACAAACCGCTGCTCATCGCCCCGTACTTGGTGCACGGCTTTTTGACAGCTTTTTTGATAACTTAGGCGAACATATTCAGGTACGCGGCGGCGATGGTAGGCGAGCTTAGGCGGGCGTATTGGGCTGGCGAAGGCAGGTAAAGTAGACACGTTGATAAGTAGAGGCCATAATCTGTTTAACCATGTCTGTTTTATAATGCTAGCAAATATGGCTGCATGTTCAAATATAATGCTCCAGGTCACACATGACTGCACTTCAATGTTTTGTTAAAATTGTATTTGTCCACTTTTGACATGTTGTAAACCTGCTTTTCTGAAAACTAAAAAAAGAAAAGATAATAAAAAATTAAAAAAACACTAAAGAAATAAATTAAAAAAAGGATATGCTAAATGACACTTCATTTTTTTTTTCTTGCAGGTGGATGCAGTGATTCTCCTGTCAGAATATGCATTTTCTATAACTGCAGAAGAAGTAAAAGATACCCTCAAAAACAGCAAATTCATAAAGAAATGGCTACAAGATTCACAAAGTTACAAATTGCTGTTTCTTTCCTATCCAGAGAAGGTAGGAATATGGAAAAAGCATCAGTTATTGCCAACTAAATACTATATAATATAATATATTTGCTATAAGGGGAAATTAGCTGAGCTACAAATATGTTATTCAGTGATTGATCACATTGAATGTTATTAAAGGGATATGAAATCCATTTTTTTCATTATTCCGATAGAACATACAATTTTAAACAACTTTTCAATTTTTCTATCATCAATTGTGCTTCATTTTGTTGGTATCCTTTATTAAATAAGCAGCAATTCACTACTTGGAGATAGATAAATACAGGGAGTGCAGAATTATTAGGCAAGTTGTATTTTTGAGGATTAATTTTATTATTGAACAACAACCATGTTCTCAATGAACCCAAAAAACTCATTAATATCAAAGCTGAATAGTTTTGGAAGTAGTTTTTAGTTTGTTTTTAGTTATAGCTATTTTCGGGGGATATCTGTGTGTGCAGGTGACTATTACTGTGCATAATTATTAGGCAACTTAACAAAAACAAATATATACCCATTTCAATTATTTATTTTTACCAGTGAAACCAATATAACATCTCAACATTCACAAATATACATTTCTGACATTCAAAAACAAAACAAAAACAAATCAGTGACCAATATAGCCACCTTTCTTTGCAAGGACACTCAAAAGCCTGCCATCCATGGATTCTGTCAGTGTTTTGATCTGTTCACCATCAACATTGCGTGCAGCATCAACCACAGCCTCCCAGACACTGTTCAGAGAGGTGTACTGTTTTCCCTCCTTGTAAATCTCACATTTGATGATGGACCACAGGTTCTCAATGGGGTTCAGATCAGGTGAACAAGGAGGCCATGTCATTAGATTTTCTTCTTTTATACCCATTCTTGCCAGCCACGCTGTGGAGTACTTGGACGCGTGTGATGGAGCATTGTCCTGCATGAAAATCATGTTTTTCTTGAAGGATGCAGACTTCTTCCTGTACCACTGCTTGAAGAAGGTGTCTTCCAGAAACTGGCAGTAGGACTGGGAGTTGAGCTTGACTCCATCCTCAACCCGAAAAGGCCCCAAAAGCTCATCTTTGATGATACCAGCCCAAACCAGTACTCCACCTCCACCTTGCTGGCGTCTGAGTCGGACTGGAGCTCTCTGCCCTTTACCAATCCAGCCACGGGCCCATCCATCTGGCCCATCAAGACTCACTCTCATTTCATCAGTCCATAAAACCTTAGAAAAATCAGTCTTGAGATATTTCTTGGCCCAGTCTTGACGTTTCAGCTTGTGTGTCTTGTTCAGTGGTGGTCGTCTTTCAGCCTTTCTTACCTTGGCCATGTCTCTGATTATTGCACACCTTGTGCTTTTGGGCACTCCAGTGATGTTGCAGCTCTGAAATATGGCCAAACTGGTGGCAAGTGGCATCTTGGCAGCTGCACGCTTGACTTTTCTCAGTTCATGGGCAGTTATTTTGCGCCTTGGTTTTTCCACACGCTTCTTGCGACCCTGTTGACTATTTTGAATGAAACGCTTGATTGTTCGATGATCACGCTTCAGAAGCTTTGCAATTTTAAGAGTGCTGCATCCCTCTGCAAGATATCTCACTATTTTTTACTTTTCTGAGCCTGTCAAGCCCTTCTTTTGACCCATTTTGCCAAAGGAAAGGAAGTTGCCTAATAATTATGCACACCTGATATAGGGTGTTGATGTCATTAGATCACACCCCTTCTCATTACAGAGATGCACATCACCTAATATGCTTAATTGGTAGTAGGCTTTCGAGCCTATACAGCTTGGAGTAAGACAACATGCATAAAGAGGATGATGTGGTCAAAATACTAATTTGCCTAATAATTGTGCACTCCCTGTACATTTGTAAGCCATTGATAAGAAGTACATTTGTGCAGCCACCAATCAGCATCTAGCTGTGGGCGCCTTAGCCTATCTATGTATGCTTTTCAACAAAGAATTCAATAGAGAAAACAAAATTAGATAAGAAAAGTAAATTGGAAAATTGTTTAAAATTGTATTTTCTATCTGAATCGTGAAAGAACATTCTGGGGGTTCATGTCCCTTGAAATAGACATGAAAGACTAAAAACCCTTGTAATATACATTCTTTTTTTTTGTCTTTCTTTCTTCCTTATTTTGTTTTTCTTTCCAAATGCTCCCTCTAAATATGTACAGTATAGCTTAGAGGAGAGAAGGGAAAGAGGTGATAACTTTCAAGTACGTTAAAGGGCTTAGTAAAACTGAGGCTGTGTGTATTTTACATAAAATGGCTCTTATCTGCCATCAATGGGTGCAATCACATATACAGCGCAGGTTTCGGAGCAAGCGTGGAAACCTGCGCCGCCCGTAATTTAACCTTGCACATCGGGGTATTAAATATATGGCGCCGGCATTTCCTAAGTGCCGTATGTCGGATAAATTAGCGATGTCCAGAAATAAGCGTAAATACAAATTTCTGGAGTTGCCAGTGACTTACGGCACTTTAGAAACTGCCGGCGCCTAAGAAAAGTAAATAAAATCTAAAATCTCCCGTAACAGTCTAACACGCCTCCCAAAAATAAGCCCACCATGTATAACCCTTATATCCGCAATACCCCCTCTCACTACTAATAATAAATGTATTAACCCCTAGACCGACAACCCCCCCACAACGCAATATGCCTATTTTAACTATTAACCCCTATATCCGCTATCAAACCCACACCGCAAGTAATAACTAAATTATTAACCCCTAAACCGCCATAGCCCACAACGCAATACACCTATTAAATTATTAACCCCTAAACCGCCATAGCCCACAACGCAATACACCTATTAAATTATTAACCCCTAAGCCGCCATAGCCCACAACTCAATACACCTATTAAATTATTAACCCCTAAACCACCATAGCCCACAACGCAATACACCTATTAAATTATTAACCCCTAAACCGCCATAACCCACAACGCAATAAACCTAACCCCTAACCTAACCCCCCTAGCCTAACACCCCCTAAATGAACTAAAATTACCTAATTTACAAAATACTAAAGTAACTCTTAAATTACAAAAAACTAACACTACTTTAAAAATAAAAATAAACTAAGTATAAATTAAAGGGGCAGTCTAATCAAAATTCTGAAGTAGGCTGTCTCTTTAAGCTAGAATTACAGAAAATAAAAAAAAATCTAAGCTTACAGAAAATAATAAAAAATTTTACAAAATTTTAAAAAAATGATACCTAATCCCTATGGCCTAGATTTGGAGTTTGGCGTTAGCCGTGAAAACCAGCGTTAGAGGCTCCTAACGCTGGTTTTAGGCTAACTCCGGTATCTGGAGTCACTCCAAAAAGGGTCTAACGCTCACTTTTCAGCCGCGACTTTTCCATACCGCAGATCCCCTTACGTCATTTGCGTATCCTATCTTTTCATTATTTAGAATCTTGGCTGAAGTGAGCGTTAGAATTCTAACGACAAAACTCCAGCCGCAGAAAAAAGTCAGTAGTTAAGAGCTTTCTGGGCTAATGCCGGTTCATAAAGCTCTTAACTACTGTACTCTAAAGTACACTAACACCCATAAACTACCTATGTACCCCTAAACCGAGGTCCCCCCACATCGCCGCCACTCAATTTTTTTTTAACCCCTAATCTGCCGACCGCAAAGCGCCGCCAGCTAAATTATCCCTATGTACCCCTAATCTGCTGCCCCTAACACCACCGACCCCTGTATTATATTTATTAACCCCTAACCTGCCCCCCACAACGTCGCCGCCAGCTACCTACAATAATTAACCCCTAATCTGCAGACCGCAAAGTGCCGCCACCTACATTATAGCTATGTACCCCTAATCTGCTGCCCCTAACACCGCCGACCCCTATATTATATTTATTAACCCCTAATCTGCCGCCCTCAACGTTGTCTCCACCTGCCTACACTTATTAACCCCTAATCTGCCGAGCGGACCGCACCGCTATTATAATAAAGTTATTAACCCCTAATCCGCCTCACTAACCCTATAATAAATAGTATTAACCCCTAATCTGCCCTCCCTAACGTCGCCGACACCTAACTTCAAACATTAACCCCTAATCTGCCGACCGGAGCTCACCGCTATTCTAATAAATGTATTAATCCCTAAAGCTAAGTCTAACCCTAACACTAACACCCCCCTAAGTTAAATATAATTTAAATCTAACAAAATTAATTAACTCTTATTAAATAAATTATTCCTATTTAAAGCTAAATACTTACCTGTAAAATAAATCCTAATATAGCTACAATATAAATTATCATTACATTGTAGCTATTTTAGGATTAATATTTATTTTACAGGCAACTTTGTAATTATTTTAACCAGGTACAATAGCTATTAAATAGTTCCGATCAGCCAATAGAATGCGAGCTCAATCTGATTGGCTGATTGGATCAGCCAATCGGATTGATCTTGATTCTGATTGGCTGATTCCATCAGCCAATCAGAATATTCCTACCTTAATTCCGATTGGCTGATAAAATCCTATCAGCCAATCAGAATTCGAGAGACGCCATCTTGGATGACGTCCCTTAAAGGAACCGTCATTCTTCAGTTGGACGTCGCCAGATGAAGATGGGTCCGCGTCGGAGGTCTTCAGGATGGAGCCGGTCCTCATCGGATGAAAATAGAAGATGCCGCTTGGAAGATGATGGTTGCCGGTCCGGATCTACTCTTCTTCCCGGATAGGATGAAGACTTTGGAGCCTCTTCTGGACCTCTTCAGCCACCGGATGATGGATAGCCAGCCCCCGCTTGGGTTGGATGAAGATTTTGGAGCCAGGACGGATCGGTGATACCTGGTGAGGTGAAGACAAGGTAGGATGATCTTCAGGGGCTTAGTGTTAGGTTTATTTAAGGGGGGTTTGGGTTAGATTAGGGGTATGTGGGTGGTGGGTTGTAATGTTGGGGGGGGTATTGTATGGTTTTTTTTTACAGGAAAAAGAGCTGAACTTCTTGGGGCATGCCCCGCAAAGGGCCCTGTTCAGGGCTGGTAAGGTAAAAGAGCTTTGAACTTTAGTAATTTAGAATAGGGTAGGGCATTTTTTATTTTGGGGGTCTTTGTTATTTTATTAGGGGGCTTAGAGTAGGTGTAATTAGTTTAAAATTGTTGTAATATTTTTCTTATGTTTGTAAATATTTTTTTATTTTTTGTAACTTAGTTCTTTTTTATTTTTTGTACTTTAGTTAGTTTATTTCATTGTAGTTATTTGTAGATATTGTATTTAATTAATTTATTGATAGTGTAGTGTTAGGTTTAATTGTAGGTAATTGTAGGTATTTTATTTAATTAATTTAATGATAGTATAGTGTTAGGTTTAATTGTAACTTAGGTTAGGATTTATTTTACAGGTAATTTTGTTATTATTTTAACTAGGTAACTATTAAATAGTTCTTAACTATTTAATAGCTATTGTACATGGTTAAAATAATTACAAAGTTGCCTGTAAAATAAATATTAATCCTAAAATAGCTACAATGTAATTATAATTTATATTGTAGCTATATTAGGATTTATTTTACAGGTAAGTATTTAGCTTTAAATAGGAATAATTTATTTAATAAGAGTTAATTAATTTCGTTAGATTAAAATTATATTTAACTTAGGGGGGTGTTAGTGTTAGTGTTAGACTTAGCTTTAGGGGTTAATACATTTATTAGAATAGCGGTGAGCTCCGGTCGGCAGATTAGGGGTTAATAATTGAAGTTAGGTGTCGGCGATGTTAGGGAGGGCAGATTAGGGGTTAATACTATTTATTATAGGGTTAGTGAGGCGGATTAGGGGTTAATAACTTTATTATAATAGCGGTGCGGTCCGCTCGGCAGATTAGGGGTTAATAAGTGTAGGCAGGTGGAGGCGACGTTGTGGGGAGCAGATTAGGGGTTAATAAATATAATATAGGGGTCGGCGGTGTTAGGGGCAGCAGATTAGGGGTACATAAGGATAATGTAAGTAGCGGCTGTTTACGGAGCGGCAGATTAGGGGTTAAAAATAATATGCAGGGGTCAGCGATAGCGGGGGCGGCAGATTAGGGGTTAATAAGTGTAAGGTTAGGGGTGTTTAGACTCGGGGTACATGTTACGGTGTTAGGTGCAGATTTAGGAAGTGTTTACGCATAGCAAACAATGGGGCTGCGTTAGGAGCTGAACGCGGCTTTTTTGCAGGTGTTAGGTTTTTTTTCAGCTCAAACAGCCCCATTGTTTCCTATGGGGGAATCGTGCACGAGCACGTTTTTGAGGCTGGCCGCGTTCGTAAGCAACTCTGGTATCGAGAGTTGAAGTTGCGTTAAAAATGCTCTACGCTCCTTTTTTGGAGCCTAACGCTGACATTATATGGACTCTCAATACCAGAGTTATTTTTATGGTGCGGCCAGAAAAAAGCCGGCGTTAGCTACGCGGGTCCTTACTGACAAAACTCTAAATCTAGCCGTATGAAAATAAAAAAAACCCACCCAAAATAAAAACACCTCCTAATCTAATAAACTACCAGTAGCCCTTAAAAGGGCTTTTTGCAGGGCATTGCCCCAAGATAATAAGCTCTTTTGCAAAATAAATACACAACCCCCCCAACAGTAAAACCCCCTCCCACCCACCAAACCCCCCCCCAAAAAACTAACACTAAAAACCCTAATCTACACATTGCCCTGAAAAGGGCATTTGTTGGGCATTGCCAGCTCTTTTGCTGCCCACCCTATCTAAATAAAATAAACCCCCCAAAAACCCCTTAAATAACCCTTAGTCTAACCCACAAGTGGTCCTTACCTGTCCTGAAGACCGGCGAAGAAGGTCCTGTTCCAGGCGGTGAAGTCTTCTTCTAAGCGGCGACCTCTTCTTCTTCCAGGAACCAGCCGGCGTGGAGCGGAGGAGTTGAAGACCGATGACCGCGGAGCCGAAGACCGTCGACTTTGGAACTGAAGACCGGCGACTCTGGAACTGAAGACCGGTGACTCTGGAACTGAAGACCGGCGACCGCGGAGCCATGGAGCGTGGAGAATCCTCTTCATATGATCTCCGCCATACACTGAATAGGAATTCAAGGTACGCGATTAAAAATGGCGTCCCTTGAATTCCTATTGGCTGATTTGAGCCCTCAAATTCAAATCAGCCAATCGGATGAGAGCTACTAAAATTCTATTGGCTGATTTGAATAGCCAATAGAATGTCAGTAGCAATTATCTTATTGGCTGATTTGAACAGCCAATAGGGTTTTCAGTAGCTCTCATCCGATTAGCTGATTTGAATTTGAAGGCTCAAATCAGCCAATAGGAATTCAAGGGACGCCATTTTTAATCGCGTACCTTGAATTCCTATTCAGTGTACGGCGGAGATCGTATGAAGAGCATCCTCCACGCTCCATGGCTCCGCGGTCACCGGTCTTCAGTTCCAGAGTCGCCGGTCTTCAGTTCCAGAGTCGCCGGTCTTCAGCTCCGCGGTCATCGGTCTTCAACTCCTCCGCTCCACGCTGGCTGGTTCCTGAAAGACGAAGAGGTCGCCGCTTAGAAGAAGACTTCACCGCCTGGAACAGGACCTTCTCCGCCGGTCTTCAGGACAGGTAAGGACCACTTGGGGGTTAGACTTAGGGTTTTTTTAAGTTTTTTTTTTTTTGGGGGGGGGGGTTATTTTATTTAGATAGGGTGGGCAGCAAAAGAGCTGACAATGCCCAGCAAATGCCATTTTCAGGGCAATGGGTAGATTAGGGTTTTTAGTGTTAGTTTTTTTTTGGGGGGTGGTTGGGTGTGTGTTTGCGTTTTACTGTTGGGGGGGGTTGTGTATTTATTTTGCAAAAGAGCTGATTATCTTGGGGCAATGCCCTGCAAAAAGCCTTTTTAAGGGCTACTGGTAGTTTATTAGATTAGGAGGTGTTTTTATTTTGAGTGTTTTTTTTTTATTTTCATAGGGATTAGGTATAATTTTTTTTAAATTTTGTAATTTTCTTTATTATTTTCTGTAAGCTTAGATTTTTTTATTTTCTGTAATTCTAGCTTAAAGAGATAGTCTACTCCAGAATTTTGATTAGACTGCCCCTTTAATATATACTTAGTATATTTTTATTTTTAAAGTAGTGTTAGTTTTTTGTAATTTAAGAGTAACTTTAGTATTTTGTAAATTAGATAATTTTAGTTCATTTAGGGGGTGTTAGGCTAGGGGGGTTAGGTTAGGGGTTAGGTTTATTGCGTTGTGGGCTATGGCAGTTTAGGGGTTAATAATTTATTAGGTGTATTGCATTGTGGGCTATGGCGGTTTAGGGGTTAATAATTTAATAAGTGTATTGCGTTGTGGGCTATGGCGATTTAGGGGTTAATACTTTAATAGGTAGTTTGCGATGTTGGGTTTGGCGGATTTAGGGGTCAATAGACTTTATTAGTTATTGCGGTGGGGGATTGCGGTTGACAGATAGATAGATAGATAGATAGGTGTTAGTTTATTTTTGCAGGCAGTTTTGGGAGTTACGCGGTCCCATGTTAGCTTATGGGAGTAAAAATTGCGGACGAGAGATGAAATATACGCGCGTAACTTGTATGTTACGCCATAAATGTGATAACAAAACAGAGCAAAAACCGGCGTCGCCGGCTTTTGCGGGTGACACTGCATACGTAATGGAGGCCAATATCTATGTTTCTATGTTCTTTGTAAGGCTTAAAAGAAAATTCTGTAAATTATGTTTCCATGATATTGCAGCCAAATACTAGCCAACGGAAAACTCACAGTTATCCCTGATCACACAAAAAAAGGAAATAAGATAAAGATACTCACCAGAGAAGTCATTTTGCAATGCATTAAGGAAGTGACAGTTATAAATGTTTTAAAAGTTTTGCATATAAACATTTTGCAATTCACTGCTTAATTCATAATATAAACAACATATAAAATAAATTATTTGAACGTCCCTTTAAGACACAATTACTAGCAATAACAGTGTTGCTATAAAGCCGAACATAAATAAGTTATTGCACGTGAGCCTTAAAGGGACATGAAACCCAATAATTTTACGTGTACTATTAAATTGACTTCATTTTCCTGGGGTCTTTTGTTTAGAAATAAGATAAGTGTGCACTTGTCCTGAGTACTATATGGCAGCACTTTAGCAAAAATTATTTTAACAAAGTTATACACTTTGAGAACATCATGGCAGCAACATTTGTACAAAAAAAAAAAAAAGCATTGTTGCAAAACTAACTGCCATATTTACCCTCCAAACATGTGTACCCTCCTGAGGATACCAACGTTTTCTTTGTTGAAGAGCATACACAAGTACAATATATGTCAGCAGCATTTGCAATAATGTTTGTAACAATGTTATATATTGTTGCAAGCACTGCTGCCATACATAGCTGAAGACAAGCCGATGTTGAACATACCTAAGTATGCTTTTCAACAAAGGATTTAAAAGAGCAAAATACAATTTGATAATAGAAGTACAATTTATTTTTTATTTTTTTCAAAGTAACTTGAAACACAATGATTCAGATTTAAACAACTTTCCAATATTCTTTTTGTATCTAATTACCTTTTTCTCTTGGTATACTTTGTTGAAAATCATACCTAGGTAAGCGAAAGAGCTTGGAGCTAGCTGCTGATTGGTGGCTGCACACATATGCCTCCTTTCATTGGCTTACCAATGTTTTCAGCTAGCTCCCAGTATTGCATTGCTTCTCCTTCAAGAAAGAATACCAAAAGATTGAAGCAAAGTTGATAATAGAAGTAAAATGGAATGTTGTTTATATATGAAAGAATGCTGTGCTTCATATCCCTTTAATTGTAGTCTATGGGGCATATGTATCAAGATCCGAATGGAGCTTGATGCCCCGTGTTTCTGGCGAGCCTGCAGACTCACCAGAAACAGCAGTTATGAAGCAGCGGTCACAAAGACCGCTGCTCCATAACCTGTCCGCCTGCTCCTAGCAGGCGGACAAACATCGCCGGAAATCAACCCGATCGAGTGCGATCGAGTTGATTGACACCTCCCTGCTGGCGGCCGATTGGCTGTTAGTCTGCAGGAAGCGGCGTATTGCTCGCCGTAGCTTCCAGCTTCAGTAGCTGCTTGGAAGTGATTTTTAGTTTTGGACAAGGAGTGACTGGTTAAAGAGACATGAGACCAACATTTTTTCTTTCATGATTTAGAAAGATAATGCAATTTTAAACATCTTTCTAATTTACTTCTATTATCTAATTTGTTTTATTCTCTTGATATTCTTTGCTGAAAAGCATATCTAGATATGCTCAGTAGCTGCTGATTGGTTGCTGCACATAGAAGCCTTGTGTGATTGGCTCACCATGTGCATTGCTTTTTCTTCAACTAAGGATATCTAAAAAATGAAGCAAAATAAATAATAAAAGTAAATTGTAATGTTGTTTAAATTTCTATTCTCTATCTGAATCATGAAAGAAAGATTTTGGGTTTAGTGGCCCTTTAAGTATTTTTCTAGAAAGGATTAATAATAACATTATTAAAGTTTCATTTTCTTATCATGAATAAACACAATGTGCATAATGGCCTATGACTTCACGTTATCAAGGAGATACAACTGTTAGTATAATGCGGAGCACACACAAGAGATAAAGAATGGTGAATAGACAAACATTCATTTAATGCTCCACTCACATTAGATATAAACCCCTCATTTAAAAACGACTGATTCCTCTACAGTACAGGGTTAAGATAATGAATAATGTACTTCCTTTTGCAAGCCCACCTGTAATGTAGATCATCAGACATCAGATGATAACACAGTGCCCTTTACCCCTTCATCTTTCAAGTATTATCATTAAGCGTATTACTATGTAATCATCTATTAGTGCCTTTGCTCTACAGAACATCTTTATGTTTTATAAATACATGATAATAATAAATATAGCAATGGGTAAACATTTTGGCATATTTGTATATCAATATTCAATTTTAGATTATTTTTTTTTTGTCATACTTGTTGATCAATATTCAATAATAGATTTTTTTGTAAACTAATGCTGACTTTCCCTATCGTGAATGTGAACTTAACATAAAATTCTAACATTTTTGCTCTTAAAGGGTCAGTCTAGTCATAATTAAACTTTCATGATTCAGATAAGGCATGTCATTTTAAACAACTTTCCAGTTTACCTTTATCATCAAATTTGCTTTGTTTTCTTGATAGTCCTAGGTAGGATCATTAAATGATTTCTAAGCCGTTGAAGGCCGCCTCTTATCTCAGTTCATTTGAACTGTTTTTCACAGTTAGATAGTTCTAGTTCATATGTGCCATATAGATAACATTGTGCTCACTCCTGTGGAGTTATTTATGAATATATATATATATATATATATATATAAATTTACAAACGTGTGGAAGAAAAACAAAAAGATCCAGAACCTATCTTAATACAAAGACACAGGAATTTTATTCCGGTAATTTAAATGTATATGTATCTCGAATGACTTAGGGTCAGCTAAAGTCAGACGTGGTGCAGACCCCTAAAATTTAAATTAAATCCAGTATTATATAGATAAAGAGAAATGGTAGAGCTATATGAGATACCATTAAATAAAGTAGGGGATTTCAGCACTCAAAATATAACCCATTTAATCCAATTCCTTAGAAATGTACGGCTGCAGGGTAACACAGAATCCAAAAAATGAACTACACATGCACAGATTCAAACACATGCAACTAGTTTATTGCAAGAAGCTGCCAACTAAATGGGTTATATTTTGAGTGCTGAAATTCCCTACTTTATTTAATGGTATCTCATATAGCTCTACCATTTCTCTTTATCTATATAATACTGGATTTAATATATATATATATATATATATATATATACTATATATATATATATATATATATATATATATATATATATATAGGAAGCGCCAAGAAAGGCTAAAGTGACATGTGAATAACTTAAAAACAATAGAGCTAAAAATACATAAAATACAAAAAAAGGTAAAATATATATATGAACAATATAACAATGTATTCAATAAAAATACAGTACCCTTTCCGCCAGATGATAATGCACCTACTATAATCCACCAATGACATACGCAGGAGAAACAACCTCCAAAATTACTATCATCTGGAGCTGAAGACCAATGCCAAAGAGACTTTATTTAATGCAGTTTATTAGAAACCATTCAAGGCATCACCCAGAAATCCTAATATAATAGCGACCATGTATTTCACTGTTTAGTTTTGTCAAATTATATTGTAAATAGTCATATGCCCTTTTTATTACAATATTGTATTGTTATACTTTCAAAATAACCAATAAAAAAAATAGGGGACCCTATTGTACAGTAATAAAAAACTAGAGATACTGTGGGGTCTAATATGAGTGAATCCTTCCTAAGTAAATGTCCCTCCTGAATATGTGAAAAAAGTGTATTAATTGCTTTGTATTTTTTATTCTACACTTTTTACTTATCACATATTCAGGATGGACACTTACATAGGATGGACTCACTCATATTAGACACCACTGTATCTCATTTTTGAATTAATGTACAATAGGGTTCCCTATTTTATTGAATAAATTGTCATATTGTTCATATATATTTTTTACCTTATTTTTGTATTTTATGCATTTTTAGCTCTATTATTTGTAGGTTATTCACTCACTTTAATAAGTGCAAAAAAGAATTTCAGAGTTTCGGGCGCAAATAAATGCCGCAACTATAGAAATGGGTTGATGTTGGTTACTATATGTTTAAAATTGATAGACATAAAATTTGTAAATATTATCCTTTATTTAAATACAAGTTTATCTGTAACAAGTTGCTCTATAAAAAGTACAAATGTTCTTCTAAAAACAGTTCGTTGGAATTTTGTAAGAATTCTTGTTAGAATTTTAAATTTTTTTTTAAAAAAAACTTGTATTTAAATAAAGGATAATATTTACAAATTTTATGTCTATCATTATATTTGATCAATTTTAAACATATAGTAACCAACATCAACCCATTTCTATAGTTGCAGCATTTATTTGCGCCCGAAACTCTGAAATTCTTTTTTGCACTTACTAATCCAATATCAATCAGGGGTTGATATCTCAAGAGTTAAGGGCTAGTCAAAACCTAGGCAGCGCAGGAAAGTTTTTGAAATACCTGCACTTTATTCACTCACTTTAGCCTTTTTTTGGTGCTTCCTATATATCTTTTTATTCCTTGACTTTAGGTTCTATAGGGGGACTTATTTGGAAGCCTATGACTCAGCAAGTGTAGTCGCTGTAATGACTCAACTAAATCACTTATTTATGAATCAGCACTAGTTTGCTAAAATGCATGTTTGTCAAAAGAACTGAGATAAGGTGGCAGTCTGCAGAGGCTTAGATACAAGGTAATCACAGGGGTAAAAAGTGTATTAATAAAACAGGGGAATGGGTAATAAAGGGATTATTTATCATTTTAAACAATACAATCTTCAAGTAAACTGTCCCTTTAATGCAATATTTCTGTGAAAATCAGAATTTGAATGTAATATTTAATGGTACGTTCAAATATTCAAGTACTACACTCCATATTATAATATTAACATTGGTTATATGGAAATATTTAAATGATAGAATGAAAGTCAAGGGTTACATTCTTCAACTATGCCCATAAAAGTCATTGATACAAAATAGTATCCACTGCTTGTTTTAATTTTTTTCTACACACAATAAATGTTATAGAATAATACAGTAGTAGCTGTGATCAGGGAGTGTCATATCCAAGTTATTGTTAGTATGAAAAAGTATAACTAATTTTATATGAATGTGTTATCTTACTCTAACCTGTTTTGTACAGAGGAGTTGCATCATCTACTTTTGCTGTAATACACTTTATACTTCTCAGTACTCTGATCCAGTCTTCTATACATGTTATTAGTAAAGAAATACTTCTAATACACAAAATACACTAAAAACTAGTTGCCTGACAAATATATATATTTGTATTTCTTTTCAGGATCAAAACTGTAAGTTTGGGGCAAATGATGAAGAAAAACTGAAGAAACTGACATTGCAAGATAAGAGGAAAAAAAAGGAGGAAATGAAAATACTTAGTAAACTTATAGCTCCAGTGAGTGTGATGATTGTATTTTTACACTGTATTTCTCAATTATATTTGAAGACTTTAGAATACTTTTTTAGAGAGACAGATTTCTGTCCAGCATCAGTTTGCAACAGTAGAGTAACTACATATCAATAACCCTGTCCCTACAATGTATGGATCTCCTGAGATCAGAATCCAGCCATACAGAGCTTGATAAATCGGCCCCTAGGAACTTAAAGGGTCAAGAAAACCAAACATTTTCTTCATTATTATGATAGAGAATACAATTTTAAACAACTTTCTAATTTACTTCTATTATCTAATTTGTTTCATTCTCTTAATATCAGTTGACGAAGGAGCTGGTTTCTACCTGAACACATGGATGAGTCAATGACAATCGGTATATATATGCAGTCACCAATCAGCAGTTAGAAGCTAGGTTCTTTGCTGCGCCTAAACTTACCTAGATAAACCTTTTAGCAAAGGATAAGAAGTGAAGGAAGCAAATTAAATAATAGTAGTAAATTGGAAAGTTGTTTAAAATTGTATTCTCTATCTGAATTATGAAAGAAACATGTTGGGTTTCATGTCCCTTTAACAATTAAAATACACATGATAGAGTAATAAAAACAGATACACTGTTAATAACCAGTTAAACCTCCAACAGTGTAGTCATAGCCAAAAGTCACAAATGGAAACTTCTGATCTGTAAATATAATGAATATTGTGCTTAAAAATAAATAAATAACACAATTGTGCTATATAGTCAAAAATAAAACAATATTTGTTCCTCTTATTGATCATTAGTCAGATATCGAGCTTGTAGAGAGAAAATGACTCAATAAAGCAATATCAGGTGTCAAGTCCTTCAAAAAAAGTGTGAGAACTCACCAAGACTTCCACCCCCCCTCACAATAAATATTGTTTTATACACACACACACTGTATTTATATGTGTATAATCTATATAATTTGGTTAATGAAAGCAAATGAAAGCCAATGAAGGGTTGAATGGTTGCCTTTGGGCCTGAGAGGGAGACACCTCCTCTGTCACAGAGGCTCACCCACTTAAGGTGCAATAGTCCTATTTCTGCTGAGGGGAGTTAAATAAACCCAGAGAAAGCCTCACAGATAGTAAGCTCCACACAGTGTGGGGTGATCACACAGCAGGACCGCTGACAGGTTTGCATTTAGTGTATTGTAGGATGTGTTACTGCCCATTACTAGAGGATCTCACTATCCCTCTAACAAGACTGTGCTCCAGCTCTTCCCATCAGTGGCAGCAGTGTTTACTGAAGTGTTTCTGCTCTCTACCCAGGAACTCTGTTCCCATGCATTCCCGCTGGACTTGACTTGACCTGAGCAATATTGCTAGTTCTAATATATAAATGAAGCCTTTTTGCCATGTAAATACTAACATGGAAGGGTGATGTACAGAAGCTAAAAAAGTAAAGTAATTGTGAGATTGTAGGTTTACAAAACAACCCCATAAGTAAATAGTATATTATATAAATCTTTATATAAGGTTAACATTTATTACAATAAAATAAACAAATTACAAACATAAAAACAATATAATTCAAAATTGTCAATACTACGTATATAGTGGTATATGCATTTACCACAGTTTAGAGGAGGATCTGTGCTGATGAATTCTAGCTTTCAAACAGCAAACTATAAATCGGTTTACTTTTTTGGATTATACTTCTGTTAATTATCTTATGGTATCACATTTCTACATTAGCGTGGGATACTACCACACAACACTTGCTATAGCTTATAGAGTAAGTGCTGATTATACTGATGCCCACACTGGTCGAGAACTTGGCTGCCAGGTCAGCACTGAGCTAACTGCTCTTCTAATTTTTATAGCATACGTCAGAAAAAAGTGAAATGAGAAATGGTTATCATAGGAAAGACTGACTTCTGACTTTCTACTGTTGGCCTGCTTAATTTAAAGGGACACTGAACCCAAAAAATTTTCTTTCATGATTCAGATAAAGCATGCAATTTTAAGCAACTTTCAAATTTACTCCTATTATCAATTTTTCTTCGTTCTCTTGCTATCTTTATTTGAAAAAGAAGGCATCTAAGCTATTTTTGGTTCAGACTCTGGACAGCACTTGTTTATTGGTGGGTGAATTTTTTTTTTTTTCTTTTTTTTTTTTAAACTTCTTTTTATTGAGAAAGGTTCAGGTTTACAGCCCACAAGTGAATACAAGCAATCAGTGCTATTCAAAGAGTCAGTAGAGGAGTTTCAAATAGACATTGTCAAAGAGCATTTACCGCCACAAATTTGAAAATAGAAGGCCTTCATTTCAAAGACACCTTTCCACTAGCATATTATCCCATGACATACTTATATATGCATCAGATGTAGCATTTCAAAATAGGTGCTTAATAAGATGTGAAAGAAGGTTACATAATGGTGCATTAATTGCATGTGAATTATATGTTAACTGCACAGACGTACCAAAGCTTTAACATGGACTGTCCCCCGAACCCTCCCATTTTTTAGGTTAAACCAAACAAAACACATAAACAAAACATAACAAGACAAAACAAACAAAACAAAATAGGTACTAAACCTCTATACAGCAAGTTGGAGTCTATTAACTAGGGACAGGTATATGTTGTCTGATGGCCCAGTGAGTATTGCCCTGCTTTAGCATGGTCGATTGTGTACAGGGATATTAGAGAGAATGTCTTTGGTCTGCTCTGTTATTGGAGTAGTGGGGTTAGTTTAATTTTGGATTATAACAACTCCATAGAAAATAGCGATTAACCCAACACAATGGCAGTCGTATGGTACAATAGGAATATATCTCGCAAGATACAGATTTAGTGAGGTATTATAAGGATTTTAAAAGTGACGCATAGCGGACAATAGAAATGACTTTCTTGTTAGGATATTATTTTACAGTAGTGATAAAAGTGTGAGCCGGCCCATCATTGCCAAATCTGATACCTATGAACCTAATCTATCCTGAGTATTGGGTCAATCTGATTATGGTGCAATATAGCATTAGTACAAACAGAATCCTTTCAATTAAACATCTAGAATAAAGTCAAAGCATCAAGTAGAAAGTAACATAGGAATTGTAGGAATATTACTATGAATAATAAATGACAGGACAAGGGCATCTTAAGTAAGATCATAAGTTAATACAATCACAATTGAGCAGGATAGTGACAGTTGATATAAAAGCTTCCCATGCACATCAGGGTAGAACAGTAAGGCCCTTCCAATTTGGTAAGGGCTTTAAATATAAACCTCATTACAGTTGATAGTGCTTCCTCAGCTCCTAATTTATTGTAATATTCTGTTTCAAGTGTCACGTGCCTACACTATATTGTATAGTATTGAGAGAATAACTGTAGACTTTCTAATAAACTGCTTGACTATGTACATACAAACTAGAATTGAGAGTACCTTATTTTACAAATAAAGGTGCACCAATCTGAGCAATGTGACCCTCCTGCTACACACCATCATCCCACTCCTGTTTTCGGTGGATCAAAGCCAACTGGTAGTCCGTATCTGAGATGATGGCTATATAAGTGAAAAGCCTGGGAGGATGTGTGACGGAACTTGCGGAGTCCTCAGATTCCATACTGCGTGATAAGACTCCAGATGCATGATCAATCTCTTCAGAAGCATGAGCAGGGTGTCTCACTCCGCTCACGACAGGTGTCCAGGCTTTCAGTGTTAGGGCAGTGATAGGACATTGATCCGTTGCTGGAGCTACCATGCCGTGATCCAAAATGGCCAATGTCAGAGAGGCCCCCTCCGTAAACATCTCGACTGATGAGATCTGCAGAGGCATTAGCAAATCGGCAGGGGACGTTTTTGGATGATCAGTCGTAAGTAGTGCATGCGTCTCTTGGAGAAGCTCCTCCATAGTAGCTGCCAGGGAATCGAACACAGGTGTAAAGACCTCCATGAGGGATGAAATAGTGCGCTTCATCTTGCTGGTTATCGGAGTAAGCACGCCAAAAAGCCGTTAGGCTTAAGTTTCTTTCTATGCCTTCTCGGCGGCCAGGAGTTGGAGCTTCCTGATCCTGGAAGTTTCTCGGGCACATTTATTTTAATAGCTGTTGTCATTCACAGAGCAATGTGAAGCAGTGGCCATCTTGAGGAGCCGCTCACCGGAAGTCTTGGTGGGTGAATTTATCCACCAATCAACAAGAACAACCCAGGTTGTTCACCAAAAATGAGCCGGCATCTAAAATAACATTCTTACTTTTCAAATAAAGATACCAAGAGAATGAATAAAATTTGATAATAGGAGTAAATTAATAAAGAGCAATGTTGCGTGGGCAGCCAGAGGCGCTGACTTTACCAAGAAACTGCAGTAAGTTTAGCACCCTTTTTTTCTAAGTGATCAATGAAAGTCCAATTTATTCTTAGTGATGGTAAATCATAGTGTTTTTTTTTTAAATGCTTGGATTTACAATCACTTTCAGCAAAACTATTGTACCATTGTGAGTAAGTTTCTGTTTCAATGCATAAATGTAGTGGTAGCTTTGTAGAGCTCCCATGTAATAGTAACAGTATTTGCTTTCCTTGGAAGTTGCTGCAACATAATAGTGACAGTATCAAATGCCTCCTCTACTATTTACAGCTGCAAAGTAGCATAAAACTTATTGTAATTGATCAAAAATAAATTATCTTCCTCATTGAGTTAAATCACATGGCAATAAAACCAACCTATGATCATCCTATCTATAAAACCCTCTACACTATCCCTATCAGTAAAATCAGTTAACTCCCTTCTAAAATCTTTACCCCACTCCTCCACAATGATCCCTCCACAATCCATTAGAAACATACTCCTTAAGGGACCATTAGATACAGTAGAATTCCATAATTAACAAGTGCAGAAAATAGAAATATGAGCAGGTAAATGGAAAATGAGATTTAATACGGGAAAATGCAACGTTCTACATTTTGGAAGTAAAAATAAGCAGGCAACCTATTATTCAAATGGGACAAGACTTAGCCAAACAGAGGAGGAAAGGGATTTGGGAGTAGTAATAGATAACAAGCTAAAGATGGGTGCACAATGCAGGGCAGCAGCATCAAATGCTAATAAGATACTGACGTATTAAAAGAGGCATTGATTCAAGGGAGGAAATCATAATTCTGTCACTATATAAATCTCTGGTAAGACCTCACCTTGAGTATGGAGTGCAGTTCTGGGGACCGATCGCAAAAAAAGATATTGCAGAACAAGAAAAAGTTTAGAGAAGGGCCACAAAGCTAATAAGTGGAATGAAGAATTTAAGCTGTGAAGAGAGGTTAGCCAAACAGGGTCTGTTTTCTCTAGAAACAAAATTCATGGTTATGATTGCTTTTATTAAATAAGTCACCTTTTAGTGGGATTAATTTACTAGAGCTTTTTTGTATAGTAGAGTATATTAGATTTGTATAGGTTGAATTCGATGGACTTTTGTCTTTTTTGAACCTCATCTACTATGTTACCATGTTACAATAAAAAGACAATGCAATAACACTTACTCTGAATTGGAAAAAAAAAACAGTAGATTTTTTTTCTGTCAAATTTATTTCCCCCACTTTGCCAGCCCCTTGTACCACATGACAGCCATCAGCCAATCACAGACTAATATACATGTACACATTGTTTCATTCACTTAATCCATTGTTGAAGAGAATACTTAAAGGGACACTGAACCCAATTTTTTTCTGTTGTGATTCAGATAGAGCATGTAATTTTAAGCAACTTTCTAATTTACTCCTATTATCAAATTATTTTCATTCTCTTGGTATCTTTATTTGAAATGCAAGAATGTAAGTTTAGATGCCGGCCCATTTATGGTGAACACACTGGGGGGTAGTTATCAAGCCGTCTACCTCAAATACGCTGGAACTCCGCAGCGTATTTGAGGCAAGGCTGATTCGCCTTAGTTATCAAAGGCTAGAGACCGGCAAAAGTAGAATTTAGTGACATAAGCTTCGATCCGCCGGACTCAGTCCGACACAGATCGATTCTTACGTCACTCCAGATGTTCCGCACACAAGTGCGGCACAATCTGACTACTTTTGCTAGTTATCAAAAAACTAGCAGGTACGCTTGGCACTTTTCCGGCCCAGCGTACCTGGTTTTCAAACCGCCGCCCTGGAGGCAGCGGATCCCATAGGAATCAATGGGAGTCTGACCATAGCGAAAGTTCATGTTCGCTGCTGCCCGACATCCCATTCATTCCTATGGGAGATGTCTACACCTAACACCCTAACATGTACCCCGAGTCTAAACACCCCTAATCTGCCCCCCCTACACCGCCGCAACTAAATAAATGTATTACCCCCTATACCGGCGCCCCCGGAGCCCACCACAACTAAATAAAGTTACTAACCCCTAAACCGCCGCTCCTAGACCCCGCTGCAACTATAATAAATGTATTAACCCCTAAACTGCCGCTCCCGGACACCGCCGCCACCTACATTATACCTACTAACCCCTATCCTGCACCCCCTATACCGCCGCCACCTAGAATAAATTTATTAACCCCTATCTTGCCGATCCTGGACCCCGCCGCAACTAAATAAATAGTTTAACCCCTAAACCGCCGCTCCCGGACCCCTCCGCAACCTATCTTAAACTTATTAACCCCTAATCTGCCCCCCCCTACACCGTTGCCACCTATAATAAATTTATTAACTCCTAACCTGCCCCCCCCTACACCGCCGCCACTGTAATAAAATTATTAACCCCTATCCTGCCCCCCCCCTACACCGCCGCAACTCTAATAAAATTATTAACCCCTAAATCTAAGTCTAACACTAACCCTAACACCCCCCCTAACTTAAATATTAATTAAATAAATCAAAATAATATTTCTCTTATGAACTAAATGAATCCTATTTAAAACTAAATACTTACCTGTAAAATAAACCCTATTATAGCTACAATATAACTAATAATTATATTGTAGCTATCTTAGGATTTATTTGTATTTTACAGGCAACTTTCAATTTATTTTAACTAGGTACAATAGCTATTAAATAGTTATTAACTATTTAATAGCTACCTAGTTAAAATAAAGAGAAATTTATCTGTAAAATAAAAACTAACCTAAGTTACAATTACACCTAACACTACACTATCATTAAATAAATTATTCCGGAGCGGAGCGGAGCCATCTTCAGAAGAGCCTACGCGGATCCATCCTCTTCTTCCCGACGACTATCGGCGAATGACGGTACCTTTAAGTGACGTCATCCAAGATGGCGTCCCTCGAATTCCGATTGGCTGATAGGATTCTATCAGCCAATCGGAATTAAGGTAGAAAAATCTGATTGGCTGATTGAATCAGCCAATCAGATTCAAGTTCAATCCGATTGGCTGAACCAATCTAACTAGCTAAAATAAATACAAAGTTACCTGTAAAATAAATATAAATCCTACAATAGCTACTATATAATTATTAATTACATTGTAGCTATCTTAGGGTTTATTTTACAGGTAAGTATTTAGTTTTAAATAGGAATAATTTATTTAATGATAGTGTAGTGTTAGGTGTAATTGTAACTTAGGTTAGTTTTTATTTTACAGGTAAATTTCTCTTTATTTTAACTAGGTAGCTATTAAATAGTTAATAACTATTTAATAGCTATTGTACCTAGTTAAAATAAATTGAAAGTTGCCTGTAAAATACAAATAAATCCTAAGATAGCTACAATATAATTATTAGTTATATTGTAGCTATATTAGGGTTTATTTTAAAGGTAAGTATTTAGTTTTAAATAGGATTCATTTAGTTAATAAGAGAAATATTATTTAGATGTATTTAATTAATATTTAAGTTAGGGGGGTGTTAAGGTTAGTGTTAGACTTAGGTTTAGGGGTTAATAATTTTATTAGAGTTGCGGCGGTGTAGGGGGGGCAGGATAGGGGTTAATCATTTTATTACAGTGGCGGCGGTGTAGGGGGGGCAGGATAGGGGTTAATAAATTTATTATAGGTGGCGACGGTGTAGGGGGGGCAGATTAGGGGTTAATAAGTTTAATATAGGTTGCGGCGGGGTCCGGGAGCGGCGGTTTAGGGGTTAAACTATTTATTTAGTTGCGGCGGGGTCGGGGATCAGCAGGATAGGGGTTAATAACTTTATTATAGAGGGCGGCGGTATAGGGGGGGGCAGGATAGGGGTTACTAGGTATAATGTAGGTGGCGGCGGTGTCCGGGAGTGGCGGTTTAGGGGTTAATACATTTATTATAGTTGCGTCGGGGTCTAGGAGCGGCGGTTTAGGGGTTAGTAACTTTATTTAGTTGCGGGGGGCTCCGGGTGGTGCCGGTATAGGGGGTAGAACAGTGTAGTTTAGTGTGGGTGCTTAGTGACAGGCTAGCAATAAAGCTGTCAAAAAAACGAAGAGCAGCGAGATCGGATGAGTGATTACTATCACAATCCGCTACTCATCGCCCTGTACTTGGTGCGCGGCTTTTTGACAGATTTATTGATAACTTAGGCAAAATTTTGCAGGTCCGCGGCGGCGATGGTAGGCGAGCTTAGGCGGGCGTATTGGGCCGGCGAAGGCAGGAAAGTTGACACGTTGATAACTACCCCCCACTGTGTTGTTCTTGCTGATTGGTGGATAAATTCACATATTAATAAACAAGTGCTTTCCATGGTTCTGAACCAAAAAAATAGCTTAGATGCCTTCTTTTCAAATAAAGAAAGCAAAAGAACGAAGAAAAATTGATAATAGGAGTAAATTAGAAAGTTGTTTAAAATTGCACTCTCTATCTGAATCACAAAAGAAAAATTTGGGTTCAGTGTCCCTTTAAGTAGGCTCAAGAGCAGCAATGCAGTACTGGGAGTTAGCTGATGATTGGTGAGCCAATGACAAGAGGCATATATGTGCAGCCACTATAGTGTTAAGCTAGCTCCCAATAGTGTATTGCTGCTCCTTCAACAAAGGTTACCAAGACAATGAAGCACATTTCATAAATTAATAAATTGAAACTGTTTTTAAACTTGTATGCTCTGTCTGAACCATGAAAAAAAAAATGTTTATGCTTTCATTTCCTTTTAAAATAATTTTAATCCTAACTGTTAATGGTTTGCTAGCTGTCAAGACTGAGCCCTCCAATTCTTTTGACCGGCTAATTATTGATCATTAGTTTAGTTTTCAAGATATTTTTTAGAAAAAGGGCATATGTTTTGGACTATAAATGGGGCTAAGAAAAACATCAGTGGGATTATCATAACATTTTACTTTATTTAGGGTGCCCCACCCCTAGTGAATTTATTTTCTAATTTTATAAACCTCCATGCTCTTCGCATCACATATCTATTCTTCTCTCACCATGAAACTCTATTTAATATTGCATTCAATACTATCCAATACCATATACAAATTTAGTCTCAGTACAGGGCCAGCTATTACATAAACCCTACTACAGATGCACATAAAGATGTGTTGGATTAGGTTTCAAAAGAACACCATCTATATGAGTGTCCCCATTGTATAGAGGAGGAGGGAGAAATTATATTCTTCCTGTCACTGTCCCTTCCTAGCTAGCCATGCTCCAGGCTATCCAGCCTATACCTCAGACCACCAAACTCCATGGAGCACCAATGATTTCACCCCCACCTACTGTAACTCTCCTGTGGAATATTTACAACCTTGCCGCTACAGAACACCCGCAAATTAACCCATATACCTCCCTGATTTATTTATGGTAAGCTCGTGCCCGTCCAAACCTAATCACTGGAACTTCCACTGGCCCTGGCCACTATTTTACTTCTAATTCACAAACAGCAACTTCTGAAGCTTGAAAAAAGGAATTATGTTGCCATGCACAACATATTAAATGTAGATAATAATTCATGTTAACTGAAAGTGCATTTTCATATATATATTTTTTCTTTTAGAGTTTGTTGTCATCACATATGAAAGATAATATTGTCTCCTCATATGTATTACCAGTTTTGCATACTTCAATTCATGCACAAGAGGTAAGCATTTAATAGTTTATATTTAGAAATGTGTTTTATGACTTACATGGTGTATTAACACAATATAATAGAATTGTGCAACCAGGTGTTTGCTAAGTAATCGCTGTATACAAACATACACCAAAAGCAGTACTTTTGATTAACAGGGATTTAATTTTACTAACAGTTCCTTCAGTCTCTCCATTTTCTACAGTATATATATATATATAGAAATAAAAGATATAACAACATTATATATATATATATATATATATATATATATAAAAACATATGAAGAGGAAAGACTGGACAGTGTAGCTAAGTTTGCATTCATTTAATATTAAAGGGACAGTGTAATCTTTAACTGCTGCAGGTGCTACAGACTGATGTGTATTCAATACACTATGGGCCAGATTACAAGTTTTTTGTATGTAAACTTTGTCAAGGGTGCCAAAGGTTTGTCACCTCTTGTTCTTTAGAATGACATTACAATTCAAAAGCCAAAGTTCTGAACCATGTGCAGAGCATCAAGCAAGGATCCATGTTAACCCCTTCACTACCGGGAATTTCAGTGAACTTGCCTAAAATACTGGATCATTTTTGAGCATTTTTGCTATCACTCCAATTAATCAGAAATAGAGCCTTGTCTTTTTTAAAAATTTTTTATTTATCTGTCAAAACTATATATATATTTAAGTAGAAAACCCAAGCTATTGATCTAGGATGACAGTTTTCAAACTGTGGCGTGCACCTCCCCGGGGGTGGGGTGGGGGGGGGGCGCCAGAGCACTTTAGGGGAGGCACGGGAGCAGAGGTGTTTTTATTTGTACTGTGCCACTAGCTGACTTAGTGGCTCCTGAGAGAGAGCAGCACAGGGTCTGCTGAGAAGACTGTTCCAGGTGCAGTGAGGCTGAGTGACTGGCATATTGCTGTAAGTACAAACGTTCACAGGGAGGGAGGGAGGACTCGCTTTTCTGCTGAGTGTGCTTGAAGTTGAAATTAAAGCAAGGAGCGCAAGGACTGTTGAGTGGCACAGACAGGGATTGCTCATCCTCTGGTCCTTCTGTAATGGCACAGAGGCTGGAATTAGTTTTTACTGGCAGGGTGCTTTCGTGTGGCAAGCATTGCTTGCAGGCCACCAACCTCTTTATTAAAGGGACATAACACAGGTTGAGATATGTGCATATCCTAAAAGGGCTAATTAATTAAAATAGTTTGTTTAAAAAAAAATGTTTAAAAATTGCTGGCAAGTATTATAAAATAATTTTCAAAAATAAGCAAAATGACTTACATAGCTAAGCTGCCTGGAGCAGCCAACTCCACCCCCCCCCCCCTTTGATCAGTGTTTAGACACAAGCATTGTATTTTAACTGAGTTCACAGCTTCTAGGCATGCTCCAGCAGATAATCCCTATGCACTTTTGCATTCTACCAACACAATAGAAATAGATACAGCCATAGAAGGAAATGTGTGGGGGGAGTTAGAGCTTTACAATTCAGAAACTAAAAAAAAAGGGTTAATGGCGAGGCACTGCAGTATAAATTTGCAGGTAAATTACATATTATTATATTTTGTCTCTATCCCAACTTGTTTTATGTCTCTTTAAGTTCCTGTGCAGACTGGAGTTATTACTGGAATGTGCCTCTATTTAGCTAGCAATGCTTGCCTCATGAAAGCAATGTCTATCCAGCCTGTTGTATTTGATATTGAAATAGAAATAGTGAATTATGAGAAGGCGAAGTATGGCTATACTGGACATGCTGTAGTCCCCAGGTCACAGTGCTCCTGTGTTTGATTGGCAGTGGATTGTGAGCATTCTGCAGTTATCACAGTTTTTTATTTTTTAAGTGTCATTCAAAAATTAAATATCTGTATGTAATGAATCCAATATCTGAAATGTAATCTAACAGTTAATTTGTGTGTGTGTGTGTGTATATATATATGAGTGCGTGTGTATGAGTTTGTGTGTATGAGTTTGTGTGTGTATATGAATTTGTGTGTGTGAGTTTCTGTGTGTATGAGTTTCTGTGTGTATGAGTTTCTGTGTGTATGAGTTTCTGTGTGTCTGTGTATGAGCTTGTGTATGTGTGTGTGTGTGTAGGAGCTTGTGTGTGTGTGTGTATGAGTTTGTGTGTGTAAGAGTTTGTATGTGTGTATGAGTTTGTGTGTGTAAGAGTTTGTATGTGTGTATGAGTTTGTGTGTGTCTGTGTATGAGCTTGTGTATGTGTGTGTGTGTATGAGCTTGTGTGTGTAGGAGTTTGTGAGTTTGTGTGTGTGTGTATGAGTTTGAGTGTGTGTGTGTATGAGTTTGTGTGTGTGTGCGTGAGTTTGTATGTGTGTATGAATTTGTATACCTGTGTGTATGAGTGAGTGAGTCTTTGGCTCCATTGACTTCTATAGGGGAATACGTTAACACTATCACAATATTCTAACTTAAAGGGCCATGATACCCAAATGTTGAAACACTTAAAAGTGATGCAGGATAGCTGTAAAAAGCTGACTACAAAATATCACCTGAATATCTCTATGTAAAAAAGAAAGATATTTTTACCTCAAAAGTTCCTCAGTAGCCACATCCCATTGTAAAGGACTTCTAAGCAGCAAATCAGTATGACAGGCAAAGGAGCGAGCTTCACACACACTCATCTTATTTCCCTTTTCAGTTTAAGGAAGTTTACTATGAAATCTCATGAGAGTTAAGTCAAATCTAATGAGATCAGAAAAATAAGGAGAGAACACAGAAGGTATTTGTGGCACACTTAGCATAATAGGAATGGATAGGGAGGACTGATATAACAAATAAAAAATAAAATATAACTTTCTCTTGTTAAGTGTATCCAGTCCACGGATCATCCATTACTTGTGGGATATATTCCCTTCCCAACAGGAAGTTGCAAGAGGATCACCCACAGCAAAGCTGCTATATAGCTCCTCCCCTCACATGTCATATCCAGTCATTCTCTTGCAACCCTCAACATAGATAGGAGGTCGTGAGAGGAGTGGTGTTTTATACTTAGTTTATTTCTTCAATCAAAAGTTTGTTATTTTTAAATGGCACCGGAGTGTGCTGTTTTTTCTCAGGCAGTATTTGGAAGAAGAATCTGCCTGCGTTTTCTATGATCTTAGCAGAAGTAACTAAGATCCACTTGCTGTTCTCACACATTCTGAGGAGTGAGGTAACTTCAGAAAGGGAATGACGTGCAGGTTTCCTGCAACTAAGGTATGTGCAGTAAAATATTTTTCTAAGGAATGGAATTGACTAAGAAAATGCTGCTGATACCGAAGTAATGTAAGTAAAGCCTTAAATGCAGTGAAAGCGACTGGTATCAGGCTTATTAATAAAGATGTAAGTAAAGCCTTAAATGCAGTGAAAGCGACTGGTATCAGGCTTATTAATAGAGATATATACTCTTCAAAAAATGTGTTTTAAAACGTTTGCTGGCATGTTTAATCGTTTTTTTAACGTACATTTGGTGATAATACTTATTGGGGCATAATTTTTCCACATGGCTGGCTTAATTTCTGCATTGAAACAGTTAACTGAGGCTTCCCACTGTTGTAATATGAGTGGGAGGGGCCTATTTTAGCGCTTTTTTGCGCAGTAAAAATTCAGACTCAGACTCCCTGCTTCTTCCTGCATGATCCAGGACTTCTCTAGAGGGCTCAAAAGGCTTCAAAAGTCGTATTGAGGGAGGTAATCAGTCACAGCAGAGCTGTGACAGTGTGTTTGACTGTTTTAAAAAAACGTTTTTTCTCTAATGTTTATCCGTTTTGGGTATTAAGGGGTTAATCATCCATTTGCAAGTGGGTGCAATGCTCTGCTGACTTACTGCATTTACTGTGAAAATTTGGTTGGTATAACTGCTTTGGTTCATTGTTATTTCACCTTGAGACAGTTTTTTGTGCTTCTTAAAGGCGCAGTAGCGTTGTTTATATTGCTTGTAAACTTATTGTGAAGTGTTTTTCAAGCTTGCCAGTTTTATTGCTAGTCTGTTTAAACATGTCTGACATAGATGAATCTACTTGTTCATTATGTTTGAAAGCCAGTGTGGAGCCCCATAGGAATATGTGTACTAAATGTATTGATTTCACTTTAAATAATAAAGGTCAGTCTTTATCTATAAAAGAATTATCACCAGACGACGAGGGGGAAGTTATGCCGACTAACTCTCCTCACGTGTCAGTACCTTCGCCTCCCGCTCAGGGGGCGCATGCTATTATGGCGCCAAGTGCATCAGAGACGCCCATAGCAATTACTTTACAGGACATGGCTACAATCATGAATAATACCCTGTCAGAAGTATTATCTAGATTGCCAGAATTGAGAGGCAAGCGCGATAGCTCTGGGATTAGGAGAGATGCAGAGCGCGCTGGTGCTGTAAGAGCCATGTCTGATACTGCGTCACAGTTTGCAGAACATGAGGACGGAGAGCTTCATTCTGTGGGTGACGGATCTGATCCGGGGAAACCTGATTCAGAGATCTCTAATTTTAAATTTAAACTTGAGAACCTCCGTGTATTGCTTGGGGAGGTTTTAGCTGCTCTGAACGACTGTAACACAGTTGCAATTCCAGAGAAATTGTGTAGGCTGGATAGATACTATGCGGTACCGGTGTGTACTGATGTTTTCCCTATACCTAAAAGGCTTACAGAAATTATTAGCAAGGAGTGGGATAGACCCGGTGTGCCCTTTTCCCCGCCTCCTATATTTAGAAAAATGTTTCCAATAGACGCCACTACACGGGACTTATGGCAGACGGTCCCTAAGGTGGAGGGAGCAGTTTCTACTTTAGCAAAGCGTACCACTATCCCGGTTGAGGATAGTTGTGCTTTTTCGGATCCAATGGATAAAAAATTAGAAGGTTACCTTAAGAAAATGTTTGTTCAACAAGGTTTTATCCTGCAGCCCCTTGCATGCATTGCGCCTGTCACTGCTGCTGCGGCATTCTGGTTTGAGTCTCTGGAAGAGGCCATTCACACAGCTCCATTGGATGAAATTATGGACAAGCTTAAATCACTTAAGCTAGCTAACTCATTTGTTTCTGATGCCATTGTACATTTGACTAAACTAACGGCTAAGAACTCTGGATTCGCCATCCAGGCGCGGAGGGCGCTATGGCTTAAATCCTGGTCAGCTGACATGACTTCTAAATCTAAATTACTTAATATACCTTTCAAGGGGCAGACCTTATTCGGGCCCGGCTTGAAGGAAATTATTGCTGACATTACTGGAGGTAAGGGGCATACCCTTCCTCAGGACAGGGCCAAACCAAAGGCCAAGCAGTCTAATTTTCGTGCCTTTCGAAATTTCAAGGCAGGAGCAGCATCAACTTCCTCCGCTCCAAAACAGGGAGGAACTATTGCTCATTTCAGACAGGCCTGGAAACCTAACCAGTCCTGGAACAAGGGCAAGCAGGCCAGAAAACCTGCTACTGCCCCCAAGACAGCATGAAGGAACGGCCCCCTATCCGGAAACGGATCTAGTGGGGGGCAGACTTTCTCTCTTCGCCCAGGCGTGGGCAAGAGATGTCCAGGATCCCTGGGCGTTGGAGATCATATCTCAGGGATATCTTCTGGACTTCAAGGCTTCTCCTCCTCAAGGGAGATTTCATCTTTCAAGGTTATCAGAAAACCAGATAAAGAATGAGGCATTCCTACGCTGTGTACAGGACCTCCTAGTTATGGGGGTGATCCATCCAGTTCCGCGGACGGAACAAGGACAGGGATTTTATTCAAATCTGTTCGTGGTTCCCAAGAAAGAGGGTACCTTCAGACCAATTTTGGACCTAAAGATATTAAACAAATTCCTAAGAGTTCCATCATTAAAAATGGAAACTATTCGGACCATCCTACCCATGATCCAAGAGGGTCAGTACATGACCATAGTGGACTTAAAGGATGCCTACCTTCATATACCGGTTCACAAAGATCATCATCGGTTCCTAAGATTTGCCTTTCTAGACAGGCATTACCAATTTGTAGCCCTCCCCTTCGGGTTGGCTACGGCCCTGAGAATCTTTACGAAGGTTCTGGGCTCACTTCTGGCGGTTCTAAGACCGCGATGCATAGCGGTGGCTCCGTATCTAGACGACATCCTGATACAGGCGTCAAGCTTTCAAATTGCCAAGTCTCATACAGAGATAGTTCTGGCATTTCTGAGGTCGCATGGGTGGAAAGTGAACGTGGAAAAGAGTTCTCTATCACCACTCACAAGAGTCTCCTTCCTAGGGACTCTGATAGATTCTGTAGAAAATTTACCTGACGGAGGCCAGGTTATCAAAACTTTTAAATGCTTGCCGTGTTCTTCATTCCATTCCACGCCCGTCTGGGGCTCAGTGCATGGAAGTAATCGGCTTAATGGTAGCGGCAATGGACATAGTGCCATTTGCGCGCCTGCATCTCAGACCGCTGCAATTGTGCATGCTAGGTCAGTGGAATGGGGATTACTCAGATTTGTCCCCTCTACTAAATCTGGATCAAGAGACCAGAGATTCTCTTCTCTGGTGGCTATCTCGGGTCCATCTGTCCAAGGGTATGACCTTTCGCAGGCCAGATTGGACGATTGTAACTACAGATGCCAGCCTTCTAGGCTGGGGCGCAGTCTGGAATTCCATGAAGGCTCAGGGATCGTGGACTCAGGAGGAGAAACTCCTCCCAATAAATATTCTGGAGTTAAGAGCAATATTCAATGCTCTTCTAGCTTGGCCTCAGTTAGCAACACTGAGGTTCATCAGATTTCAGTCGGACAATATCACGACTGTGGCTTACATCAACCATCAAGGGGGAACCAGGAGTTCCCTAGCGATGTTAGAAGTCTCAAAGATAATTCGCTGGGCAGAGTCTCACTCTTGCCACTTGTCAGCGATCCACATCCCAGGCGTGGAGAACTGGGAGGCGGATTTTCTAAGTCGCCAGACTTTTCATCCGGGGGAGTGGGAACTCCATCCGGAGGTTTTCGCTCAACTGGTCCATCGTTGGGGCAAACCAGAACTGGATCTCATGGCGTCTCGCCAGAACGCCAAGCTTCCTCATTACGGATCCAGGTCCAGGGACCCGGGAGCGACGCTGATAGATGCTCTAGCAGCTCCTTGGTTCTTCAACCTGGCTTATGTGTTTCCACCGTTTCCTCTGCTCCCTTGACTGATCGCCAAGATCAAGCAGGAGAGAGCATCGGTGATTCTGATAGCGCCTGCGTGGCCACGCAGGACCTGGTATGCAGACCTAGTGGACATGTCATCCTGTCCACCATGGACTCTACCTCTGAGGCAAGACCTTCTAATACAAGGTCCTTTCAATCATCCAAATCTAATCTCTCTGAGACTGACTGCATGGAGATTGAACGCTTGATTCTATCAAAGCGTGGCTTCTCCGAGTCAGTTATTGATACCTTAATACAGGCACGAAAGCCTGTTACCAGGAAAATCTACCATAAGATATGGCGTAAATACCTTTATTGGTGCGAATCCAAGAGTTACTCATGGAGTAAGGTTAGGATTCCTAGGATATTGTCCTTTCTCCAAGAGGGTTTGGACAAAGGCTTATCAGCTAGTTCTTTAAAAGGACAGATCTCTGCTCTGTCTATTCTTTTGCACAAGCGTCTGGCAGAAGTTCCAGACGTCCAGGCATTTTGTCAGGCTTTGGTTAGGATTAAGCCTGTGTTTAAAACTGTTGCTCCTCCGTGGAGCTTAAACTTGGTTCTTAAAGTTCTTCAAGGAGTTCCGTTTGAACCCCTTCATTCCATTGATATTAAACTTTTTTCTTGGAAAGTTCTGTTTTTTGATGGCTATTTCCTCGGCTCGAAGAGTCTCTGAGTTATCCGCCTTACATTGTGATTCTCCTTATCTGATTTTCCATTCAGACAAGGTAGTTCTGCGTACTAAACCTGGGTTTTTACCTAAGGTGGTTTCTAACAGGAATATCAATCAAGAGATTGTTGTCCCGTCATTGTGCCCTAATCCTTCTTCAAAGAAGGAACGTCTTTTACATAATCTGGACGTAGTCCGTGCCTTGAAGTTCTACTTACAGGCAACTAAAGATTTTCGTCAAACATCTGCCCTGTTTGTCGTTTACTCTGGGCAGAGGAGAGGTCAAAAGGCTTCGGCAACTTCTCTCTCCTTTTGTCTTAGAAGCATAATACGCTTAGCCTATGAGACTGCTGGACAGCAGCCCCCTGAAACGATTACAGCTCATTCTACTAGAGCTGTGGCTTCCACCTGGGCCTTTAAAAATGAGGCCTCTGTTGAACAGATTTGCAAGGCTGCGACTTGGTCTTCGCTTCACACTTTTTCAAAATTTTACAAATTTGACACTTTTGCTTCTTCGGAGGCTGTTTTTGGGAGAAAGGTTCTACAGGCAGTGGTTCCTTCCGTTTAAGTTCCTGCCTTGTCCCTCCCATCATCCGTGTACTTAAGCTTTGGTATTGGTATCCCACAAGTAATGGATGATCCGTGGACTGGATACACTTAACAAGAGAAAACATAATTTATGCTTACCTGATAAATTTATTTCTCTTGTAGTGTATCCAGTCCACGGCCCGCCCTGTCCTTTTAAGGCAGGTCTAAATTTTTAATTAAACTACAGTCACCACTGCACCCTATGGTTTCTCCTTTCTCGTCTTGTTTCGGTCGAATGACTGAATATGACATGTGAGGGGCGGAGCTATATAGCAGCTTTGCTGTGGGTGATCCTCTTGCAACTTCCTGTTGGGAAGGGAATATATCCCACAAGTAATGGATGATCCGTGGACTGGATACACTACAAGAGAAATAAATTTATCAGGTAAGCATAAATTATGTTTTTATCGGTCAATTTAAATATATAGAATAGAACAAACAAATACATATACTACACAGAGAGATGATATGGAGATGCCAAAAAAAACATATTATAAGTATCAGTGTGATATAATTACCACTAATTGTCTATGGTGAGATGTCAGTGATTTATGATTTGCCTATAGATGTATATGCAAGATTCGAAAATCGGGCAGTCTGTTGTTTGCCAAGTCTCTGGGTATAATATTATTGTTATAAAATATAACAGGACCCCACCATAGTGATATTGAAATTCCAACTCTCTATATAAAAATAATTATTAAATTTATCTGACTAGCGGTCAGATTCAAAAGTATCTCATGTGTATTAAAAATTATTTTGATGAATGGTAACAAGATCATCCATTAAAGTACAGAGAAAATAAAGTTTAAAATAGTGTTCAAGAAAAGAACACAAAGATAAATCTAACACATGCTTCTCCTGTATTTAGGTGTATACCTGGGTCTATAGTGCTCGTATAAGAAAGAGTACATATAAAGTATACAAGCGGTCTCATATGGGTTTCTACTTCTACCTTGAAAGACTATGAACCACTAGGAAAGGGGAAAAGCTAGCAATATATTCCCCAGAGCTCTCAAGTACATTACCCACGTTCAAATATCTACGAGGTTCCGGAAGAAGATTGTTATGACCCATAAAAAATAGAGACTAAGTGCCAATTAAGGCCAACATAATTACATAAAGGACTATTTTTACAAAGAAAATACAGGAGAAGCAGTGCGAACGCCAAATCTCATGAGATCACAGTAAAAGAGTTCATGACCTCAGCACTGTTGATGCTGATTGGCTGCTATTCATTTTTTTTTATTACCTGCAGCTGAGCAGCAGCTGAGTATAACTTTTTACCCAGCACTTACTCTGCTGAGCTGAGGAGATTGAGGTAAAATATCTTCCTTTTTTACATAGAGATGCTCAGGTGATATTTTCCTGTCAGCTTTTTACAGTTATACTGCATCAGTATCAAGGGATTTAGCATATGAGTATTATGTCCCTTTAAGCTTTTTGGATGCATCAGGTTAGCGTGTGAGTGAAAACGTTTTACTTTCAACTTGTAATACGACGCACGCAAAAAACTTACTTCTAGCGGAGTTAACCCTCCACTTGTAATCTGGCTCAAAATGGGTCACACTAATTTGTTTTCCAGTGCATATAAAAGTTATATCTACTCTTTACTGCAGTCTATTTATTGATAAAAAATCCTAACTGTCTTCTGAGCCTTCAGTAAATCATAATCTTTTTGCTGGTGGTGTGTATATATCTGTATTCATGTGTATGTATGTGTTTTTATGTGTACAGTATATATGTTGAAAACATTGAACAAATAGACTTTCACAGCCACAAACCTTAAATTTGTAAAAAAAGCAATATCTGCGAAGCGTGACAAAGTGAAGTGCAATAAAATGAGGTATGTATATATATATATATATATATACTGGCAGCTGCTGGCCTAAGTGTGAGTGCTCTGCTTTTGCTAAATAAATATATTGTATACTGTATATATATATATATATATATATATATATATACACACACACACACATATTGCCCTTTCTAGTCAAATACCTTGTCATATACCATATCCTATTTAACCCTTTTAAAAAAACTTTTATTAATATCTATAGAACTTTTTTTTAACCCTTGCACTTTATGCTAGATCTTCAGTCCCGCTAATCCATTTAATTTGTGCTTGTGTGCAACCATTTACCTTTAACTTGTAACATGCACGTTCCTTTGCGTTCATATATTGCGGACTATTTTATTTTTACCTTTTAGTTGCTGATTGGTAAAGTTTTGCATTTTCATAATGGGTGCCGCTATCTTTGAGCTTCATGCACAGAAGTGGTAGATATTCACGTATCCATGATGTTGCTGGCCTATAACAACTAGCAAACACATAACAAAGCGGGAGTTTTACACTATTGTAGGTTTTATACACAATGTAAAGTTACATAACATATATATATATAAAGGCCTAATGAATAATATAGAGCAACGTAGCTGCTGCAAATATGTAAATCTCTGCATAATGCACTCTGACCCGAAGTGCACTAAACAGCATCAAAAAGCCATAAAAGTCACTGATCTGTTAATGCTCAATGCTTATGTTACAGAGTACAAATAAGCTCTACTATGGCAGTGCTCAGTATCTAAATATTTTATATTATAGGTAGTTTAAAGGGATATGGAACCCCTTTTTCTTTCATGATTCAGATAGAGCATGTCATTTTAAACATGTCATTTTTATTATCAATTTGTCTTGGTACTCTTGGTATCTTTTGTTAAAAAGCAGGGACGTAAGCTTAGGAGCCAGCCCATTTCTGAAGCACTATATGGCAGCAGTTTTGCAAGAATGTAATCGATTTGCAAGATCACTAAGTGGCAGCTCTATTTCCTTCCACCATGTAGAACACCAGATGCCTACCTAGGTATTCTTCAGCACAGAATACCAAAGGAACCAAGCAAATTTTATAATAGAAGCAAATTGAAAACTTTTTTTAAAATGGCATGCTAGGACTAATTCACAAAATACATGGTTTGGGTTTCATATCCCTTTAAGGTTAGCCAGGGTTAACCTATTGACTTCCATATAAGGTTAACCCTATGAGTATGCCATACATTACATTGTCCTTTAACTATGTGGAAACATTTTAATTCCCACTATTTCCGTATAACAGATTATCTAAGTAAGTTACAATATTATTTTTCTCCCTTATCTATTCTATTATTCTGCAGAGTTTTATTGTTAAAGTGCCCACAGATTTGCTGTTCATGGTCAATGTCATGTTAAATTATAGGTTAATTTGGAGATCTGAGGACAACAAACAATAATTATTTAGCAGTATCCTTTGTTCTATAAATGTAAAATAAAAAAATGTCAGTTTATAAGTTTAACCAATGTATGTATTTTTTAAAATAAATTATTTTCCTTTTTTTTTCAAACAGGGGATGACAGAGGAAATCATTTCGAGAAATAACATTTTTTTAAAGCATACTGGAATCAATGAATTATTCCTTAAGATTGATGAATTTGTTGTACATAAGCACCAATCACTTACAGAAGAGGTAATTATTTTTAACCCATACATTGGGCAGTGACTTTGCCATACATGTATACAACAGTTTTGAATTCTGTGACCAATTTATGTTTAAAATAACATATATAATATTATATATTTTTTTAGAAGGTGGTGAGAGTCCATGAGCCATTGCTCCTATAATTCAACTTGTGGAGGCAAAGATTTCCCAAGCTCTAAGAAAACTTAATCCCTCCCACCTCTCTGGTATTCCAGTCTCTTCTTTGCCTCCACAAGAGGAAGGTAAAGAATTGAGGTGATCCAGCTTCGACTTAGAGGGGTTTTCAAACCGATTTGAGGCCCATTTTCCCCTCAGAGAGCTGCTGTTGAGAGACAGAGGGGAGATTGGAGTATTGGGCAGTGACAGAATCACTCCCAGTGAAGGAGTTAGTCACAGGCCTGCCACAGGTGTTTTGCGGGGACTGGTCGCTTAACCTCCTCCTAATGGGTCGTTGATATACTCCTTACATAGATCCTCTGCTATGACGAACACAGCACTGGATGGGCTATATACCGGAAGCAGTCTATTCTGCAGACACTATGCATGGTATAGTGGGTGCATCTGAGGTAAGTGCAGCCATTTCTTGCACTCACATAGCCCACAGGCTACTAGTAGGTACACCAATTTTGTTGTATGTCATAGCCAATGGACATGCACATGTAACAATCTAATTCCAGGTTTATTACTTAATACTTTTCATACTTTCCTTCTATCCTCTCCCCTCTACAATACACATGCATTCTATTCCTATCTCACATCACACAGTTAGCCATGCTCCACTGATACTAAGCTCAGACACTCACATAAGACACACTCTCATCTTCTTTCTCTTACCATCTTTTTTCTCCTTGCCGCTAGGGATGTCTTGCCTAACCCAAGTCTACCCTCTGCTCACTACCCCAAATGACACTTTCAAAACCTTGCCCCCATAACCCTCTCAACCTCATTAACTGCACTTCTGTTAATATCCTGAAATTCTCCTGTGCCCTTTGGAATGCACACTCTGTATGCAATAAGCTTACATTTATTCACAACTTATTAATTTCATGATCAGTTAACCTGTTAGCCTGTACAGAGACTCTCCTCCTCTAACACAACTGCCGCAGCCTCTCTGTCCTATGGCGGTCTGCATTTCAGTCACATTCCCAGGCCAGGAGACAGACAGACAATAATGCTGATTTCCTGCATTATAAATGAATCCTTAAAGTCATACAGCTCTGCCCTCAGCCTGGCCAAACAAGAATATTCTCCTCCCTTGTGTTAACTCACGCATCCAACCCCAGAAGGCTGTTCTCAACCCTTAATTCTCTTCTTCATCTGCCTGCACCTCCGCACACTACCAAACTGCTCAGATAATTGCTGATCACTTCAAAAATAAAATTGACACAATTATAAAAGCATATTGGGTTCTCCGAAGAGAGAAGCGCTCTACCAGGAACGAACAACAGCTCATTAGCTAGTTCTATGGCGATTTACCACCCGGAAGCAGCCTCTTTTAGACCAGTGTGCTTTTCACAGAGGAACACTTTCCTGAAGTATATCAGTCTGATCCCGCCATGCAAGGTCAGTCCAGCCCCGAAATACCAGGCAATTCTCCTCTTAACAAGGAACATGACAACCCCAGACTATCGTTTCGGCCTCCTTGGGCCTCGTCAGTGAGGTGCAGCCACATTCCTCTAGGCACACTGGGCAGGGAGTCCACGTCTGGTTTCCCCCATCACCCATAGGGAGATTATAAAAGACATCTCCCCTTCACAACCCTCAAACCCAGCCCTTCTACTTACCCCTTATATTAACAAAACTCTATGCTACCTTCCTCCTGTAACAGAGGAAGAAGTCTCCACACTCCTATCTTTGGCTCATCTCACAACCAGCCCTCTTGATCTTATTCCTACTCCCTCTCTCTTTGCTTCTCTAACCACTCACCTAACATATTTTTTTAGCCAGTCTCTCGTTACTGGCACATCTCCTGATACATTCAAGCATGCCTCAGTCCTAAAAGCCCTCGCTTCACCCCTCCACCCCTTCTAACTATTGGCCAGTCTCCTTCCCTTTGCTTCCAAATTATTGAAACAATGGGTCTATAATCATTTAACTCATTTTATCTCAACTAACTCCTTACTTGATCCACAACAATCTGGTTCTGACCAAAACACTCGAGAGATACCGCACTCACTAAAGTAACAAATTATCTGTTATCAGCTAAATCAAATCCTCCCTTGGAAAACTTATATCCTCCTTTGTGTTCCAGTACCACTTATATGCTGATGATAGCCAAATCTATGTTTCCTCTCCTGATATCTCTCCCTCTTTACTCAGCCAGATTACCAACGGCCTCTCTGCAATTTCCTCTTGGATGTCCTTGCACTACCTCCAACTCAATCTGTCTAAAATTGACCTGCTTCTTATTCCCTCCTCTTCGAGATATCCAACACCTGACATTTCTCTGATAGACTCTATTCTCAACACATCACCCCAGGTCTGCTGTCTTAGGGTCACACTTGACTCTGAACTCACATTCACCCCACATATACAAGCACTTACCAAATTCTGCCGTGCACACCTACGCAACATTTCCAGAATTCGTCCTTTCCTTACTCAAGAAACTACAAAAATACTAATTAATTCCCTCATTTTGTCACGCATTGACTATTGCAATCTACTTCTAAATGGCCTTCCCAAACACCGCCTCTTCTCCCTCTAATCTATTATGAGTGCTTTATCTAGACTCATCCACCTAAGTCACCAATCTACATCAGCTGATCCACTCTGAGAGCCTCTACACAGGCTCCTCATACACTTCAGAATAAAATTCAAAGTATTAACCCTAACTTATGAAGCACTCAACATCCTCACTTCCAAATATATTTCTTCTCTCATCTCCAAATATTCCCCATCTCGTCCTCATCAATCAACATCTGACCTACATCTCTCCACTCCTATTATCTCTACATTCCTCTATCGCTTCCAAGGCTTCTCACGCACTGTCTCCAACCTTGTATAGCTTAAGACGCTCCTTGATAACACACTTATTCAGAGAGGCTTACCATCTATCCTCTGATTTTCATCCTAACTAAAATAATTCTTGAACTGCCTTGACTCACTGCTGCAACTACTATCCACATGACAAGCAACCTCAAACCTTATGACTCTGCACACTTAACCTATAGACTGTAAGCTCTCCGGAGCAGGGCCCTCTTCCTCCTGTACTAAATTTGTTTGGTCTGTTATATTTTTGTATCTTATCACAAATCCTTGTCATTGTATACCCCTATCTCTGAAACCAGCGCTACAGAATTTTGCAGCGCTATACAAATAAATTATAATAATGATAATTATAATAATAATTATGGAAACTTTAATATTTGGTAAATCTGCTATTTAATAGTCAGCTAATTCAATCAGGAGTTACATCTCGATGCAACCTTATACCCTCTGTTATATCCACAATAAAGGGATTTAACTGTTTTGGTAATTTAAGAGGGAGTATCTTTGTGTATTTTATGTTTTTTTGTGCACTGAATTAGCACAGCAGTTACAGTTATTAATGGCCATTTCCCTTTTTTTATTCCTTAATTGCTGAGTGCAGTGGCCATTTATTAAATCCTTTATTGCTGAAGGGTAAGATATTCTAATTAATTATTATGCTGGGCTATATTTTTATCCAGTGTATTATTATTATTTACTATTGTCATGAGATGCAGGACACATGCAGGACACAGCAAAGATGGTACAACTCTATTTTATTGTAGAGCATGGTAACATACATCCGGTAGCATCGATCTCACTAACTAACTGCGACACAGACAAACGGACCCAAGCCCCGCCCCCAATCAGGTGACGTCACTTCCCACTCTGATCACATCTTCACCCTTTTCAAAGGACAAAGCAAACAATTTTTTTTTCATTTGAATATAACAAATAATAAGGTATACAACAACAGTTTTGTATAGTATATAACAAATAACAAGTTACAGAAAATATAAACAACATGAATTACATCCTGACTTGAACATCGGGGTAGACTACCCTAGGCCACAGTGACCATGGGATTATTCTGCCCATACTTCCGGTCACTGTTCTAACTAAAGTTAATCCCGATATCGGGCCGGAAGTTTCACCACTCTTCCGCTTGATGTAATTCTACATGAACTGTCCTCTGATACAGAAGAAGGTGAGTCTGCTGGAGGCAAAGACATATCCCCACTGTGATCTTGCTGAGGGGAAGGCACCCCTTTTAAAACAGGGGATACCACCGGCGGTGGTACTGAGGCATCCAGCTCCAAACTCTCAGGTACAGGCTGAAGATGTTTTCTGTTACGGTGTGTAACTGTCCCTCCATCAGTAAGGACTACATAAAACCTTGGTTCTGGAGAGTGTCCAATTACCGTAGCAGGCGTCTTCCATTTCTTCTAATCATCCAGTTTAATTCTGACACTTTGCCCCACATTCAGCTCCTGCAAGGGCCTCACAGAATGTCTCCTGTCGTAGAAGAATCGATAGCCCCTTTGTGCCTCTTCATCCCTCCTAAGGACTTTGTCCCGAGGAATAGAGCTAGATGGCTGGAAGACACCCACAGAGGGTAAGGTGGTGTGAATCTGGCGTCCTAGCATCAGTTGTGCCGGGCTAAACCCTGTGGCTTGAATGGGAGTCGCCCTATAGGACAAGAGGGCCAGGTACGGCTCAGATTTCTTCAAAATTAATTTTGTTGCTTGAACTGCCCTTTCAGCCATTCCGTTGGCCTGCGGGTAATGTGGACTTGACGTGGAATGTATAAAATCATATTCCCTGCTGAAAGAACTGAACTCTGTAGAAGCGAACTGCATTCCGTTATCACTCACCAGCTCCATTGGTATGCCCCACCGGGCGAAAAAAGCTCTTGAGACGAGTGATAACGGCTTGACTTGTGATTTCATTCAAAGGTGCAATTTCCAAATACCTGGAATAGTAGTCGATCACAACTAAGAACTTTTTCCCGTGCATTTCGCACAAATCAGCAGCTATTTTCTGCCACAGGCCTACAGGCAGCGGAGTAGAAACCAAGGGCTCCCTTCTCTGAGTAGGCCAGCGTTCCCGACAAAAGGCACATTTAGACACATGGCTTGCAATGTCGGAACTGATTCCAGGCCACCATACAGCCGTAGCTGCCCTTTCTCTGCACTTTGTAATGCCTAAGTGGCCATCGTGAATCCTGTTTAACATCTCCTGCCGCATGCTAACAGGAATAACAATGCGGTCCTGGAACAGCACCAACCCATCCAGCTCCGTGAGCTGCGACCTTTCTGACTGGTAAGAACTTAAAGACATCCAGGCTGCCCGACTCTCGGGCCAACCTTCTTTTATGTACTTTATAACTTCTTGAAGGTCTGTATCTAAATATGTCTCTTTCTTTATTTGTTCTAGCTTCCCTGAAGAAATGGATTTGGAGGCCAGAACGGAATCTACATACACTTTCACATCTGATTCCTTTGAAGACTCTTCAGCAGCAGCCAGCGGGAGCCTGGATAGTGTATCTGCCACAACAAGTTGTTTCCCCAGCACATGCACTGCCTGAACGTTGAATCTGAGCAGCTTCATCAGAAGTCTCTGGCATCTTAGGGGTGTTTTGTCAATATAATAGGAATTGATTAGAGGGACTAGCGGTTTATGATCAGTCTCCAGACTAAATTTCTCGAAACCCACTAGGTAACGCTGAAAGCGCTCACAGGCCCAAACTACAGCCAAGCACTCTTTCTCAATTTGGGCGTATTTTGACTCAGCAGCCGTCAGTGTACGGGAACAGTAGGCAATGGGCTGTAGTTTGTTTTCATTCAGCTGCAGGAGGGCGGCCCCTAACCCATAACTGCTCGCATCAGCACTAACGACAGTCTTTTTGGAAGGGTCGTAGAAACCCAACACTGGGGCAGACCCCAGCAGGGACTTGACCTGCATAAAAGATTCTTCCTGTGAAGGTCCCCAGACCCAGGCAACATCTTTCTTTAGCAACTCTGTGATAGGGTGTATTATTGTGGATAAATCTGGAAGGAACCTGCCCACATAATTTACAAGGCCCAATATCTGTCTCAGCTCATGTACATCAGAAGGATTTTTCATCTGTTCAATAGCACAAATTTTCTCAGGGTGTAGCTTGATGCCATCCCCATTAATGATATGCCCAAAGTAACATAACTCAGCTTTCCGAAAATGGCATTTCTCTTTGTTTAGCTTCAGCCCAGGCTCTCTGATAGTCTGCAGCACACAGCTCAATCGCTGATCATGTTCCTCCAATGTAGACCCATACACTAAGATGTCGTCCATGACGACTGCCGTGCCCACGTGATCTCTTAGGAGAGAACTCATTTCTCTTTGGAAGATTTCAGGAGCAGAGGATATCCCGAAGGGGAGTCTGCAAAAACAAAACCGACCTACTGGTGTAATAAAGGTAGTCAGTTTGCGGCACTTTGGATCTAGGTATCTGCCAGAAGCCGCTAGAAGCATCCAATGTAGAGAAGAACTTCGCCCCCGCCAATTTCGGAGCTATGTCTTCAAGTGTCGGCAGCACATATCTCTCTCTCTTCACAGCCTCATTCAGCCTTTTCAAGTCTACGCAGATGCGTACCTTCCCGTTTTTCTTTGCAACGGGCACAATGGGGGCACACCAGTCAGTTGCTTCAACAGCCTCTTCAATAACCCCCATATTCTTCATACGCAGAAGCTCCTTCTCCACTTGAGGCATGAGCGGGAACGGAATTCTACGAGGAGTGGTAATGCTGTATGGGACTGCGTCACCTTTAAGTGATATACGGACTGGGTTGCAATTCAGTAGGCCCAATTCACCAAACATATCTTCTGAGATCTCATTCACTCTGGCTACTAGGCCCAAACCACAGGCTGCTTTTCTGCTCAATAAGTTGTTAACACACTGACCTCTAATCACATGCACCCACATGGTGAATTTCCTTTGCTTGTACTCGCAGCTGGCAAGAAATTTCCCCGCACAATCAATGCGGCCACCAGGATTATGGACTTTTGTTGTAACTTTTGCCAGCTGGGGCTGTCGAGGCAGTTTTATGAACGCTGCAAGAGACATTACAGTAATGTCTGCTCCTGTGTCAATCTTAAAGGCAACTTTGGCTCCCATTACAGTAAGGGTAACCCTCCAATCATCTTCTGAACCCGGCCGTTCAACAACAGACCCCACAAAGGACACTTCTTGACCCTCCTGGTCGCTATCCACCTGCATCTCCTTAATATATTCAGTCTTACACACCACTTCAAAATGGCAGGGCATATGACACTCTGATCATGGGCACAGTTGCACGGTGTACATCGGGCATGCTGCGCCCATCCACTTCTGGGCCTATCTGTTGCCCTAGGTCTACCGCTCACACTGTGCCTTTCACTAGCAGCTCTCCTGAACTGCTGCACTTCATCCACAATACTCTCAGACCTCAGATCAGCACTTTGCTTTTTCAATAGTTCCCTCTGGCGGGCCATCCTAATAGCCCCATCTAATGTTAAATCAGACTCTAACTGTAGCTTCAGTGAGACTTCAGCATCTGCAATTCCAATAACTATTCTGTCTCTGATTTGCTCTTCTTAAGCAACACCAGACTCACAGAATTCAGCTAATTCATGCAGGCTGCGCACAAATGACTCCACAGATTCTCCCACACACTGAGCACGTTTGTGAAAACAATCTCTCTCATGAATCACATTTCTTTTGGGCACAAAGTGGGCACTGAGTTTATTCATAACTATTTCAAAGTCAAATTCTTCCCCTTCTTGGAAAGTAAAAGCATTGAACACTGGCTCTACATCTTTCCCCATAGAGTATAAAAGAGAATTAACTTGTACTTCACCACTCTCCTTGTCCAGCTTGGAAGCAATCCTGAAGCGCTGAAACCGCTGACCCCATGTGGGCCAAGCTGCAGGCTGAGAGAAATCAAAAGGCTCAGGTGGGGTAAACTTTGACATCGTCATCAATCAGGAAACAGAAGCGCAGGCAAGAACTTCTGACACCATGTCATGAAATGCAGGACACAGCAAAGATGGTACAACTCTATTTTTTGTAGAGCATGAGAACATACATCCGGTAGCATGGATCTCACTAACAAACTGCGACACAGACAAACGGAGCTAAGCCCCACCCCCAATCTGGTGACATCACTTCCCACGCTCATCACAACTATTATTACATAACAAGGTTTTTTTACTTTAATACTTATTGTTCAAGGTTATCTGTCTCATATGTTTAAGACTTTATTCTGCAAGGTTCCAGTTACATTGTTTCCAAACATTTTAATTACTGTTTTTGCATTTATTTACAGTAAACAAATGGTGGTTGTCTTCATTTGTCTCTCTGTGGAGCATAATAAAATGTATCCCCACTACCTTGCTTTATCCTTTAGAGGGTAGATCCACTGATGATAATTGTATTTTCTGTTTTGCAGGATTGTTTCCACTTCAGCTGGATCACTTTAGACATTCTAACAGTCTAATGTGACTCTTCCCTTTAAAGGAATCTGTTCTCCCTCTGTTTCCTTAATACAAGGGAGTGTTTCAGATTTTGATGCAGGATTTAAAGGTTTGTGCACTCTGTCATTGTGGCGGCTATGCCTCCACCAAATATGCACAATTTTATTTTCTATTTTGCAGGACTATTACCAGTTCAGCTTTGCAATTCCTGAATAGATCACATTAGGCATTCTAATAGTCTAATGCTGCTCTTGCCTGTAAAGGAATCTGCCCTCCCTTTGTTTCCTCAATACAGTGCTTCCAATTTTTCTTGATGATTTAAAGACTTTCTAGATCAGTTTCTTCTTCTTGGATTTTTAAGGATGGTGATTATTTTGAATAAATTTGTTAGGCAGCAACATACTATCTCTAATTTCTACCACCGCCCAATTACTCATGGACTCCACAGCTTAGGTAATAGTTTGCCATGAGTAATGCCTTGTGGACTCTCACCATCTTATGAAAGAAAACAAAATGTATGCTTAACTGATAAAATACTTTCTTTCATGGTGGTGAGAGTCTACGAGACCCATCCATTTTAATTTTTTACTTAAATATTATTGACAGCAGTTCTAGTGTGCATCTCATTTTCCCTACTTTGTCCTTTCCGACCTTTCTACTTCTACTTTCTTGGCTATACATCTGACTAGAATACCAGAGAGGTGAGAGGGATTAAGTGTTCTTAGAGCTTTGGGAATCTTTGTCTCCTCCTAGTGGCCAGGTGTTGAATCCTAGGAGTAATGGCTTGTGGACTTTCACCACCATGAAAGAAAGAAATTTATCAGGTACATTTTATTTTTCATTGCATCTTCAAGGTTAAAGGGCCAAAGCACTTATATATTAAATCATCAAACATTTATTGAAAATACTTAAAAAACAGACAATGCATAAATATAAAAAAAAACAATTAAACAGGTCTGGTGTTTGAATACTGGTGCATGAAGCTCACAGGATATGTGCATATGCCACAGACAAACAGTAATACATTTTACCAGAAGTATTTTTGCTAATGGAAAAATATTGCAAAAATGTTTCTATTTCGAATTTAAAGTGAAAGTCAATTCTAGCATTTTACAAACGCTAAGATTGACTATTGAAACAAATAAAGGGGACTTTCATTCATGAAGTATAAGATACTTTATGTAGAAAGCTCCTTTATTTGTTTCAAACCATCGCCGTTCTTAGCTGCTACGGCAGCCCACGGATAAAATAAGAATGGTGCCGAGGTGACGTTTTCATAAAGAAGAAAAATTTATAATAGGAGTAAATTAGAAAGTTGCTTAAAATTGCATGCTCTATCGAAACCGTGAAAGAATTTTTTTTGGGTTTAGTGTCCCTTTAAAGAAAGACTAAAAACATTTAATTTTATGGTTGTGATGCATGTCACTGTCCACCAACAAATCAGCAGGAAATTGTTTTTTCATATTAGTTGCTGAATTGTTTTAAAATACTAGCACAATAAAGCTATTGAAAACTATTTTTTTTATAGTACATTAGATCTCAAAATAAATATTTAATTAATGAATATTCCTAATCTGAGCTGTTTTTTTTCCTGTATTAGCTTGAAAAAAACCTGAGTGATCTACAAACCAGACAAGATAGTGAAGTGGGCATTACACAAGAAACGAGTGATGGGATTGCCTCACAAAATATAGAGTAGGTATTTTTCTTTCATTTTTACATTCATGTAAAAATATCTACAGTTGTTAAAGGTACATACAATATTTAATTTTATGTGCAGGGGGCGGCATTGCACGAGCATTTCACTAGAAATGCTTGTGCAATGATAAATGCAGACAGGATATGCTACATGCGGATCATGTCCACTGGCACTATGATAATTCGGCCCCCTATTGTATAATTTGCTTCATTATCTTGTTATCCTTTGTATAAATGCATATTAGGCATTGATGCTCCTTCAACAAAGGATACAAAGAAAACAAAGCAAATTTGACAATAAGTTGTTTAACATTGTATGGTCTGTCTGAATCATGAAAGAAAAAAATATGTTCTATATCCTTTTTTTGTTGCAGTTAGCATTTGTATCAATACATTTGCATTAACTTCAAAATGAAATTACATGAGGAAATATTTATTATTCTAATAATCCATAAACATATGTAATATAAAACATTGCATTGTGAACTATTATATACTATTAAATACTATTAAATAATATGGGCTAGATTAAGTTGAAAGTAAAAATGTATTATTTCATATGTGCAGCCAACAATCCGCAAATAGCCCCCAGGTGCTGAGCCTACCTAGCTATGCTTTTTAACAAAGGATACCTAAATATTGAAGCAAAATAACTGAAGTTGTATTTGAATCATGAAAAAATGGGTTTCCTGTCCCTTTAATAGTTTTGAGAAGCATTTTAGATAGAGCATAATAAAACATTTTGAAAATAATAGTAATAGCTGAAAAATATCATGTCCTTTTTTTATGTATTTCCGAAAACAATGAAGTTAGAGATAGTTGTTCAGTAGATTGTTAAGCTGTTAACTCTGTATAAGAAGCTTTATTTGAAGGAAACCTAAAGAAGGTCATTTTAAACACTGTAGATCATCATATGACATTTTTGTTTTAATAATGGTTTTACATTACACTTCCTGGAGCCTTCAGACTCTCCCCTAACCTCACCTCCTTTAAACGTTCCCTGAAGACCTTTTTGTTCAGGGATGCCTATCACCCGATTCATTAACAAATTAACTTCACTAACCCAACAGTTGCCCTCATCTCACCACTAATATCATTCCCACCTTTGCAGTCCCCACCTCCTGTTTCCCACCCTCCTACCCATCTATATTGTAAGTTCCCACGGGAATAGGGCCCTCAATTCCCCCTGTATCTGTAAAAAAATGTAATCGCATTTCTAAAGAAAAATCTGATTATATAAATATTTTAAAATTGTATGTGTGTTTGTTAAATAAGTTTTATGTTTAATTATTTCAGCTTTACACATGAATCTAATTTCTTAAAGCAAAATGAAGTTATTTTAAAAGAACTTAAAAAAGAGCATAAGGATCTAATAACTGCCACCGTCAATGGACCGGTAAGTGATTTGTTGGATCTGAAAAATGTTACAACATTGAGGGCTAATTTACAAGTAAGACGCAAATGGTTTTGCGCTAACACAATCGCGATTTAGTGAGCCATTTTCATTTTGCTGATATTACAAGTTCAGAGAAATTGCGATTGCACAAAACACAGCAAAAATACATTACAAATTACACTTACACCCATAAATAAACTACTAACCCCTTAACCGCCATCCTCCCACATCGCAAAGTACCTAAATAAACTATTAACCCCTAAACTGCCACCCCCCCCCCCACATCGCAGTACCTAAATAAACTATTAACCCTAAACCGCCATCCCCCCACATCACAAAATACCTAAATAAATTATTAACCCCAAACCGTTATCCCCCCACATCGCAAAATACCTAAATAAACTATTAACCCCTAAACTGCCATCCCCCACATCGCAAAGTTATAAAATAACATCTAAACCCCCTAACTTCACCCCCCCCAACTAAACCCAAATTAAAATACCCATAAATTAACTAAAAAAAATCCTCACAACCTTAAAAAAAAGCAGTGAGACACGGCATGAGAACTAGCACAGCAAAGGGGGTAAGTCACGCAATGATGGCAGCAAATTGTAAATATATATATATATGATAATATACATATATATTTATGTGTTAATATGTGTATGTACACTTATTAACACATAAATATATATGTATAGAAACATATATGGAAAATTCAAGAACAAGGGGTCATGATCTCAAGCTAAAGGGTAGAAGATTCAGGAGTAATTTGAAGAAGCACTTATTTACAGAAAGTGTGATTGATTTATGGAATAAACTTCCTCAAGAGGTAGTAGCGACAAACACTGTGGGGGACTTTAAAAATGCACGGGACAAGCATAAGACTATCCTACAAACTAGATAAGTTTATACTGTTAGGTAATATCGGGCAGACTTGCTGGGCCTATGGCTCTTATCTGCCGTCAATATCTATGTTTCTATGTTTCTATATTTATAGGGAACACACAGTTCCCATAGACTGCTATGTAAAGGCACTTTTCAGTGCTGTTTTTTTGTTTTCTAACACCCCGCACCTGCAAACTTTAAACCCTAATAACTGCTTATTGCAGTTATTTTATTGAAAAAAAAAGTTGGTAAGCCCCCCAAAATAAAAACACCCCCTAATCTAATGCTGAACTACCAATAGCCCTTAAAAGGGCTTTTTGTAGGGCATTGCCCTAAGTTAAACAGCTCTTTTGCAGTTACAAAAAATTCTAAGTCCCCCCTAACAGTAAAACCCACCACCCACCAAACCCCCCAAAATAAATAAACTTAACACTAAAAAACCTAAATTATCCATTGCCCTGAAAAGGGCATTTGTATGGGCATTGCCCTTAAAAGGGCATTCAGCTCTTATGCTGCCCATCTATAATCTAATATATATATATATATATATATTTTTTTTTTTTTTTAAAAAACCTGTCTAACCCCCAAAAATTAAAAAATTAAACATGAATTTAAATTAAGCTAGAATTACAGAAAATAAAAAATCTAATATTACAGAAAATAAAAAAACTAAATTATCAAATTTAAAAAAATTATACCTAATCCCTATGAAAATAAAAAAGCCCCCCCCCCAAATAAAAACTCTAAGAATAAACTACCAGTAGCCCTTAAAAAGGCTTTTTGCATGGCATTGCCCAAGATAAACAGCTCTTTTACATAAAAAAAATATACAAAGTCCATCCTAACAGTAAAAACCCCCACCCACCAAACCCCCCAAAATAAAAAAACATAACACTAAAAAGCTTAAACTACCCATTGCCCTGAAAAGGCAAACAAAATGCCCACCCTAATCTAAATTAAAAATAAATAAAAAAAACTTAAAAAAAAACCTAAGTCTAGGTTAATAGGATGAGAGCTATTGAAATTCTATTGGCTGATTTAAATAGCCAATAGAATTTCAGTAGCTCTCATCCTATTGGCTGATTTGAACAGCCAATAGGATTTGAGTAGCTCTCATCCTATTGGCTGATTTGAATTTGAAGAATCAAATCAGCCAATAGGCATTCAATGAACGCCATCTTTAATCGTGTACCTTGAATTCACTATTCAGTGTAAGGCGGAGATCTGAAGAAGAGGATCCTCCACGCTCCATGGCTCCGCGATCGCCGGTCTTTAGTTCCAGGGTTGCCAGTCTTCAGTTCCAGAATCGTCGGTCTTCAGCACCGCGGTCATCAGTCTTCAGCTCCGCCCTCCACTCCGCTCCGGATGTTCCTGGAAGAAGAAAGAAGAGGTTCCTGCTTGGAAGAAGACTTCACCGCATGGGACAGGACCATCTCCGCCGGACTTTAGATACGGTGAGTACCAACCTGGGGGTTAGACTTATGGTTTTTTTTATTTTTTTTTATTTTTAATTCAGATTAGGGTGGGCATTTTGTAAAAGAGGTAAATGCCCTTTTAAGGGCAATGCCCAACAAATGCCCTTTTCAGGGCAATGAGTAGTTTAGGTTTTTTAGTGTTAGGTTTTTTATTTTGGGGGGTTTGGTGGGTGGGGTGTTTTACTGTTTGGGGGGACTTTGTGTATTTTTAATGTAAAAGAGCTGATTATTTTGGGGCAATGCCCTGCAAAAAGCCATTTTAAGGGCTATTGGTAGTTTATTCTTAGTGTAGGGGGTGTTTTTATTTTGGGGGAGCTTTTTTATTTTCATAGGGATTAGGTTTAATTTTGTAAACTTTGGTAATTTGTTTTTTTATGTTCTGTAATATTAGCCTTTTTTATTTTTTGTAATCTTAGCTTTTTTTATTTTTTGAAACTTTAGTATTTTTTAGTTTAGGTAATTTGTGTTAATTTAGGGGATGTTAGGTTAGGGGATTTAGCAATTTAATTAGTTATTTGCGTTGTGGGTTTTGGCGGTTTAAGGGGTCAATAGGTTAAATAGGTTTATTGCGATGTGGGGGTTTTGCAGTTTAGGGGTTAATAGGGTAATTAGGTTTATTGCGATGTGGGGGTTTTGCAGTTTAGGGGTTAATAGGGTAATTTGGTTTATTGCGATGTGGTTGGTTGACAGTTAAGGGATTAAAGGATTAATTACTTTATTATTTAGCGATGTGTGGGTTTGCGGTGTATGTATTAATACTTTGTGTGGGAGTTTTTTTTTTTTTTTGTTATACTTTGTGCGGGCGGTGTTTTTTCTTTTTGTAATGCTCCGTTTGCCTTCGCTGCATCCTGGTGGATCCTGAAAATGGCAGGGTGGTGAAAGAATCCACCTTCGGGCGGTGTTTTTTTTTGTAATGCTCCGTTTGCCTTCGCTGCATCCCGGTGGATTTCGAAAATGGCAGGGGGGTTAAAGAATCCACCTTCACTGCATCCCCGTGGATCCTGGATCCCGGTGCAGCCGGTGGATCCCGGTGCATCCCAATGGATTCTGAAAATGACGACAGGGTGGTGAAAGAATCCACCTTCAGTTGATTCTTTCACCACCCTGCCATTTTCGTTTTTTTTTTTTTTTTTTGTAATGCTCCGTTTGCCTTCGCTGCATCCCGGTGGATTTAGAAAAAGGCAGGGTGGTGAAAGAATCCACCTTCGCTACATCCAAGTGAATTATTTTGGCTGTGCACGAAGCCAACATTCTGTTGGCTGCCTCACGCTGCGAACATTAGATGCATGCGCAACTGCCAATGGCGACGGACAGATATGCAATGGCAAATTTCCGATATATATATCGCTAATTTGCCATTGCATATCTGTTTTGATATATATCATATCATATGATTAAATATTTTTCTATATTTTAAACCAATTTGAACTATTTTTACCATTTTTAGGTTCTTATTAATCATACTGTATTTTGACACTGCACTTTAGTGAGTATAAGTATAACCGTTGTCCAATCTATAAGGTTTCATATTATCCCACGTGTGTTGTTAAATAGGAACACTGGTTTCTTAAAGGGACACATTCACCTCTGTTATAATTGAAAAACCTAATGCACAGTTTCAGCATTCACTTTACATTTAGTCTTTTTAGACGCCACATATAATCTGTTTGTCCCCTAGTGCAGTCTAGTGTATTTAAGGACAGACAATCTTTAGAACAACTCCAACAGCAAACTAGCAAAGCAATTAATAGCATTATAACTTAAAAACTTATAAGAAGCGTTATACACCACAGTCCACACACCGGATGCCACATTGTCACTCTGACTCTGCCCCATAGCTTGTTTTTTTTCTGTGTGCTCTGCTCAGCTGCCCAAGTGCCCACTGCCCATGGCCATGCCCAGCTCCAGTGTGAGTTCAGAGTTGATATATAAAAATATTGATATAGATTAGAAGATTAACTAACCTGATGAAGCAGAAGAAGTCACTCTAGCGTTAAAGCACCGCACCACACTGATGGTCACGCTCACAACTCACGACCGTGCGACACCCCACGACAGCCACTGACAAGTTGAACTGTTTTTTGTTCCACTAGTGTTCTCTGACTGACAGTGACACCCGTCCACACCACAGCACTGACTGAGTGAGCAGCTGAGTGAGCTCACTCAGCTGACTGTCTGCTGCCCCTCAGTCAGATAGTCTGATGACCGGACCAGAGGGGGGGGGAGTTATGGATATAGTCTGACTGTGCTGTCTCCCAGGAGGACAGAGAAGATGATGCCGGCACTCAAGTCTACCACTGCCACTAGCTCTGACTGAGTGAGCTCTCACGTGACTGACCTGGCTGAGCCTCTATTGCACGAACGTAGTGCCATTCGCACGTGACAGCTCTCTGTGCCTCATATTTCCTGCCCGGCAGTAGTCAGCGACTCAGCCCAGAATCAGACATGCTCCTGTCTGATTGGCTGAGGGGCGGGCAGGGCTCCCGAGGCTTCTAGACACAAGCCTCCGGTGGGAGCGGTATGGGCCACAAAAGAGACTGCATTAGCTCTTATTCGCCACTGGGTGTCAGTCTCTAGCAGCCCATACAACAAATACATTCATGTTGTGCAATGGAAGGGTAGCTGGCCTCTACTCTCTTGCGCAATATGAATGTGTGTGTATAGTATACTACGTTTTTTTTTTTATTAAACATAAAAAGTGCAATACAATACTGAATTTGGTGGAGGGGTAGGGGGGTTCACCTTTATGAACAAAAAAATATTTTGAAAAAAAATGAAAAAACATTTTTTTTTTATTATTAATAAAGAGTGTAATTACACACATTGGCCACGGGAGGCGCTGCTTCACCTGCCTCCTATGAGTGCACGTCACTGAAATATTCCAATCCATCACAATACACTTTGTACACAGGTTTTTATAAGATTTCTCTATTTTTGTCACGTAAACTTATTTGCCCTCTATTGAATGTCATATATTGCCTTTTACAACTTTTGATTATTTTAAAGTCTGCTTTAAATTTCCAGTAAGATAGGGAGGTCACTATACATTAATGTATAAATCTATTTATTAAAATAGGATTTCAGTCTTGCACTAAAGACAATTTAAAAAAATACTGGGCGTGTTAGGTTGGGGGACTTAGTTATTAGTTAAATACTTTGCATTGTGGGGGGATGGGAGATTAGGGGTTTATAGGTTTATTAGGTAGTTTGCGTTGTGGGGGGATGGCGGATTAGGTGTTAATTGGTTTATTAGGTAGTTTGTATTGTGGGGGGATGGCGGATTAGGGATTAATACATTTTATTAGTGATTGCAATGTGGGGGGATGGCGATTTAGGGGTTGATGTTGCGCATGCATTAGGTGTTTGTTAAGGTACTTTTTTACTGTGCACAAGGGTTGCTTTGCCTGCCTATGTGTGGCGAGCTGAAAATGGCGTAAAATATCTCCATTTTGAGTGCGTAAATCCTTGCGCTCCAAATGTGATACAGATTGGCGACGCCAGTTCTGTGTTAGTTTATGGGAGTAAAAAATGCGCACAACATGTAAAATATACGCGTAACCTGTCTGCTGCGCCAGGTATGTGATTGTTTGATTAGACAAAAAATTGGCGACAATGGTTTTTGCGCACGTCACCAAGTATGTGATTGCACCCACTATATTTTGTATATAGTAATTCTTTTCCTAGATTGGTAGGATTGCATTTTGTTTTGTTTAATTTGTATTAATCCATAATATCAATGCAAAGAAAGTTCTAAATATTTCCACTCTATAATTAGGTTTCAAAACAGAATAGTAATTAAAGGAACACTAAACCCAAATGTTTTCTTTCATGATTCAGATAGAGCATACAATTTTAAGCAAATTTCTAATTTACTCCTATTATCATTTTTTTCGTTCTCTTTGTATCTGTATTTGAAAAGCAGGAATGAAAGCTTAGGAGCTGGCCCTTTGTATCTGTGTTTGAAAAGCAGGAATGAAAGCTTAGGAGCTGGCCCATTTTAGGTTCAGCACCTGACCTGGGAAGCGCTTACTGATTGGTCGCTAAATGTTGCCACAACTCAGCAAGCACTATCCAGGGTGCTGAACCAAAAATAGGCCGGTTTCTAAGCTTTCAGTCCTACTTTTTCAAATAAAGATACAAAGAGAACAAACAAATTAATAAAAGGAGTAAATTAGAAAGTTGCTTAAAATTGCATGCTCTTTCTGAATCATGAAAGAAAAAATTTGGGTTTAGTATCCCTTTAAGGACAAAAGGTTTTTGTCCACTGCTGACCAAACTTATTGACCATAATGCATTGCACAACAGCTCAGTCTAAAATGCTACCTAGCACAATATGATTTGTTAAAGATAAAAGCAAAGTTAAATATGCAGTATACACTAATTTTCAGTTAACTGTATGTAATAGACTCTACTATAAAAAATTATATGCAGATACTGATATAAAACTCCAGTGTACAACCTTTTTAAATACTTACTTGGAAGCTCACAATTTAACACTGTTAATGAGATAAGCCTGGGACACCCACTGAAAGGGGCTAACAGCGGAACCTCCCCCCCTCCCCTGCATATGAAAAGACCCATTATAAAAACAATCTGAAGTCTGTATACATCAGTACACATTTAAAACTTTGGGGCTTGGTTAGGAGCCTGAAAATTAGACATGTGCAATTCGTTTCGGCCGAATTTTGTTTTTGGGCAAATTTTGGCCGATTCAGAGATTCAGATGAATTTGAATTTCTGAATTGGTGCAATAACTAAATTTCCGAAAACGAATAAATCAGTTTCTGAATTTCCGGATCCATTCTTTATTCATATTCGGAATTTTTCAATGTTCTAATCTAAACCGCAGTTACCAAACATCGACAACACTAACTAAAACACTAAATAAAGCTAATCACCCCTAAACCGCTGCCACCCCCCACATCACCAACACTAACTAAACCTATTAACCTCTAAACTGCCACCCCCCCCACATCTCCAACACTAAATAAACCTATTAACCTCTAAACCACCATTCCCCACATCGCCAACACTAAATAAACCTATTAACCTCTAAACCGCCATCCCCCATATCACTAACACTAAATAAAATAATTAACCTCTAAACCTCCTTCCCACCACATCGCAACTAGCTAAATTAAACTATTAACCCTTAAACCTAACACCCCCTAACTGTAACATAATTAAAATATACCTAAATTATAGTTACAATTATTAACTAACTACCTATTTAAAAATAAATACAAACTTACCTGTGAAATAAAAATAAAACCTAAGCTAGTTACAATATTACTATTTACTAACTACCTAGTTAAAATAAATACAAAATGACCTATGAAATAAAATAAAACCTAAGTTTAAACTAAAAAAAAAAACTAAACATTACTTGTTTAAAAAAAAATAAAAAAATAAAAAAACATAATTTATGTAAGAACTTACCTGATAAATGAATTTCTTTCATATTGGCAAGAGTCCATTAGCGAGTGACATATAGGATATACAATCCTACCAGGAGGGGCAAAGTTTCCCAAACCTCAAAATGCCTATAAATACACCCCTCACCACACCCACAATTCAGTTTAATGAATAGCCAAGCAGTGGGGTGATAAAGAAAGGAGTAGAAAGCATCAACAAAGGAAATTTGGAAATAATTGTGCTTTATACAAAAAAATCATAACCACCATAAAAAGGGTGGGCCTCATGGACTCTTGCCAATATGAAAGAAATGAATTTATCAGGTAAGTTCTTACATAAATTATGTTTTCTTTCATGTAATTGGCAAGAGTCCATGAGCTAGTGACATATGGGATATCAATACCCAAGATGTGGAGTCTTCCACTCAAGAGTCACTAGAGAGGGAGGGAAAAAATAAAAACAGCCATATTCCGCTGAAAAATTAATCCACAACCCAAAACAAAAATAAGTTTATTTCATCTTTGAAAGAAAAAAACTTAAATCAAAAGCAGAAGAATCAAACTGAAACAGCTGCCTGAAGAACTTTTCTACCAAAAACTGCTTCCGAAGAAGCAAATACATCAAAACTGTAGAATTTAGTAAATGTATGCAAAGAGGACCAAGTCGCCGCTTTGCAAATCTGATCAACTGAAGCTTCATTCTTAAAAGCCCACGAAGTGGAAACTGATCTAGTAGAATGAGCTGTGATTCTCTGAGGCGGGGCCTGACCCGACTCCAAATAAGCTTGATGAATCAAAAGTTTCAACCAAGAAGCCAAGGAACTAGCAGAAGCCTTCTGACCTTTCCTAGGACCAGAAAATAAAACAAATAGACTAGAAGTCTTCCTGAAATCTTTAGTAGCTTCCACATAATTTTTCAAAGCTCTTACCACATCCAAAGAATGTAAGGATCTCTCCAAAGAATTCTTAGGATTAGGACATAAGGAAGGGACAACAATTTCTCTGCTAATGTTGTTAGAATTCACAACCTTAGGTAAAAATTGAAAAGAAGTCCGCAAAACTGCCTTATCCTGATGAAAAATCAGAAAAGGAGAATCACAAGAAAGAGCAGATAGCTCAGAAACTCTTCTAGCAGAAGAGATAGCCAAAAGGAACAACACTTTCCAAGAAAGTAGTTTAATGTCTAAAGAATGCATAGGCTCAAATGGAGGAGCCTATAGCGCCTTCAGAACCAAATTAAGACTCCAAGGAGGAGAAATTGATTTAATGACAGGCTTAATACGAACTAAAGCCTGTACAAAACAGTGAATATCAGGAAGTATAGCAATCTTTCTGTGAAATAAAACAGAAAGAGCTGAGATTTGACCTTTCAAGGAACTTGCAGACAAACCCTTATCCAAACCATCCTGAAGGAACTGTAAAATTCTAGGAATTCTAAAAGAATGCCAGGAGAATTTATGAGAAGAACACCATGAAATGTAAGTCTTCCAAACTCTATAATAAATCTTTCTAGAGACAGATTTACGAGCTTGTAACATAGTATTAATTACTGAGTCAGAGAAACCTCTATGACTTAGAACTAAGCATTCAATTTCCACACCTTCAAATTTAATGATTTGAGATCCTGATGGAAAAACGGACCTTGAGATAGTAGGTCCGGCCGTAACGGAAGTGGCCAAGGCGGGCAACTGGACATCCGCACCAGATCCGCATACCAAAACCTGTGTGGCCAAGCTGGAGCCACCAGCAACACAAAAGACTGTTCCATGATGATTTTGGAGATCACTCTTGGAAGAAGAACTAGAGGCGGGAAGATGTAAGCAGGATGATAACACCAAGGAAGCTTCAGGAAAGTTTTTCTCTGTGAAAGGCACATATTGAGCAAAAAGAGGCTGCTTCTTGGGTGGTAACTAGCCATAGAACAAGCTATTATGCTATTGTTCGTTTCCAGGTTGAGCGCTTCTCTCTTTTTATTTAACACCAAGGAAGTGTCAGTGTATCTACTGCTTCCGCCTGAACATCCCTGGACCTGGACAGGTATCTGGGAAGTTTCTTGTTTAGATGAGAGGCCATGAGATCTATCTCTGGAAGACCCCACATCTGAACAATCCGAGAAAACACATCTGGATGGAGAGACCACTCCCCTGGATGTAAAGTCTGGCGGCTGAGATAATCCGCCTCCCAATTGTCTACACCTGGGATATGCACCGCAGACATTAGACAGGAGCTGGATTCCGCCCAAGCAAGTATCCGTGATACTTCTTTCATAGCTTGGGGACTGTGAGTCCCACCCTGATGATTGACATAAGCCACAGTTGTGATATTGTCTGTCTGAAAACAAATGAACGATTCTCTCTTTAGCAGAGGCCAAAACTGAAGAGCCCTGAAAATTGCACAAAGTTCTAAAATATTTATTGGTAATCTCGCCTCTTGAGATTTCCAAACCCCTTGTGCTGTCAGAGATCCCCAAACAGCTCCCCAACCTGAAAGACTCGCATCTGTTGAGATCACAGTCCAGATTGGCCGAATAAAAGAGGCCCCTTGAACTAAACGATGGTGATCTATCCACCATGTCAGAGAGTGTCATACATTGGGATTCAAGGATATTAATTGTGATATCTTTGTATAATCCCTGCACCATTGATTCAGCATGCAAAGCTGTAGAGGTCTCATGTGAAAATGAGCAAAGGGGATCGCGTCCGATGCTGCAGTCATGAGACCTAAAACTTCCATGCATAAAGCCACTGAAGGGAATGACTGAGACTGAAGGTGCCGGCATGCTGCGACCAATTTTAAACGTCTCTTGTCTGTTAGAGACAGAGTCATGGACACTGAATCTATCTGGAAACCTAAAAAGGTGACCCTTGTCTGAGGAATCAAGAAACTTTTTGGTAAATTGATCCTCCAACCATGTTTCCGAAGAAACAACACTAGTTGATTCGTGTGAGATTCTGCAGTATGTAAAAATTGAGCAAGTACCAAGATATTGTCCAAATAAGGAAATACCGCAATACCCTGTTCTCTGATTACAGATAGTAGGGCACCCAGAACCTTTGAAAAGATTCTTGGAGCGGTTGCTAGGCCAAATGGAAGAACAACAAATTGGTAATGCTTGTCTAGAAAAGAGAATCTCAGAAACTGATGTTCTGGATGAATCGGAATATGAAGGTATGCATCCTGCAAGTTTATTGTGGACATATAATGTCCTTGCTGAACAAAAGGCAGAATAGTCCTTATAGTGACCATCTTGAAAGTTGGTACTCTTACATAACGATTCAAAATTTTCAGATCCAGAACTGGTCTGAACAAATTTTCTTTCTTTGGTACAATGAATAGGTTTGAATAAAACCCCAAACCTTGTTCCTGAGGAGGAACTGGCATGATTACCCCTGAAGACTCCAGGTCTGAAACACACTTCAGAAAAGCCTGAGCTTTTACTGGATTTACAGGGATGCGTGAGAGAAAAAATCTTCTCACAGGAGGTCTTACTTTGAATCCTATTTGATACCCTTGAGAGACAATGCTCTGAATCCAATGATTTTGGACAGATTTTATCCAAAAATCCTTGAAACACCTTAATCTGCCCCCTACCAGCTGAGCTGGAATGAGGGCCGCACCTTCATGCGGATTTAGGGGCAGACTTTGGTTTCCGAAATGGCTTGGATTTATTCCAATTTGAGGAAGGCTTCCAACTGGAAGCAGATTCCTTGGGAGGAGGATTGAGTTTTTGTTCTTTATTCTGACGAAAGGAACGAAAACGGTTAGAAGCCTTAGATTTACCCTTAGGTTTTTTATCCTGAGGCAAAAAAACTCATTTTCCTCCAGTGATAGTTGAAATAATAGAATCCAACTGAGAACCAAATAAATTATTACCTTGGAAAGAAAGAGATAGTAATCTAGATTTAGATGTCATATCAGCATTCCAAGATTTAAGCCACCAAGCTCTTCTAGCTAATACAGCTAAAGACATGGATCTAACATCAATTTTGATAATATCAAAAATGGCATCACAAATAAAATGATTAGCATGTTGCAGTATGCGAACAATGCTAGATATGTCAAAATCCAATTCATTTTGCGCTAAATTTTCCAACCAGAAAGTTGATGCAGCCGCAACATCACCCAAAGAAATAGCAGGTCTGAGAAGATGACCTGAATATAAATAGGCCTTCCTTAGATAAGATTCAAGCTTCCTATCTAAAGGATCCTTAAAGGAAGTGCTATCTTCCATAGGAATAGTGGTACGTTTAGCAAGAGTAGAAATAGCCCCATCAACTTTGGGGATCTTTTCCCAAAACTCTATAGATTTTGCTGGTAAAGGATACAATCTCTTAAACCTTGAAGAAGGAATAAAGGAAGTACCTGGCTTATTCCATTCCCTAGAAATCATATCAGAAATAGCCTCAGGAATGGGAAAAACGCCTGGGGAAACCACAGGAGGTTTAAAAACAGCATTTAAATGTTTATTAGACTGAACGTCAATAGGACTGGTTACCTCAATATCCAAAGTAATTAACACTTCTTTTAATAAAGAACGCATATACTCTATTTTAAATAAATAAGTCGATTTGTCAGTGTCAATATCTGAGGAAGGATCTTCTGTTTCAGATAGATCCTCATCAGAAGAGGATGAATTATTATGTTGCTGGTCATTTGAAATTTCATCAGCTAAATGAGAATTTTTAAAAGACCTTTTACGTTTATTAGAAGGTGGAAATGCAGACAAAGCCTTCATAATAGAATCAGAAACAAATTCTTTAAAATTGACAGGTATATCATGCACATTAGAAGTTGAAGGAACTGCAACTGGCAATGTACTATTACTGATAGAAACACTATCTGCATGTAAAAGTTTATCATGACAACTATTGCAAATGACATTCTGTGGAATAATTTCTACAATTTTACAACAAATGCACTTAGCTTTGGTAGAACCGATGTCAGGCAGCAATGTTCCAGCAGAAACTTCAGAGGAAGGATCAGATTGGGACATCTTGCTCAATGTAAGAGAAAAAACAACATATAAAGCAAAATTATCTATTTCCTTAAATGACAGTTTCAGGAAGGGGAAAAAATGCAAAAGCATAGGCCTCTTGATAGAGAAGAAAGCAGGAGGCAAACATCAATGGGGTATTGAAAAAATGAAAAAAATTTGGCGCCAAGTATGACGCACAACGTAACGTAAACTTCTTTTGGCACCAAAAAAGACCGGAAATGACACACCTGCGTCACTAATGACGCCGCCGTGCGAAAGGTCCCGGTGTCACATATGACGCTGGAAATGACGAAGTTGCGTCATAAACGTATCTTTTCGCGCCAAATAAAGTTTGCGCCAAAAATGACGCAATAAAGTCTAGCATTTGACGCACCCGCTGGCTTTACACCCGCAATTGCAAAAGTAGTCAAATTGAAAAAAGACTAAACCCCAGGTAAGAAATAAATTTCTTAAGGTGTTTATATTCCCAAATATGAAACTGACAGTCTGCAGAAGGAAATACATGAACCTGACTCATGGCAAATATAAGTACAATACATATATTTAGAACTTTATATAATTTGCATAAAGTGCCAAACCATAGCTGAGAGTGTCTTAAGTAATGAAAACATACTTACCAAAAGACACCCATACACATATAGCAGATAGCCAAACCAGTACTGAAACAGTTATTAGTAGAGGTAATGGTAAATTGAGAGTATATCGTTGATCTGAAAAGGGAGGTAGCAGATGAATCGCTACGACCGATAACAGAGAACCCATGAAAAAAAACCCCGTTAGAGAAATCATCGTATTCAATAGGTGATACTCCCTTAACGTCCCTCTGACATTCGCTGTACTCTGAGAGGAATCGGGCTTCAACAATGCTGAGAAGCGCATATCAACGTAGAAATCTTAGCACAAACTTACTTCACCACCTCCATAGGAGGCAAAGTTTGTAAAACTGAATTGTGGGTGTGGTGAGGGGTGTATTTATAGGCATTTTGAGGTTTGGGAAACTTTGCCCCTCCTGGTAGGATTGTATATCCCATATGTCACTAGCTCATGGACTCTTGCCAATTACATGAAAGAAACCTAACATTACTAATAATAATAAAACCTAACATTACTAAAAATAATAAAATCTAACATTACAAAAAATAATAAACACTAAAATTACAAAAAATAACAAATGGAATTATCAAAAATAATAAAAATTATTCCTATTCTAATACCCCATTTTAAAAAAAAATAAAAAACACCCCAAAAAATAAAAAAACCCTAATCCTATATTATAAAAGACAAGAGTTTGTCTGAAGCCGTCATGCGCAGTTCAGACAAACTCTTGCAGCTGATCGCACGCGCACCCACCCGACAGCAGCGCAAGGACTGGGCAGCACAGGAGAGAGAGAGAGAGAGAGAGAGAGAGAGAGAGAGAGAGAGAGATGTTAAAAATAACACAACAATTGCCCTTAAAAGGGCCTTTTGTAGGGCATTGCCCTAAACTTAACAGCTCTTTTGCCAAAAAAATTTAAACAAATACCCATAACATTACGAACCCCCACTAACCCAAAATACAAAAAACCTAACTAAAAACAAAAAAACGGGGTATTAGAATAAGAATAACTTTTATTATTTTGGATAATTTTGTTTGTTATTTTTTGTTATGGTAGTTTTTGGTATCCTATATACGGCGTAACATAGAAGTTACGCTCGTATATTTCTGCCTTCGGCCGTAGTTTTTTGGCCCTAGACAGGTATACCAAACCAGCGCAGTTTGGTATCCAATATACAGCGTAAGGACTTACGTGGCGAAAATGGAGAAATCCTACTCCATTTTCACCTCGCCACAAATTGCAGGTGTAGTAAGCCTTATGCTGTCTATTGGAGCCCCGTAACTCCCTAAACTAGCTGCTAAATAAAACCTAACACCTAACGCATGCGCAATGTCTATCTACCTGTCAACCACGAACTGCTAAATAAAACCTAACACCTAACGCATGCGCAATGTCTATCTACCTGTCAACTGCGATCCCCCGCCGCAATCCCTAATAAAGTATTTAACCCCTAAACCGCCGCTCCCGGACCCCGCCGCCACCTACATTAAATGTATAACCCCCTAATGTGAGCCCCTACACCGCCGCCATCTACATTACCTACCCCCTAATGTGAGCCCCTACCCCGCCGCCATCTACATTACCTACCCCCTAATGTAAGCCCCTTACACCGCCGCCACCTACATTAACTACCCCCTAATGTGAGCTCCTACCCCGCCGCCAGCTATATTAAAATTATTAACCCCTAATCTAATCCCACTATACCGCCGCCACCTATATTAAATTATTAACCCCTAATCTAATCCCCCTATACCGCCGCCACCTATATTAAATTATTAACCCCTAATCTAATCCCCCTATACCGCCGCCACCTATATTAAATTATTAACCCCAATCTAATCCCCCTTACACCGCCGCCACCTATATTAAATTATTAACCCCTAATCTAATCCCCCTATACCGCTGCCACCTATATTAAATTAATTAACCCCTAAAATACTAAACTATCCCTACCACTAAACCTAAGTCTAACCCTACAAATAGCCCTGAAAAGGGCTTTTTGCGTGGCATTACCCCAACGTAAACAGCTCTATTGCCAGCCCTTAAAAGGGCTTTTTGCGGGCCATTGCCCTAAAGTAACCAGCTCTTTTACCGGCCCTTAAAAGGGCTTTTTGCGGGGCATTGTTACAAAGTAAACAGCTCTTTTGCCTCTAATCTAAATCCCCCTACACCGCCGCCACCTATAATAAATGTATTAACCCCTAATCTAATCCCCCTACACCGCCGCCACCTATATTAAATACATTAACCCCTAATCTAATCCCCCTACACCGCCGCCACCTATATTAACTATATTAACCCTAATTATATTAAGGTTAATATAGTTAATATAGTTATTATATATATATATATTAAAGGGACAGTCTACACCAAAATTTTTATTGTTTTAAAAGATAGATAATCCCTTTATTACCCATTTCCCAGTTTTGCATAACCAACACAGTTATATTAATATACTTTTAACCTCTGTGATTATCTTGTATCTAAGCCTCTGCAAACTGCCCCTTTTTTCAGTTCTTTTGACAGACTTGCAGTCTAGCCAATCAGTGCCTGCTCCCAGATAATTTCTCGTGCACGAGCACAGTGTTATCTATATGAAATATGTGAACTAACACCCTCTAGTGGTGAAAAACTGTTAAAATGTAATCTGAAAGAGGTGGGTTTCAAGGTCTAAGAAATTAGCATATGAACCTCCTAGGTTAAGCTTTCAACTAAGAATACGAAGAGAACAAAGCAAAATTGGTGATAAAAGTAAATTGGAAAATTGTTTAAAATTACATGCTCTATCTGAATCATGAAAGTTTATTTTGGCCTACACTGTCCCTTTAACTATATTAACCCTATCTAACTCTAACACCCCTAACTAAATTCTTATTAAAATAAATCTAATTAATATTAATATTATTAATTAAAATATTCCTATTTAAATCTAAATACTTACCTATAAAATAAACCCTAAGATAGCTACAATATAATTAATAATTACATTGTAGCTATTTTAGGGTTTATATTTATTTTACAGGTAACTTGGTATTTATTTTAACTAGGTACAATAGCTATTCAATAGTTAATAACTATTTAATAGCTACCTTGTTAAAATAATTACCAATTTACCTGTAAAATAAATCCTAACCTAAGTTACAAATACACCTACACTATCAATAAATTAAATAAACTACAAATATCTAAACTAAAATACAATTAAATACACTAAACTAAATTACAAAAAAAACCAAACACTAAATTACAAAAAATAAAAAAAGATTGCAAGAATTTTAAGCTAATTACACCTATTCTAAGCCCCCTAATAAAATAATAAAGCCCCCAAAATAAAAAAATGCCCTACCCTATTCTAAATTAAAAATTAAACAGCTCTTTTACCAGCCCTTAAAAGGGCTTTTTTGTGGGGCATGCCCCAAAGTAAACAGCTCTTTTACCTGTAAAAAACCCCACAATACCACCCCCAACATTAAAACCCACCACCCACATACCCCTACTCTAAACCCACCCAAACCCCCCTTAAAAAAACCTAACACTAAGCCCCAGAAGATCTCCCTACCTTAAGTTGTCTTCACCCAGCCGGGCCGAACTCTTCATCCAATCCGGGCGATGTCTTCATCCAAGCGGCAAAGAAGAAGTCTTCCATCCGGCGATGTCTTCATCCAAGCGGCAAAGAAGAAGTCTTCCATCCCGGCGATGTCTTCATCCAAGCGGCAAAGAAGAGGTCCTCCATCGGGGCGAAGTTTTCCTCCAAGTGGCATCTTCAATCTTCTTTCTTCAGCCCTCCTACGTGGAACATCCAGCTGGCCCGAAGACTGAACGATGAATGAAGTATCCTTTAAATGACGTCATCCAAGATGGCATCCCTCGAATTCCGATTGGCTGATAGGATTCTATTAGCCACTCGGAATTAAGGTAAGAAAATCTGATTGGCTGATTCAATCAGCCATTCAGATTGAGCTTGCATTCTATTGGCTGATCGGAACAGCCAATAGAATGCGAGCTCAATCTGATTGGCTGATTGAATCAGCCAATCAGATTTTCTTACCTTAATTCCGATTGGCTGATAGAATCCTATCAGCCAATCAGAATTCGACGGACTCCATTCGTCATTCAGTCGTCGGGCCAGCTGGATGTTCCGCGTCGGAGGGCTGAAGAAAGAAGATTGAAGATGCCGCTTGGAGGAAAACTTTGCCCCGATGGAGGACCTCTTCTTTGCCGCTTGGATGAAGACATCGCCGGATGGAAGACTTCTTCTTTGCCGCTTGGATGAAGACATCGCCGGATGGAAGACTTCTTCTTTGCCGCTTGGATGAAGACATCGCTGGATGGAAGACTTCTTCTTTGCCGCTTGGATGAAGACATCGCCCGGATTGGATGAAGAGTTCGGCCCAGCTGGATGAAGACGACTCAAGGTAGGGAGATCTTCTGGGGATTAGTGTTAGGTTTTTTTAAGGGGGGTTTGGGTGGGTTTAGAGTAGGGGTATGTGGGTGGTGGGTTTTAATGTTGGGGGGTGGTATTGTGGTTTTTTTTACAGGCAAAAGAGCTGTTTACTTTGGGGCATGCCCCGCAAAAAGCCCTTTTAAGGGCTGGTAAAAGAGCTGGTTAATTTTTAATTTAGAATAGGGTAGGACATTTTTTTATTTTGGGGGGCTTTATTATTTTATTAGGGGGCTTAGAATAGGTGTAATTAGCTTAAATTTCTTGTAAATCTTTTTTAATTTTTTGTAATTTAGTGTTTGTTTGTTTTTGTAATTTAGTTTAGTGTATTTAATTGTATTTTAGATTAGAGATTTGTAGTTTATTTAATTTATTGATAGTGTAGGTGTATTTTTAACTTAGGTTAGGATTTATTTTACAGGTAAATTGGTAATTATTTTAACTAGGTAGCTATTAAATAGTTATTAACTATTTAATAGCTATTGTACCTAGTTAAAATAAATACCAAGTTACCTGTAAAATAAATATAAACCCTAAAATAGCTACAATGTAATTATTAATTATATTGTAGCTATCGTAGGGTTTATTTTATAGGTAAGTATTTAGATTTAAATAGGAATATTTTAATTAATAATATTAATATTACTTAGATTTATTTTAATAAGAATTTAGTTAGGGGTGTTAGAGTTAGATAGGGTTATTATACTTAATATATATATAATATAATAACTATATTAACTATATTAACCCTAATATAATTAGGGTTAATATAGTTAATATAGGTGGCGGCGGTATAGTGGGATTAGATTAGGGGGTAATGTATTTAATATAGGTGGCGGCGGTGTAGGGGGATTTAGATTAGATGCAAAAGAGCTGATTACTTTGTGACAAAGCCCCGCCAAAAGCCCTTTTAAGGGCTGGTAAAAGAGCTGATTACTTTAGGGCAATGGCCTGCAAAAAGCCCTTTTAAGGGCTGGCAATAGAGCTGTTTACTTTGGGGTAATGCCACGCAAAAATCCCTTTTCAGGGCTATTTGTAGGGTTAGACTTAGGTTTAGTGGTAGGGATAGTTTAGTATTTTAGGGGTTAATTAATTTAATATTGGTGGCGGCAGTATAGGGGGATTAGATTAGGGGTTAGTTAATTTAATATAGGTGGCGGCGGTATAGGGGGATTAGATTAGGGTTAATAAATGTAATATAGGTGGCGGCGGTGTAGGGGGATTTAGAATAGGGGTTAATTAATTTAATACAGCTGGCGGCGGGGTAGGGGAATTTAAATTAGGGGTTAATAATTTTAATATAGCTAGCGGTGGGGTAGGGGGATTAGATTAGGGGTTAATAATTTTAATATAGCTGGCGGCGGGGTAGGAGCTCACATTAGGGGGTAGTTAATGTAGCTGGCGGCGGGATAGGAGCTCACATTAGGGGGTAGGTAATGTAGGTGGCGGCGGTTTAAGGGGCTCACATTAGGGGGTAGTTAATGTAGGTGGCGGTGAGGTCCGGGAGCGGCGGTTTAGGGGTTAATAACTTTATTAGGTGGCGGCGGGGTCCGGGAGCGGCGGTTTAGGGGTTAATACATTTTTTATTATTAGGAGAGTGAGGGGGGATAGCGGATAGAGGGTTAGACGTGTCGGGCTATGTTTGGGAGGCGTGTTAGACAGTACGAGAGATTTTATAACTTAGTCAGGTTTTGTAGGCGCCGGCAGTTTCTAAAGTGCCGTAAGTCACTGGCGACTCCAGAAATTTGTACTTACGCATATTTCTGGACATCGCTGGTTTATCCGACTTACGGCACTTTAGCATCTGACGGCGCCGTATATGGGATAGCTCGAGTTGCGAGCTGAAACTACAGGCGGCGGGGGTTCCCTCGCTTGCGACGCAAACTACAATCTATATCAGATCGCGCCCATGGAGTGAAACTGGTATGATATTTAAAAATAATAGTAAGTAAATGAATTTACTTAAAAATAGCTCAATTAATTTTATTTAATTACAACATTGAGTAGTACCAAATGGAAACCAAATTAAATATGCTAAAAAATAATTAAAATAGAAAAAACAATTATAAGCAGTAAGGTTTTTTAAGTGAAGATGAGTATCTGAATAGCACTTATAAACTCTGACACTTATACATAGATAACATATAATCATAATGGTATTCATTTATTATTTTAATTGCATTTTAAAAAGGGATTATTCTCAAATGATGCGAAGTGATATGAAATTGTTAATTGCTCTCATGCCATGAACTGATAAAGACTTAGATTACAAGTGGAGAGTAAAATGTTAGCGCTATGATTTGCTAACATTGCTAAAATGCAATCTATACTGCTTCAATTTTAACTTCCATATTACAAGTTGTGCGGTAAATCCATTACATAAGTTCTTCACTATAACATTAAAATTAAGCTATTCTATTTATATATTTCTATGATTGTTCTTTAAATAAATGTGTTAACAGTTATTTAAAGAGATATGGTATATGGCTTCTTGGACTGGGAAATGCTCAAAAGGGTATATGTATGGTGACTTTCTGTAGAAAATCATTAAATGAGTTTTCTTTTCTTATTTATTTTCTTTGAAAGGATTGTGATCTATCCTAAAATGTTTATGAGAGTGTGGTGCATTTTTTTATGGTTTTAGCTAAAAGAACTGTTATCAAGAACTGCCCAAAATGCTATCCGAAGATGGAAAGAAGTTGAGAGCAAAGTGACTGATGTATGTTTATTCAATCCTCAATATAATGGGAAGCATCCTGCATACAAGGTCTGTCTGCCAATTTATATAATTTACTTAGCTTAAGATAATGAGTATGTATTTTGTTTTTTGTACTATCACCTTCACTGCAACAGCATGTTTATGCACAACAAAGATAGATAGATAGATAGATAGATAGATTGATTCTGCGGATTTACTGTCCCTTTAAATGACCAGTAAACACAGCAAATTTGCATAATCAACAAATGCAAGATAACAAGACAATACAATAGCATTTACTCTGAATTTTAAATGAGTAGTAGATTCTTTTCTAACACATTTTAAAGTTATGTAAATTTCCACTCCCCCTGTACCATGTGATAGCAATCAGCCAATCACAAATGCATATACGTATAGTCTGAGTTCTTGCACATGCTCAGTATGAGCTAGTGACTCAAAAAAAGTGTAAATATAAAAGACTGTGCACATTTTTTTTAATGGGAGTAAATTGTAAAGTTGTTTAAAATTACAGGCTGTATCTGAATCATGAAAATGTAATAAAACCTGAGTGTCCCTTTAAGATTACTTTTGAAATCTTAAAATGTAATTTTGACTTGAAATAATGATAATGTGTCAAACATCTGGGGTTTTAACAAAATAGTACAAACAATACATTATTCTACCCATGATCATGGCAGTTTATAATGTAAACAACAATTGTACTTTCTTTGCATGTTCAAAAAATAGTTTGAAAAAATGCTAATACATCCAACCACACAACAAGTTAATAGTTGAGTAAAAAAAAAGGGGGACAAGAAAGTAAAAATTCCAATTTAAATGGATTTGAGAGAGCACGACATTTGAAACAACTTTCCAAATTGCTTCTATTATTAATTTACTTGATTCTCTTGAAATCCATTGTTAAAGAGTAATCCTAGGTTAACTCAGGAGCATGCCCGTGTATTTAGCCATCTGGCAGTGTTTGCAACAATGTTTGTAGCAGTGTGCACAAACCTAAAATCTTATTAGCCTACCTACTATTCAGCAAAGGATACATATGGAACAAAGCACATCTAATATAAGTAAATTGTAAAGTTGTTTAAATTGCATACTCTGAGTCATGAAAATGTAATATTACCTTTACTGTTCCTTTAAACTAGACGTTAAATTCTGCAATGTATTATGGAATTCAGTAAGTCTGTAGGTACTGAGGCTTAATAAATAGACAGTCAAGGAGTCCTATTGACAACCTTGCATATTTTACCCATGACAATATCAAGTACTGTAAATCTGTTTTATTAGAAAAAGTATCACACTATTTTGATATTTATCCTTGGTTTTTGTTATTTGCTTTTTTGTTCTTTTTTATTTAGGAGAAAATGTACAATTTATTGTTTGATGACATTGATGGAAAAATATCACCAATTTTTGATGAACTTTTCCACAGACTTACCACAATATTTGAACAGTACAAGGTATGTGATTTGACCTCCATCTTAATTATTTGTCACCTGCCTTTGATAACCAAACACCATAATATTGTATGGAGTAATTGTGAAGCTGAATAATCCTATGTGATTTTCAGTCACCTTGGGATTTTTTTTACTTTAAGCACTACTACTGCATAGACATAAGTCCTAAATACTCATTGGTTAGCAGTTTGTTTAGATTGACATGTAAGCAAGGTTTGCAGTTAGCTAGTAATACTAGACATGTGCGATTCGTTTCGGATCGATTCGGAAATTCCGCCGAATTTGTTAAATTCGGAATTCGAAAAAATCTGAATCGAATTTTTCGATCATGCAGAAGTCTTATTAATACATACAGAATTCATTTAAATAGTATTCTAAAGGTAGATATTTGTTGTCCTAGTAATTATGATGTTCCAATTCTCATATACATGGGCATCTTCAAAATTGCCATATTTGGATTCAAGAAGAATGCCCCAGCCATATCTATTTATCTATCCATCTTTCTATCTATCTATCTATCATATATCTATCATATATCTATCTATCTATCTATCTATCTATCTATCATCTATCTATCTATCTATCTATCTATCTATCTATCTATCAATCTATGTATCATCTATCAATCTAGCATCTATCTATCTATCATCAATCTATCTATCATCTATCTATCTATCTATCTATCTATCATCATTCTATCTATCTATCTATCTATCTATCATCTATCTATCTATCTATCTATCTATCTATCTATCAATCTATCTATCATCTATCAATCTAGCATCTATCTATCTATCATCAATCTATCTATCATCAATCTATCTATCTCTCATCTATCTATCATCTATCTATTTATCTATCATCTATCATCTATCTATCTATCTATCTATCATCAATCTAGGACATGAAACACAATTTTTGGAAGTAAAGTGGAAACTTTTTTTTAAATGTATTCTGTCTGAATAATGAAAGAAAAAAAAGTGGGTCTTGTGTCCCTTTAATAATTAATTAAGCCTGTACAATAATATGATAATGGAAAACTAGATGCTTTTCTTTGCAAACAAATAAATAAATATTTAGGGCTAGATTACGAGTGGAGTGCTATTTAGTGCTCCCACTCGCGCGCTTACTATGCTAGAAGTAAGATTTTTGCAAGCGTCGGGTAGCGCTTGTATTACAAGTTAAAAGTAAAACTTTTTGCTCGCTAACATAATGCACGCTAAAAGCCGAACTTACAATATTGTGCTCGCATTAACGTATTAGCCACTCATCTCTCTGTGTAATTATTAATGTCTATTAAGCCAATTTGCATACAGTAGACTACTTTTCCAGTGTCATGTAACCCATCAATGAAAACAAAGAGATTCTTCTCTTTCAAGAGATTGATCTTATGTGTGTGTATGTTGTATTTTAGCCAGAAGAGAAGAACAGGTTCCTATTCTCCAATACCTATTTTTATTTTAAAGCAAGTGTCCAATTACCATTGGTAGTCATATGCCACCACTGATTGGCTCACCAGCAGTTTCTGCTCTGGACTAGCAGTTATCTGTTGCTCCTGATTGGTACTTTAATTCTTTGGAGCTTGGTCCAATCACCTTTAGTAGTCATATGGCCCAGCTGTATCACTTCCACTGCTGATTGGCTCACCAGCAGTTTCTGCTCTGGACTAGCAGTTATCTGTGTTTTATAAGTGGTACATTAATTCTTTAGAGCTTGGTTCAATCAGCATTGGTAGTCATATGCCCCCACTTATTGGCTCACCACCAGCATTTTCTGCTCTGTACTACCAGTTATCTGTGGCTTCTAAGTGGTACATTAATTCTTTAGAGCTGTAATTTTGGCAAAGGAACTAAACACACAGAGTTGCAAGGTTGCTAGTACTAGAATGTGTCATTTTTTACTATAATGGCTCTTTAAAACACATTTGATCAATTGTCAAAGCGTTTTTGCACTGTCTAATGAAAGAAATTGCTTTAATATGCAGGAAAAGGCAATTAAGCTATTTAAAAAAGAACTATATGGAAAAAGAGGAGCACGTGTTGCAAACTTTGAAAGGTCCCTGGAATATGCCTTGGATTGGTAAGCTTAATTAGTTTTTGTTGCAAAATGTAGTTGAACAAATAAATGTGTGTAGTTATAGAGAAAGGGGTTGAAATGGTTATTTACCAGCAAACACTTTTTTGCCTCATCTTCATTCTGTAAATACTTCAGTTACTTATATGTTCAGGTGTCTACAAATCTTCAACCACATCTTTGCATATAAGGGGGTCTCAAATACCCTTATTTAACCAACCTTTTGGAACACAGAATGTCATATAAGGAGAGGATTGTGGTATTTTATTCAGTGACCAGCAATACAATGTCTGCATCAATCTTTTTATGTTTAACAATACATGTACAATCATCACACAGCAAACTATTTCCTGGTATATCTCTGTCACATAAATCAAAGCTTTTTGGCTAATTGGGATTTCCAAATAAAAGAATCACAATTATATATGAACTAAAAAGAAGGGGTGCTTTGGCTTAAAATATAAGCTGTCGTACAAAAACGGAATAAGAGTCAGTTTGAGATGGAAGTATAGCTACACTGTAGCTGACAAGTTTACATTAAGAGACTGGTCTCAATAACAATGTTGTCAGAGAATGTATTATATTTCTGTATTGGTGTTGTATGGGGTGACATGTAAAGCTACTGCTCAATAACCTATAGCAGAGATGGCCAACTGGAGGCGTGTGGCCCTTTGTACTAGTTTTTGCGCCCCCTGAGTAAACCAGAACTAACAATGTTTTTGTGGCCAAAAAAATGGAATTAAATAACACAGTATGTGCTTTTGGGTGACCACAACTCAATAAAACCTTCTGGAGGTAAGAACAACTTAAAGAGATTACCCTCCAACCACCAAACCTGGTCCTGTGCCAGTGCAAATATTTTAGGAAATACATTTATTTGTTTGTTTAAAAGCCATAACTGTAAATGCCGCTCTTAACAGTTCTAAAATATCGATCAGTTGCCCCTAATGTGTTGAAAAATTGGCCATGCCTGACCTATAGGTAAAAATGTAGAATGTTACAGAATGTAAAATGTTACAATTGTGCTAAAATAAGTTTTAATAACATTTTATTTTTGTTATTTTTTTGTTGTTAATTATTTACAGTACATTACTATTTTAACGGGATACTAAACCCAAGTGGTTTCTTTTATGATTCAGATAGAGCATGCGATTTTAAGCAACTTTCTAATTTACTCCTATTATCAATTTGTCTTTGTTCTCTTACTATCTTTATTTAAAAAGCAGCAATATAAAACTTAGGAGCCGGCCCCTTTTTGGTTCAAAACCTGGGTAATGCTTGATTATTGGTTTGCTAATTGTAGCTACCAATTAGCAAGCGCTATCCAGGGTGCTGAACCTAAAATGGGCAGGCTTCTAAGCTTTAAATTCCTTCTTTTTAAATAAAGATAGCAAGAGAATGAAGAAAATTTATAATAGGAGTAACTTAGAAAGTTTCTGAAAATTGCATGCTCTATCTGAATCATTAAAGAATATGCAGTAATGCAGTCACCTTCACATTATGGGGTCAATTTATTAAGCTCCATACGGAGCGATGCCCTGTGTTTCTGTTGAGCCTTCAGGCTTGCCAGAAACAGCAGTTATGAAGCAGCGGTCTAAAGACCGCATCTCCATAACTTGTCCGCCTGCTCTGCAGTGGCAGACAGAAATCAACCTGAACAAATACGATCGGATTGATTGACACCCCCTGCTAGCGGCCGCAAATCTGCTGGGGGCGGCAATGCACCAGCAGTTCACAAGAACAGCTGGTGCAATGATAAATGCCGACAGTATATGCTGTCGGCATTTATCGACGTGCGGTGGACATGATATGCTACATCGTATCATGTCCACTCGCACATTAATAAATTGACCCCAATACCTTTAATTGTGGTAAATTCAGCTGTTTAAAATTAGTTATTTATTGTTTCTTGTGTACAGGCATTTGGGAACGAGAAGATCGTCATTAAAGAGTACTTTAAAAAAATCTTTTGAAAAGAGTTGTAAGGATAGTTTGACAAAGCATATATTGGAACCAGCTTACAAAACAAGTATTGAAAAAGCAAAACACGAAGTAAGTTTTTTGGTTTTTTTGTTTTACAAACAAAAACATCTACTGTCTAGTGCAGAGCTTTTCAAACTTGTCATGTTGGTGACACACTTTTTAGACCTACATCATTTCGCGGCACAGTAATTCAGTTGCACTAGCAAACAGGAGGTTAAACTAACTTGTTTTAAGAGATACGGACACATACATAAATGATATAATAACAAAATGTATTAACAAGTAACAGTATATAAGTATCTGCAAGAATGAAAAAAAAACTTTAAAAACACCAATAGCTACTTACTATTTTAATGGGATGTATTAGGTTGATGGGATGAACAAAGTTTCTGAATATTTGGTGGAATATTAGATAAAGACACTCACATTTCATCATCAAGCAGCTGTCCCACTCACTGACTACACGTGCAGTCACGAGACGATTGAGGAAACTACACATGCAGTCACAAGACGATTGAGGAGACTACATGTGCAGTCAGGAGCTAATGTGCCATCAAAGTCGCCAATAGGAATAGTTTCAGTTCCCGCTAAGCTGCGCCAATAAGTTAAGATGATCTGTGACCTACTAGGTAATCAATCATGTGTCAACCATGTGATTGGCGTAGCAGGCAGGCGGAAAGTCGGAAACCCCCCAAAGATTTAAAAAAAAAATTGAAATACAAAAAAATTTGTGCTGAAGCAGGGGCACACCTAGACACTGCCGCCGACACACTAATGTGTCACGACACACAGTTTGAAAAGCACTGGTCTAGTGGAATGGGGAATAATTACTGATAAATAAAACCTAGAGGCAAGTGAGCTATTTATTTAACTACATAAAGGCAGCAATGTTTTTAATATTAAAGGGATATGAAACCCAATTTTATTTCTTTCATAATTCAGACAGACAGATAAAAAAATATATTGATACTGGCACTGCGCTGATAAATATAGGAAAAAAGGAACCCCCAGGAAAGTTCTTAGAGGCTCTGGTGCTACCCCTTTTAAATATATGCAAACAAGGAAAGAGAAACAGGGGCTAAATAGCACTCCTTCCTATAGTATAGTCAATATAAGTTAAAACATTAATTTTATTATTCCTGTTTTAAAGCTCACTTAATAAAATTAATGTTTTAACTTATATTGACTCTATTCTATAGGAAGGAGTGCTATTTAGCCCCTAACTGTTTCTCTTTTTATGTTTGCATAATTCAGACAGAAACATTTAGCCACCAATAAGCAATCCCTACCCGGTGCAAAATAAAAAATGGTCCGGCTCCTAAACTTATATTCCTGCTTTTTCAAATAAAGATACCAAGAGAATGAAGAAAGTTGCTTAAAATGGCAAGCTCTATATGAATCATGAAAGAAAAAATAGGTCTCATATCCCTTTAAAGTCATTATTTATTAAGGTGATCACCCATCAAATTTTTTTGTTGGATTTGGGGACTCTACAAATTTTTAAGTTTTCCAAAAACTGAACTACCGCTGCAACCGTTTACACATTTAACGGTGGTTCAGTAAGAATCTGAGATAATGTGAGTTGGATACTCTGCACAGTGGTGAGGTGTTAGTTCCTCTGCCCCCTGCCCCTATTCCAAAATTTTTCTTCTCTTAATATAATTTGTTGAAGGAGCAGTTATGCACTAATTGGAGACAGCTGAACACATCTGGTGAACCAGTGATAAGAGGCATTTATGTGCAGGCACCAATAAGCAGTTTGCTCCAAGTAATGCATTGCTGCTCCTAAGCCTACATTAGGTATGCTTTTCAACTAAGAATATTAAGAGAATGAAATTGTTTAAAATTGCATGTTCTGTCTAAATTATAAAAGAAAAATGTAGGGATCCATGTTCCTTTAAGGAGACTGTCAGTCTCTACATAGCAGATGTGTAGCTGAGCCTGAGTTGAGCTCCCATCTTCCCCTGTATCTGGCTCTCACTCTCCTCCTGTACAATTTAGAGTATTGGGGACTGCCATACATTTTAGCATAGCAGTCTGATGGCAAAGTGTATATTGGCAGCAGAGGTGAGAATGTGCTTGGGGTATCTGGAGGCCCTGGCACCTCAAGTGTACCTTGGTGGAGGGATCCATGGATATAATGTGGAGCTAGGAACCATATATCACTTGAGACATGATGCAGGGAAGCAGGGACACAGCCATGCCTGGGGTACTACCCTTACAGTTTATGTTACTGTGATCTCCATTTCCCGTATGTGTCACTTTGTCCTCTTCCCTCCCGTATGTGTCACTTTGTCCTCTTCACTCGAGTATGTGTCACTTTGTCCTCTTCCCTCCAGTATGTGTCACTTTGTCCTCTTGCCTCCAGTATGTGTCACTTTGTCCTCTTCCCTCCAGTGTGTGTTACTTTGTCCTCTTCCCTCCAGTGTGTGTCACTTTCTCCTCTTCCCTCCAGTGTATGTCACTTTGTCTTCTTCCCTCCAGTATGTGTCACTTTGTCCTCTTCCCTCCAGTGTGTGTCACTTTGTCCTCTTCCCTCCAGTGTATGTCACTTTATCCTCTTCCCTCCAGTGTGTGTCACTTTGTCCTCTTCCCACCAGTGTATGTCACTTTGTCCTCTTCCCTCCAGTGTATGTCACTTTGTCCTCTTCCCTCCAGTGTGTGTCACTTTGTTCTCTTCCCTCCAGTGTTTGTCACTTTGTCCTCTTCCCTCCAGTATGTGTCACTTTGTCTTCTTCCCTCCATTATGTGTCACTTTGTCCTCTTCCCTCCAGTGTATGTCACTTTGTCCTCTTCCCTCCAGTGTGTGTCACTTTGTCCTCTTCCCTCCAGTATGTGTCACTTTGTCCTCTTCCCTCCAGTGTGTGTCACTTTGTTCTCTTCCCTCCAGTGTTTGTCACTTTGTCCTCTTCCCTCCAGTATGTGTCACTTTGTCTTCTTCCCTCCATTATGTGTCACTTTGTCCTCTTCCCTCCAGTGTATGTCACTTTGTCCTCTTCCCTCCAGTGTGTGTCACTTTGTCCTCTTCCCTCCAGTATGTGTCACTTTGTCCTCTTCCCTCCAGTGTGTGTCACTTTATCCTCTTCCCTCCAGTATGTGTCACTTTGTCCTCTTCCCTCCAGTGTTTGTCACTTTGTCCTCTTCCCTCCCGTATGTGTCACTTTGTCCTCTTTTCTGCCCTATGTGTCACTTTGTCCTCTTTCCTCCAGTGTATGTCACTTTGTCCTCTTCCCTCCAGTGTGTGTCCCTTTGTCCTCTTCCCTCCCATATGTGTCACTTTGTCTTCTTCCCTCCAGTGTGTGTCACTTTGTCCTCTTCCCTCCAGAATGTGTCACTTTGTCCTCTTCTCTCCAGTGTGTGTCACTTTGTCCTATTCCCTCCAGTATGTGTCACTTTGTCCTCTTCCCTCCAGTGTGTGTCACTTTGTCCTCTTCCCTCCAGTATGTGTCACTTTGTCCTCTTCCCTCCAGTGTGTGTCACTTTGTCCTCTTCCCTCCAGTGTGTGTCACTTTGTCCTCTTCCCTCCAGTATATGCCACTTTGTCCTCTTCCCTCCAGTGTGTGTCACTTTGTCCTCTTCCCTCCAGTGTATGTCACTTTATCCTCTTCCCTCCAGTGTGTGTCACTTTGTCCTCTTCCCACCAGTGTATGTCACTTTGTCCTCTTCCCTCCAGTGTGTGTCACTTTGTCATCTTCCCTCCCGTATGTGTCACTTTGTCTTCTTCCCTCCAGTGTGTGTCACTTTGTCCTCTTCCCTCCAGAATGTGTCACTTTGTCCTCTTCCCTCCAGTATGTGTCACTTTGTCCTCTTCCCTCCAGTATGTGTCACTTTGTCCTCTTCCCTCCAGTGTATGCCACTTTGTCCTCTTCCCTCTAGTGTGTGTCACTTTGTCCTCTTCCCTCCAGTGTATGTCACTTTATCCTCTTCCCTCCAGTGTGTGTCACTTTGTCCTCTTCCCACCAGTGTATGTCACTTTGTCCTCTTCCCTCCAGTGTGTGTCACTTTGTCCTCTTCCCTCTAGTGTATGTCACTTTGTCCTCTTCCCTCCAGTGTGTGTCACTTTGTCCTCTTCCCTCCAGTGTATGTCACTTTGTCCTCTTCCCTCCAGTGTATGTCACTTTTTTCCTCTTCCCTCCAGTGTGTGTCACTGTACTCTTCCTATTAAAATTGTGTGTTTTCAACTACTCTAGAGAGACTGAAGTTCATGCTAAATACTTCATATCACTGACCCTAACAGAGTATATAATTGGCTTTTCAAAGGCTGTGTCCCAGGTTTTGCAATGAAATGTTTTCTTCTGTACAATGTTTTAATATGTGCTAATATTCCTAAACCAACTGTTATTTTTTTATTATATAAAAACTCACAACTCATCTAAGGTTGGCACTAGCCTCTGTACGTTCTTCCAAATTGGATAATGAGGTCCATTTTTTAAAGCTTACTCCTAGTAGCATAGGGGGTTAACCTGTGAGGTGAACTAAAATTTGATCTGATGTGTCCTGAACTTGGGTCTGGGAAGTATGATCACCTTATATTAATCCATCAGACATTCACTACATTGTGAAAATGTGCATGCAAAATACATTTTTGTAAAAGATTTACAAGTGTAATTCTGGCATTGTTTTGCAGGCCTGTGACAAGTCCCTTGAATAAAAAAAAAACACTTGAAAGTGGTCTTTTTAAGATCCTTTGCTGTGGCCTATTAGGGACATCTACAAACAAGCTCCTGTACATATCAAACAATCACTGTGCAGCATGTAAAAGGGTCAGCGGGAGTGGAAACTAATTTTCATTGTTTGGCAAAATAAATAGGTTCCAAAGTTTACAAACACATTGATATCTAGGCCTAACATGATTTTTATAAAACTTTTGCAGTGTATGTTCTATTAATAGGGTCAAATAGTCTGAGTGACATAGATGAGATAAAAAAAAAAAAAGATATAAATTAAAGAGACAGCTAATAAAAATAAATTCTGTATTTTCTTCATCTTTTCCAGTAAATTTTTCATAACTAATATGTGTAGAGCTAGAATCTATGCAACCTCCTAGTTAATTAAATTGTATCCCTGCCAATTGACGTGCAGTTTGTAGAATAATTATGCATTTTATGATTAATTCCTCTGATTCTCCTTACTTGTTTATCTTAATCTAGGGTTGTCACCTTTAGTTCTGGCAAAACACAAACACTCTTGCACCGTGAACAGAGTATATTCTTGCTATCTCACACTTACACTCTCACACACAAGCACACTAGCACACACACTCTCTCTCTTACACACACACACACACATACACACACTCTCTCGCACACTAACACACACACTCCCACAAACATTCTCTCTTGCACTCAAATACCTTTACACACTCATACTCACACAAAAAGACTCTTACACAGACACACACGCAAGAGATAACTGGGGAGTATGTTGCAAATGCAAAATGTAATCTCTTTGGCTGTGGTTGTTTTCCACCAAACCCGGACATTTGCATGCGCAGGTCTATTAACATTTTGGAACTGTCCAGTTGACAACTATAAATAATATACTGTTTTTAGTCATATTTAAATGTATTTTGTAAATAAAAATAGTTATCTTGCCTATAATTAAGATATTATTTTCACTGAAAGGGACATAAAACCCAAACTTTTTTATTTCAAGATTCAGACAGAAAATACAAGTTTACTTCTATTATCAAATTTTCTTGCAGTAATGCACTACTGGGGACTACTAGCTAAACACATTGGGATATATTTATCATAGTGCGAGCGGACATGATACAATGTAGTGTATCATGTCCGCTGCACATCGATAAATGCCGACAGCATATGCTGTCGGCATTTATCATTGCACCAGCAGTTATTGTGAACCTCTAGCAGGGGGTGTCAATCAACCCCTATCGTATTTGATTGGGTTGATTTCTGTCCGCGGCTTCAGAGCAGGCAAACAAGTTATGGAGCGGCGATCTTTAGACATACGGAGCTTGATAAATTGGCCCCATTGGGTGAACCAATGACAAGACACATATATGCGCAGCCACCAATCAGCATCTAGCTCCCAGTAATGCATTGCTGCTCCTGAGCCTACCTAGGTAGCCTGTTTAACAAGGATAACAAGAAAACAAAGCAAATTAGATAACAGAAGTAAATTGAAAATTTGTTTAAAATGACATGCTCTATTTGAATCATGAAAGTTTATGTTTACTTTACTGTACCTTTAAATTTATTTACACTATATTATAAAGCCAGTGATATAGTTTATAACCTTTGCTTTTCTTTTCTAAAAATGTTCTTAAAAAATTTAGATATTGTGTAACATTAAAAAATATGTTTATATTTTATTCTATGTTCAAATGTACTTAGTTCTATGTACAAAATCAGGTAGGTAGGCTCATGAGTGTGTACCTGTCTAAAGGACTATATTGCAGTCAGTTTTCAAAAAGGCTTTTAACAATGTTATACATTTGCAAGAACACTAGGAAGCATACAGTGGTTCAGACATGTGCACTCTAGCTACCTAGGTATACTCTCTTTAGCAAAGAATACCATGAAAACAAAGCAAATTAAATAATAGAATTAAATAATGAATTATAAAGAACAAATGTGGGGTTTCACCTCCCTTTAAATTCAGATGTGCCTAAAATTCTATGTATTTATTTATTTATTTATTTCTGTATCAGTTTATTAAGAAGAAAAACATTTTCTATTTTTATAGATGACTGGACAAATTCAGAAAGTTTTATCGGATGTGGAGAGTTCTTTTCTGGATAACACCATATCCCTTTATGATGAACGGTAAGGTTCTGTATAAATATATCTTACTGCGCTAGTTGTGAAATGATATGAAGTTAAACTGATGTTTTTAACCATTGAATGCTAGAAAGGGCTGCAGCACATTGCATAGCAGTGAATCAATTAATTGCAACGTCTTCTGGCAGTCTATTGATTGAACAATTTACTCTCTAGTGTTTGATATATCATGTGTTTATCAAATTAATTTTGAATAATGACACATTTGTTATATGGGGGACAAATCATTGCAGTGAACGTTTAGTGTTATTTTTTATCATGCAGTCTTAAAACTAGATTAATAAAACAGGACTGTTTTATAAGTTGTAATCTAAAATTTGTTTGCTTATACACATTTCAGAAAGTGCCTTTTATTTTTTATTTTTTTATTTTTTTAATAAGACAAAGCTGGAATTTTCAGTAAACATGAAATATACAGTATTTGCAGTTGATATCAGAAAGGAATTACTCTGCCTACATATTTCATTGTACACATTCTGGCCCTCAATATTTCTAGAGAATCTGGCTCCTGGGGAAAAAATTCCCCCCCCCCCCCACTTAGACACACAATGGGCCGATTTATCATCAGTCTGTCCGTCATGATCCGCTCAGCATACTTGTGCAATGCCACCCCCTGCAGATTCACGCTAGCAGGGGGTGCCAATCAACCCGATTGTATCTGATTGGGTTGATTGCTGTCCGAGACTCAGAGCAGGCGGACGAGTTAAGGAGCAGCAGTCTTAAAGGGACATAATACTCATATGCTAAATCACTTGAAACTGATGCAGTATAACTGTAAAAAGCTGACAGGAAAATATCACCTGAGCATCTCTATGTAAAAAAGAAGATATTTTACCTCACAATCTCCTCAGCTCAGCAAAGTAAGTTCTGTGTAAAAAGTTATACTTCACCTGCTCCCAGCTGCAGGTAAAAAAAAATAAAAAAATGAAGAAATGAACAGCAGCCAATCAGCATCAGCAGTGCTGAGGTCATGAACTCTTACTGTGATCTCATGAGATTTGACTTAACTCTCATGAGATTTCATAGTAAGCTTCCTTTACCTGATTGGTGAAATAATATGAGAGTTCACAAGGCTCATCCCCTAAGCTGTCCCAGGACAGACACACTAAAATGCTGCTTAGAAATCCTTTACAATGGGAGGTGGCTACTGAGGAACTTTTGAGGTAAAATATCTTTCTTTTTTACATAGAGATGTTCAGGAGATATTTTCTAGTCAGCTTTTTACAGCTATGCTGCATCACTTTCAAGTGTTTAAACATTTGGGTATTATGGCCCTTTAAGACTGCAGTGCTGCTTCCTAACTCCTGTTTCTGGCAAGCCTGAAAGATTGCACGGAAACAGATGCATTGGAGCCGGTTGATGATTTGTTAAATTGGCCCCACAGACACAAATTCTAAACTACAATCAGAGCAGTTTCTAGAGAATTTTTCTCACAGGTCAAAATTACAAAATGCAACCCCCAAATTCAAAGTGCTACCTTTACCATCCCATATATATATAGAAGAAAGTAGAAAGAATAGAAAGAAGAGAGAAAAGAGGAGAGAGGAAAAGGAGAAGGAAAAAAGAGAGGAGAGAGAGAGAAGAGTATAACAGTAGGGAAGAGAGAGAGAGAGAGAGAGAGAGAGAGAGAGAGAGAGAGAGAGGGAGATGAGAGCTAGCTACCATTTTGATCAGTAGCCGTGCAACCATAACTGGCTATTTGTCATTATGTTCCCCACTTACCCACAAATGCAGCAAACCAAGAGGTGACAGCTCATATATATATATATATAAATATATATATATATATACTGTATATATATATATATATATATATATACATGTCTATATATGTATATATAAATATGTCTATATATGTGTAGATATGTATTTATGCATTTATATGTGTAGATATGTATTTATGCATTTATATGTGTAGATATGTATTTATGCATTTATATGTGTAGATATGTATTTATGCATTTTTATGTGTAGATATGTATTTAGAGACATATACACTGTGTGCACAATTATTAGGCAAGTTGTATTTTTGAGGATTAATTTAATTATTGAACAACTACAGTGCTCTCGGTCAATCCAAAATGTTAATAAACCTTAATATTTAAGAAAGTAGAAGTGAGGTTTTGGCTTTCTTAGGAGAATATCTATGTGTGCACAATTATTGGGCAACTATTAGAGTGCAGAATATGCAACTAAATGTAAAACGAAAAATGTTCCCATCTCACTTGTTTATTTTAATCTGTTAAAGTGAGAATAATAAACAAACTCAAAATTTCTGACACTTTAAAAAAAAAAAAAAATCAGTGACCAATATAGCCACCCATCTTTACAATAACAGTCATAAGCCTTCCATCTATGGAGTCTGTCAGTTTCTTGAACTGTTGGCGATCAACTTTTTGTGCAGCAGCAACCACAGCCTCCCAGACACAGTTCAGAGAGGTTTACTGTTTTCCTTAACCGTAAATCTCCCATTTAAGAAGCACCCACAAGTTCTCAATAGGGTTTAGGTCAGGTGAGGAAGGGGGGCCATGTCATTATTCTTTCATCTTTTACTGGCTAGCCACACTGTGGAGTACTTTGATGCATGCGATGCAGCATTGTCCTGCATAAATATCATGGCCTTCTTTAAAGATGCAGACTTTTTCCTGTACCGCTGCTTGAAGAAAGGGTCTTCTAAAAACTGGCAGTAGGTTTGGGAGTTGAATTTGAGTCCATCTTCAACCCAAAAGGTCCATCTAGCTCATCTTTAATAATACCAGCCCATACCAGTAACCCACATCCACCCTGCTAGCATTTGATTCGAAGTGGAGCTCTGTGCCTGTTATTGATCCAGCCACTGGCCCATCCATCTGATCCATCAAGAGTCACTCTTATCTTATCAGTCCATAAAACCTTTAAAAATCTGTCTTCAGATATTTCTTGGCCCAGTCTTGATGTTTCCAACTTACCTTGGCCATGTATCTGAGCACTGAGCACCTTGTACTTCTGGTCACTTCAGGTAGGTTGCAATTCTGGAATATGACAGCACTGGAGGATAATGGGTTCCTGGCAGCTTCACGTTTGATTCTTCTCAAATCTTTGGCAGTTAATTTGCATCTTTTTTTCTCAACACATTTCTTGCCACCCTGTTGACTATTTGCAACAAAACGTTTGATGGTTCTGTGATCACGCTCCAATATCTTAGCAATTTCAAGAGTGCTGCATCCCTCTGAAAAACCATTTACAATTGACTTTTCAGAGTCAGTTAAATCTCTTTTTTGACCCATTACACAAATACACATCACCTGATATGCTTAAATCCAATAAGCATTTAAGTTTATACAGCTTGCCTAATAATTGCGCACACAGTGTATACACATATAAACACATAAATACATATGTACAAATATATATATATATATATATATATATATATATATATACAGTATATATATATATATCTATCTATCTATATATATATATCTATATATATATATATGCATTGGAGCACTTTGCCATTAAGTAGATGAAAACATTTAAAAGTATATTTATTAAATAGTCATATTTAATAAAGGTTTTAACTATGTATTTAATGTAAATATTAAACATTCCGATGTTCTGCACATAGCAGAATATGTTCTAAGTATTTCTAAATAAATAATCCTATATATATCTGTATATATATGTACCTATATATAATCATCTATATATTTATAGGTATAGATATATATTGTACCATAATACCATATATCATATATAATCAAAGGCCAGTTATGTTTGTCAGATGCAGTCATGCGCAGTAGAGATTGAGCAAGGACAAACATACCTGGCCTTGAGCAGCAGAGAAAGTGTTTTTCGGAAACTGACGTGGAAGGGGGCGTGGCTGGGCATGTCGTGATGGGGGCCTGGCCGGTTGTGCCGTGATGGGGGCGTGGCCGGGCATACCATGGTGGGGGCGTGACCGACAGGCGTGGTGAGTGGGCGTGGCCATGCGGGGGAGAAAGCAACAGAGGGGAAAGAGCAAAATAGATGGGAGAAAGCAAAAGAGAGGAGGGGTGAGAGAAAGCAAAAGAGAGGAGGGAGAGAGAGCAAAAGAGAGGGGGAGAGAGAGAGCAAAAGAGGGGGGAAAAGAGAGCAAACGAGAGGAGGGAAAGAAAGAGAGAGCAAAAGAGAGGGGGGGAAAGAAAGAGCGCAAAAGAGAGGGGTGGAGAGAGATAGCAAAAGAGAGGGAGAGAGAGCAAAAGAGAGGGGGGAGAGAGAGAGCAAAAGAGAGGGGGAGAGAGAGAGCAAAAAAGAGGGGGGAGAGAGAGAGCAAAAGAGAGGAGGGAGAGAGAGAGAGCAAAAGGGGGGGAGAGAGAGCAAAAGAGAGGGGGGAAAGAGAGAGAGAGCAAAAGAGAGGGGAGAGAGAGGGCGGGAGAGAGCAAAAGAGAGGGGGACAGAGAGCAAAAGAGAGGAGAGAGAGCAAAATAAAGGGGGGGAAAGAGCAAAAGAGAGGGGGAGAGAGCAAAAGAAAGGAGGGAGAGAGAGCAAAAGAGGGAGGGAGAGAGAGAGCAAAAGAGGAGGAGAGAGCAAAAAATTGGAGATAGAGAGAGCAAAGAAAGAGGAGAGAGAGAGCAAAATAGGGGGGGGGAGAAAGAGAGCAAAAGAGAGGGGAGAGAGAGAAAGAGAGCAAAAGAGAGGGGAGAGAGAGAGAGCAAAAGAGGGGGAGAGAGAGGGCAAAAGCGAGGGGGAGAGAGAGTGCAAACAAGAGGGGGAGAGAGAGAAAGAGCAAGGGGTGGGATTGCGGTACTTAAAAAAATTGTCCCGTGTACACGAGCTTTAGGACTAGTGTAGAAGTATTTATTTATGAACATATTCTGTTATGCAATAACATTGGATTATGAAATATTCATATTTTCATGTTGGGTAAGCACAAATGAGAAAATGTGATAGTGTTATTTTTTTTTCCAACTTTTTTTCTCCATTGATTGCTAAGGGGGAATATGTGAATATGCACGCAATATTCTAACTTCAGATATTGGAGATAATCTGGCTACCACTAAAAATCTTAATTCTAGCGCAATTAACGCTCAAGTGGAAAGTTAATTTGCGCTTCACTTATAATCTAGCCCTTCATGTTCTAAATATAATGAATGACTTCATAATTTCTATTGATTTTCGTTCTTTATATTCATGTGTTATATTACGTTAGATGGTTGCAGATATTAACAGACAAAAATATTATGCAAATCACTGTTGTATATTCTAAACTGTCAGATTTTTCTAGCTATCTATCTTTGAGATTCATGGTGCATAATGACTAGTCAGCAAAAGAGCCTGAACGTGAGTTCAGATTTTTTTTAAGTATTTACCCCATTTTAATAAATAACGACCTACGACTCACATGCTTGAACATGGTCTTGAACACCAGTAAACCAAATATAAACGTTTGTGGTATGACATCACATATACTATAGAGAATGTGAATAGCACCTGTTTTATCTGGCATTCTGTGCCTATACTTCAGTAATGCTTAAACTGGCTACTTGCCATTGTGATCCTCATTAAGCTACAGGAACTATACTTCAAATACAGAAACTCCAGTGCTAACACCTACTATAGCCGGCATTGGTATTGCTGCACTGTTACACCCACAAATCTAAAATTGTGCATTTTTAAAATACCAATTCAAATAAAGATAAATACAACAATTCAAGATTCCACCCACCAAGATGTTAGCTCTACAAAGAAGGCTGTGCTCTCTAACTTTCACACCAAAGGGAACGGTGCTGGCTACCCTACCCCCAGTCCAGTAAGCCCCTTGTAGTGCCCATGGCACCCGGGCAGCTGCCTGTATCACCCGCACCTGAAACGGCCCTGATTCTGCCCTACAAGTAGAGTGTAAAAATATTAGTGCTACTGATTGCGGTCAAGTCATGAATAATTGTTGTCGACGTTTCAGCTCTATCCTTGAGCCTTCTTCTGACCAGTTGTTTCTCTCCGTTGGGAATACGGCAGGTTAGCAGTAATAAGATATATAATTCGTCTTGAAGAAGGCTCAAGGATAGAGCCGAAACGTCGACAACAATTATTCATGTACTTTTCATGTATTTAATAATCCAAGAATTCAAATCCTGTGAGTGCCCTCCCTCTCCACGTACCTATATATATATATATATATATATATATATATATATATATATATATATATATACTGTATATATATATATATATACAGTGTATATATATATATAGATGATTATATATAGGCATAGATATTTATAGGAATATCTATTTATAAATACATAAAACATATTCCCTTATGTGCAAAACAATAGAATGTTAAATATTTACAGTCAATACTGTCACACCGCCTCGCAGCGGTTCCTCTGAGCGTGCAACAATGATGTCATCGTCGTACGTCTCCTCCTTCCTGATGCCGGTCCTGGAACTGTGGCGCGAATCCTGCGCCTATGTGTCTCTCATTTTCCTGTTACCCCTGCCCAAGTATAGGTGTAACTTAATGTTCTCCTGGGTGTTATTATTACTATCTGCTGGATTGGCTCTGTTGCTGAACTCTGCTTGTCTGACCACTCTGCCTGTTTACCCCTAAACTGCTGGATTAATATACTGCCGCTGAACTCTGCTTGTCTGACCACTTTACCTGGATTAATTTACTATTGCTGATCCCTGCCTGTCTAACTTCTCTGCTTGATTAACCCCTATTGCTCTGGAATGCCTCTCTGTTGCCAAACCCTGCCTGCCTGACCATCCTAGTGGTTTACCTCTGGACTGCTTTACCATTGCCAAAACCCGCTTGCCTGAACATTCTAGTGGTTTACCTCTGGACTGTTTAACCATTGCCAAACCCTGCCTGCCTGACCTTTCTAGTGGGTTAACCCTGAACTGCCTTCCCTGCCTGTTGCTGCCGAAGACTATCCTGTCTGTGGTAAATGCTGCTTACCTCATCTTGCGAACTTTCTCTGCTCTGGGATATTCGCTATCATTCCGGCTCGACTCCAGGATAAGAAGACTACTGGCTGAGTTTGGTCTGATAGTGGAATATCCCATGAGCATTACAAATACACAGTATAACACTTTATTAAATATGAATATTGCATAAATATGCTTTAACATGTTTCATCTATTTAACTGCAAAGTGCTCCAATGCACTTCTATATATATATATATATATATATATATATATATATATATATATATATATATATATATATATATATATATATATACAGTATACAATAGAAGTGAGTACACCCCAGTACAATATCACTTAAATGTCAAATGATTCAAAATTGTATAACCTAACAGTAACTGCATTACGTCTAAGTTTTACAGTAGGGTATTTGCTCTTATGTAATATTAAAAACTAACAGTTTAGATTTACTATATTATAAATAGGGGAACCAAAGCAGGAAATCAATGCAACAAAAGTCAGTGCACCTTTTATTACTGAGATTCAAATCTTTAATTTTTTTCAATACTTTGCATGTCCACCTTTATTTTTGATGACAGACTCAGTCCTCCTTGGCATGGAGGAAACCAGTGTCGTACACATTTCTGGAGAGATGTTCTGCCCTTCTTAAAGGGACACTAACCCCACATTTTTTTATTTCATGATTCAGATAGAGCATGCAATTTTAAGCAACTTTCTAATTTACTCCTATTATCAATTTTTCTTTGTTCTCATATTATCTTGATTTGAAAAAGCAGTAATAAAAGTTTAGGAGCCGGCCCATTTTTAGTTCAGCACCTTGGTAGAGCATACTGATTGGTTTGCTACATGTAGCCACAAATCAGCAAGTGCTACTCAGGTGCTGAACAAAAAATGGTCCGGCTCTAAAGCTTACAGTATTGCTTTTTCAAATTAAGATAGCATGAGAACAAAGAAAAAATGATAATAGGAGTAAATTAGAAAGGTGTTTAAAATCTCACGCTCTATCTAAATCATGAAAGAAAAAAATTTGGTTTAGTATTCCTTTAAGAGATCATTTTTTTTCAGCTGCTCTTTGCTGGAGGGGTTGTGTTGCTCTACCATTCTCTTTAAAATACCCCAAAGGTGTTCTACTGGATTCAAGTCAGGTGACATACTTGGCCAGGTCATAGTTTTCGCTTGTTTCTCCTTTAGAAACTCCTTTGTGATTTTGGCAGTGTGCTTTGAATCATTATCATGCTGGAATATTTGTCCTCTGCCAAACTTCTGGAGACTGGGAGTCATCTTATCAACCAGTATTTTGGTATATCCCAGCCATTCATGGTGCCATCTATAAATGTTATCTCCCCAACACCTTTTGCAGTCATGCAGCCCAATATCGTCACACTCCCACCTCCATGATTCACTGTTGGGACTATGCATTCACTGTAATAATCCTGACCAGGTTCACACCAAATATGCTGCATCTCATCTGAGCTGAAAAATTGTATCTTGGTTTTGGCCATCTTACCAAATAATGTGCTCCCAGTATTCATCAGGCTTTTCATGTTGATTAGCAAAGTTGAATCTTGCAGTTTTGTGCCGAAGAATAAGCAAGGGTTTTTTCCTTGGATGCGCTCCATAGAAGTTGACATTATGCAATGTCCTTAGCACTATCTGAGCTGTCACAGAAACTCAAAAAGGGTATATAATGAGCGCAGAGTGGGGCCACCAAACTCCTGAGACACCTAGGAGTCCCTATCATAGGTTAAACAGTAAATACAAATCTTAATGAACAGAGCGCTACAGCTAAAGGTGGATGAAGCAATAAAAACTCTAAAAATGTATGTGGAACAGCGTATAGATAAACACATATGTGTATACAAATGTCGAAACAATATGATAAATGTGGCAGTGTCGAGATATAATGAGGTGCAGAAAAAATGATCTAAACCGTGATACTCAGAGTGATAAAAATAAAGGCAATTAATCAATGTCCATATGTAAATAAATAATTTTCAAGATCTTTAAAAAAATAATTTTCAAGATCTTGAAAAAGCCCTGTATAGGGAGAAGTTGATGTAAGTTGCAACCCACAGACATTATATATCCACTTTGTAGTTGAAGCTACAGTATCTACTGCATTATTTGAAACTGGGACGCTTGTGAACTCTGGTTGAAAAGATTGGAGCAATCATCTAAAAAGCCAGCACGATCCAACAAGCCAGGACGACCTAACTTCACATTGGTGCTTATTTGTGCACTGAGAACTGCCAACTTGGTCTGCAGTGAGGTCACTGACCTTTTCTAATTGGAAATATTGTTTACTTATTCCACACCCGCATTCTCCACACACTGTCTTTAAAGAGTACCCTGCGTGCTTTTAGGCACTAAAGAGCAGATACTCTGTTTTGTGGAGTATGGCAGCAACTTTCTCAAGCTGATTGGAGAAGGACCAATCAAATTGCTCATCCAGGACGGCGCCCATAAAGGTGATGTCATCCCGTTACAGCTGTAATTTCACTCACAGAGGCAATTGAGTTACACACCGCCTGGGGGTAAGCCTGCCGTTTGTGCTCGCAAACTAATTCCTTATCCAGATTTACTATTCATATTGCTTGAAGAAAAAGACAATCTTTGACTGTTTTTTACCCCTCCTCCTTTCCTCTAATGTGGTGGCAACCTTTTTTCTTATACAACTGAGATGTCCATTTTTAGCTATTGCTAGATATATATAGAAATTGATTTTAATATTTGTTTTTACATGTTTTGTATTAAACCTTGGCATAGCCATTATTTATTTACATATATGATTGGACATTGATTAATTGCCTTTATTTTTATGAGGGGCTGGAACAGGGGTGTATCGATCAAAAAACGATGGAATTTTTGTTGGTTGACAACCCAAGAACACCCCTGTTCCATCACCTACCCAAAGTCCACAAATCAGTGGAAGACATAAAAGGAAGACCCATAGTCAGCGGGATAGGGTCCCTCTTAGAACCATTATCCCAGTGGCTTGATAATATATTACAGCCCATGGTGAAGAATTTACCCTCATACATTAAGGACACTAAACATGTCCTTAATATGATGGAAACACAAATATGGGACGAGGAGTACCAGTGGATAACAGTGGATGCTGTATCCCTGTACTCCTCGATCCCCCATGAGGAAGGCTTGAGGGCTATTAAATTTTTTCTAAGAAATCATTCAGAATTTTCACTAGATTTTCAAGATTTTGCCCTAAGAGTTACCAGGTATCTTTTAACTCATATTTTTTTTCAGTTCCAGGATGTCTTCTATCGCCAAAGATGTGGAACTGCGATGGGGGCCAAGTTTGCCCCCTCGTATGCCAACCTATTCTTAGGTTGGTGGGAATTTTTCCACATCTTTGGAGATAGAAACATCTTCAAGGATAAGATCGCCATGTATGGCAGATACATCGACGATCTCCTTTTTGTATGGAAAGGGGATCCTTTAGACATCCCAACATTCATAGAAACTCTCAATGACAATGATGTGGGCATGAGTTTCACTTTTGAATGGAATCCCACTGAAATTAATTATTTAGATCTCACCCTAAAAGGGATAATTGGCGAGAAAGTCATTTCTAAAGTATATAAGAAACCCATTAGTGGTAATAAACTATTACACTATAGTAGCTGCCATCCTAGACACACAGCGGCAGCGGTAGCAAAAGGTGAATTTATTCGCCTAAAGAGAAACTGCACAAATGACGAAGATTTCCGCCAAGAAGCAGTGGCCCTTGAACAAAGATTAAAAGTGAGAGGATACACACATAAGACAATAATGAGAGCAAAAAAACAAGTTGATTCCAAGATGAGAGACTCCTTCCTCAGAGGAAAAAATAACAATAAAAAACAGCAAGATAATTTCAAAGGGCTAACATTTGTTACAAACTACAGTGCCCAGTTTCCCGAAATTACCAATATAATAAAAAAACACTTTCCCATTTTGGCAGCAGATGACAAATTGATCAAGGTTGTCAAAAAGGGAGTTAGGTGCAGCTCAAGGAAGTGTCCGACTTTGGGGTCCTTGCTGTCTCCAACTGAACTTAAGTCCCAAACAAAACAGAGCGGTACCTGGTTGACCAGCAGAGGCATGTACAATTGTGGTCACAAAAAATGCAAGCCATGCGAGTATTTAGAAAAAACAAAGTCATTTAAGTCCCAGGTGACAGGAGAGGTCTTCCAGATTAACACCTGTATGAACTGTATGACAGAGAGTGTCATATATATGCTCACATGTCAAAAGTGCAGAGTCCAGTATATTGGTCTCACTTCAAGGGACATTAAGACAAGAATCAGGGAACATATATCCACAATTTCCAGAGGTAAATCCCAAACCCCCCTGGTAAAACACTTCACTGAGAAACACAAAGGAGAAATAAATACATTAAGGTGGTGTGCAATAGAGGAAGTAAAAATCCCCAAAAGGGGGGGGAATTTAGATAAACTCTTAGCAAGAAGGGAGATGTTCTGGATTTTGAGACTCAGAACAAGAATCCCTGAGGGTCTCAATTCCAGGTATGATATCATTAATTATTGGGAATAATCATCCCCAATCATTTAACTCCAAAGGTTAGACTACCGCCACATGACCCCTTACACATTATACAGGTATCTACATTCCTTCAAATTACCTAAATATAGTAACTAACATATCTCTCTTTGCATTCCAAAATAGAGTGTAGGTTTTCAAATAAGTAGTAAATAAGTCAGTTAAGCTTCTGGATAAGGAGGAGGAGCAGCTATACACACAATAGGTCTGTGGTTTTCCACAGCCAATTAGATTAAAAGCTAATAATCCCCCATGGTAAAATATTATGAGGGATATATAGAACAAAAAAGTATATGTTATATCATTTACCCTCATTAAAAGTGTATAGAGGCACGTCTACCAAAGAAAAGTTAAGTGAATGTAATTTACTACAATTAATATTTCACGATTTAAGAAGCCTAACACTATCCTTCCTACAATATGGGGGTACCAAGTAGGTTTTTCTCCCTAGAAGTCCAAGCAATTGATAGATTAGTTCCAATATGTTTTATCTGGCATATCCCTTTAATCGAATATGATGCAGAAAGTTAAATTTTCTGTTATAAGTATGAGGAACCAAAGGACAGAAGATATAAGTATGAATTTAAAGAGTGATAGGGTTAAGTACACAGCTGTAGGTGTTTAGCATTACCTGGGCATTAGAAGGAGGAAAAGCGCATAATGTTTTTAACCAATTAGAAAATATTCAGGTGTTCTTAAAGGCAGGGAGCACAGACACACAACAGGCTATGATTACGGCTAACAGCCGAAACGCGTAAGCCCGTGTGCTGCGCTCTTTCCCCAAAACAAGTGGCTAGGCTGTCACATATTTCTATTTTTGAATTTTTTGAATTTTAAATATACATTCAATAAATCGTCAAATTTTTACGGAGTGTGGTTTTGTCTTTTTTCCTTGGAATTTACTTAAGCCGTCATACCACACTCCGCCAATATCTTTTTACCTGCTCCCGCTCACAATTGGATGTAGCTTTGCAACCACAACCCAAATCTCTCAACGATGCTGAAAGGAACTACCGGAACCCAACCAGAAGAGAAAGGCTTACCCGGAAGGTAGCGTCGGCCGGTCTGAACCTGCAGAGGACTGGAGGAGTAGGATCAGAGACCCGGATCGTAGGTCCACAGGTATCCGAATCCAGTTCCAGGAGCAGAGGTGGATACAGACCGCAGACGCAATACCCGGAGTCAGAGCCAATCACAGGAGACGGCGGACGCACACGCAGAAAGCGGTGACGTCAACACATAGCAGTGGAGCATCGACGAGAGTCAAGAAGCGGACGGAGGGTCACGGCTGAGTGGGTGAGTGAACCGAAGGGGGATTACACCCATCGGCGGTTCATCTATATAATAAATACAAAATACAAGTTTTCCCACCATAGCCGAATGTTATCATAATTGACCCACAAAGACCGACAAAATGGTTAAATACAGACGTGGTTAACGTGGGGACTGTTTGGTTGTCATTTTCTCAAAAGCTTAAAGTTATTTTTCAAGATATATGACTTTACATCCAATGGACATTTGCTTTATATAAAGGGAATTGATTGCTCTTTCCGTGAGAGTCCCTAGAGTGCTAGTCCCCTTCCCATTGAAATTCTGTATTAGTTTACAATAGTGCCTACGGCGAAGCACTGGGAACTAGCTCTCATAAGTGTGTGGGGAGCAGGTTATATTAAAATTAACAAAATGGACAGCAGCCAGCAGCAACAGTTTTTTGCCTTAATGCCTACAGCAGCCAGAAACATGAACACATTGGACTGTGATATGATTTTTTCAAATGACAAGGGGATTTTGACACTGAGTAGCTTATTTGATACCATGGAGAAGCTATTGCTTAAGGAGACCAGACTACAGTGGGACTTATGGACACTAGATAGATACATGAGACTGAAAATGATACCGAGAGGTCTCAGAATCTTTAAATTTCCCACCTTTGAGGTGGATACGAATGACCAAGAATTAATTGAGTCGTGGAATGAGATACTCTCAGAGTGTTCATCTAGGTTGATGTTAATGTTGGTAGAATATAAAGAAAAACAGATATTAGAGATCAGAAAACAGATAGATGACACACAGCAAGAGATGAATAAGAGAAGAGAAGATACAGATTTCCAAAAGTTTGATGGCATTCTTAGTAATACAGTGGCAATTAACAAAAAAATGGTTATGGAGAATAAACACACTAAATATCTGAGAGATAAGTCAGACTATGAGAACAAAACAGTTTACATTTGGAACAGAAAACAGCGATCTTCCAATAGATTTAGCAATCAGAATAGACAGAGAAAAAATAAGAACAAAAAAAACAGGAATAGTCAAAAGGTAGTGTCTTTCTCAGATAGTGCATCAGAAGGGGAAATGGGATATTCCTCTGAGGACAAGTCCTCAGATAATGAGGAAATGCCAGTAGTTCATACAGGAATTTTGAAAAACACAAGTGAGAATACAGGGGGGGATACCATATCCGTTACAAAAGGAAAGGAAAAGAAAAAAATGACCTCTAAACAAGGGGAAACTAGGTACACACCGACAAATACAGACAAACATAAGGCAGTAGCCAGTGAAATAGAACAGGTTTTTCCAATGGACACAGCAGTAAGGACAGTTCCCAGTGTAAACATGTCACAAGAGAGGTACAAATTGAGAGAGCAAAGGAAACAAACAAAGTACAAATAGGCAGTGTGATCAATTTGTCTAAAAAACAGTTAACTAAAACTCAATTTAATGTTTTGCAGTATGGATTGTCCTTCTCTCCTACCACAGACTTCAGTGTGTTCCAGACTATCATTGATGTTAATAAATTGGTGAGAAATTTAACATTGAAAAAACACTATTATGATAGGGAGGACACTGAAGTCGTGGATTCTAGGGATATAGATACAGACATTGAACATATCAAAAAGAGTTTTCAGGAAACTTGTGATGAGGTAACTTTGCAGAGTCTACAGTTTGAGGCACACATGGAACATGGTTATATTAATAAAGGCACATGTTATAAACCCAAGTCTGTGTTTTATCCCATACAGGAAAGAGGGACCATTATAGAGACACTTTTCAATAGAGTAGAAAGGGACCTTCTAGCACTCAAAGATAATACGGTTCCCACCAGACAAAATCTAAAAAAAGAGGAGAGGTTGGCATTAAAACAACTCCAAGATGACACAGAATTGGTCATCAAAAATGCAGACAAAGGAGGGACCGTGGTAGTTATGGACCGGGAGGTCTATGTAAAGGAGGCTTTAAGGCAACTAAATGATGAAAGGAATTACCAAATTTTACATGGAGATCCAACAGAGAAATTCAAGAGGGAACTGAGGCATTTATTGGATGAGGGGCTGGAACAGGGGTGTATCGATCAAAAAACGATGGAATTTTTGTTGGTTGACAACCCAAGAACACCCCTGTTCCATCACCTACCCAAAGTCCACAAATCAGTGGAAGACATAAAAGGAAGACCCATAGTCAGCGGGATAGGGTCCCTCTTAGAACCATTATCCCAGTGGCTTGATAATATATTACAGCCCATGGTGAAGAATTTACCCTCATACATTAAGGACACTAAACATGTCCTTAATATGATGGAAACACAAATATGGGACGAGGAGTACCAGTGGATAACAGTGGATGCTGTATCCCTGTACTCCTCGATCCCCCATGAGGAAGGTTTGAGGGCTATTAAATTTTTTCTAAGAAATCATTCAGAATTTTCACTAGATTTTCAAGATTTTGCCCTAAGAGTTACCAGGTATCTTTTAACTCATATTTTTTTTCAGTTCCAGGATGTCTTCTATCTCCAAAGATTTGGAACTGCGATGGGGGCCAAGTTTGCCCCCTCGTATGCCAACCTATTCTTAGGTTGGTGGGAATTTTTCCACATCTTTGGAGATAGAAACATCTTCAAGGATAAGATCGCCATGTATGGCAGATACATCGACGATCTCCTTTTTGTATGGAAAGGGGATCCTTTAGACATCCCAACATTCATAGAAACTCTCAATGACAATGATGTGGGCATGAGTTTCACTTTTGAATGGAATCCCACTGAAATTAATTATTTAGATCTCACCCTAAAAGGGATAATTGGCGAGAAAGTCATTTCTAAAGTATATAAGAAACCCATTAGTGGTAATAAACTATTACACTATAGTAGCTGCCATCCTAGACACACAGCGGCAGCGGTAGCAAAAGGTGAATTTATTCGCCTAAAGAGAAACTGCACAAATGACGAAGATTTCCGCCAAGAAGCAGTGGCCCTTGAACAAAGATTAAAAGTGAGAGGATACACACATAAGACAATAATGAGAGCAAAAAAACAAGTTGATTCCAAGATGAGAGACTCCTTCCTCAGAGGAAAAAATAACAATAAAAAACAGCAAGATAATTTCAAAGGGCTAACATTTGTTACAAACTACAGTGCCCAGTTTCCCGAAATTACCAATATAATAAAAAAACACTTTCCCATTTTGGCAGCAGATGACAAATTGATCAAGGTTGTCAAAAAGGGAGTTAGGTGCAGCTCAAGGAAGTGTCCGACTTTGGGGTCCTTGCTGTCTCCAACTGAACTTAAGTCCCAAACAAAACAGAGCGGTACCTGGTTGACCAGCAGAGGCATGTACAATTGTGGTCACAAAAAATGCAAGCCATGCGAGTATTTAGAAAAAACAAAGTCATTTAAGTCCCAGGTGACAGGAGAGGTCTTCCAGATTAACACCTGTATGAACTGTATGACAGAGAGTGTCATATATATGCTCACATGTCAAAAGTGCAGAGTCCAGTATATTGGTCTCACTTCAAGGGACATTAAGACAAGAATCAGGGAACATATATCCACAATTTCCAGAGGTAAATCCCAAACCCCCCTGGTAAAACACTTCACTGAGAAACACAAAGGAGAAATAAATACATTAAGGTGGTGTGCAATAGAGGAAGTAAAAATCCCCAAAAGGGGGGGGAATTTAGATAAACTCTTAGCAAGAAGGGAGATGTTCTGGATTTTGAGACTCAGAACAAGAATCCCTGAGGGTCTCAATTCCAGGTATGATATCATTAATTATTGGGAATAATCATCCCCAATCATTTAACTCCAAAGGTTAGACTACCGCCACATGACCCCTTACACATTATACAGGTATCTACATTCCTTCAAATTACCTAAATATAGTAACTAACATATCTCTCTTTGCATTCCAAAATAGAGTGTAGGTTTTCAAATAAGTAGTAAATAAGTCAGTTAAGCTTCTGGATAAGGAGGAGGAGCAGCTATACACACAATAGGTCTGTGGTTTTCCACAGCCAATTAGATTAAAAGCTAATAATCCCCCATGGTAAAATATTATGAGGGATATATAGAACAAACAAGTATATGTTATATCATTTACCCTCATTAAAAGTGTATAGAGGCACGTCTACCAAAGAAAAGTTAAGTGAATGTAATTTACTACAATTAATATTTCACGATTTCAGAAGCCTAACACTATCCTTCCTACAATATGGGGGTACCAAGTAGGTTTTTCTCCCTAGAAGTCCAAGCAATTGATAGATTAGTTCCAATATGTTTTATCTGGCATATCCCTTTAATCGAATATGATGCAGAAAGTTAAATTTTCTGTTATAAGTATGAGGAACCAAAGGACAGAAGATATAAGTATGAATTTAAAGAGTGATAGGGTTAAGTACACAGCTGTAGGTGTTTAGCATTACCTGGGCATTAGAAGGAGGAAAAGCGCATAATGTTTTTAACCAATTAGAAAATATTCAGGTGTTCTTAAAGGCAGGGAGCACAGACACACAACAGGCTATGATTACGGCTAACAGCCGAAACGCGTAAGCCCGTGTGCTGCGCTCTTTCCCCAAAACAAGTGGCTAGGCTGTCACATATTTCTATTTTTGAATTTTTTGAATTTTAAATATACATTCAATAAATCGTCAAATTTTTACGGAGTGTGGTTTTGTCTTTTTTCCTTGGAATTTATTTTTATCACCTCATTATATCTCGACACTGCCACATTTATCATATTGTTTGGACATTTGTATACACATTTGTGTTTATCTATACGCTGTTCCACATACATTTTTAGAGTTTTTATTGCTTCATCCACCTTTAGCTGTAGCGCTCCTGTTCATTAAGATTTGTATTTACTGTCACAGAAACTCCAATTGCTATCGATAATCCCTGAGCCAAATCTGAAGCACTTGCCTTGATGCAAATCTGAAGCACTTGCCCGTTGCCTGCTTTTCAGAGCTATATTGTGCAAGTAGCGCACTGTCCATGGTGCCATTTTAGGAGGACAGCTACTGCGGCTCTGATTTTTGGCACTGTGTATCGATTTATACCTCCTGATTACTGCTGCAACTGCGGCTCATGCAATTAGGCTAATTGGAAATCATAGGTGTACTCAATTTTGTTTCAGTGATCTAACTTGTGTTTCAGTGACCACAGGTGTATTCACTTTTGTTGCATTAAGTTTCAACTTTGGGACCTGTATTTTCAATATAATCTTTCTAAAGTATTTGTTTTTTATTGTTTATAATAGGAAATACTCTACTTGTCAACTTAGAAATAAAACAGTTATTGAGAGGTGATCCAATTTTGAATAATTTGATATTTAAGTGATATTGCCCAGGGGTGTACTCACTTCTGTTGTATACTGTATATGAATGTATGTGTTTATTTAATTTATGCACAGCTCTCCTAATTTCCCGCCATAACATTTCAATCGGGTTGAAGTCTGGACTTGGGCCATTGCAACACCTTGATTCTTTTCTTTTTCAGCCATTCTGTTGTAGATTTGCTGGAGTGCTTGGAATCATTGTCCTGTTGCATGACCCAATTTTTTGACCAAGCTTTAGCTGTCGAACAGATGGCCTCACATTTGACTCTAGAATACTTTGGTATAGAGAGGAGTTCATGGTCGACTCAATGACTGCAAGGTGCCAAGGTCCTGTGGCTGCAAAACAAGCCCAAATCATCAACCCTCCACCACAGTGCTTGACAGTTTGTATGGCCAAACATACTTTAGTCTCGTCTGTCTAAAGGACATTGTTCCAGAAGTCTTGTGGTTTGTTCAGACTTTGCAAACCTAAGCCTAAGCTTTTTAGAGAGAAGAGGATTTCTCCAGGCAACCCTTCCATACAAACCATACTTGTTCAGTCTTTTATCTAATTGCACTCTCATGAACTTTAAAATTTAACATGCTAACTGAGGCCTGTAGAGTCTGAGATGTAACTCTTGGGTTTATTGCAATTTCTCTGAGCAAAGCACGATCTGACCTTGGGGTGAATTTGTTAGACATCCACTCCTAGGAAGATTGGCAACTGTCTTGAATGTATTCCACTGAATAATCTTTCACACTGTAGAATGATGGACTTTAAACTGTTTGGAAATTGTCTTATAACCCTTCTCATATTGATGGGCAGCAACAATTGCTTCTCTAAGATCATTTCTGATTTTATAGAGGTGGTCAAACTTGCTGATGATCAATTAATCAAGGACATTTGATTAGCAGTACCTGGCTTCTACTTAGCCTCTTATTTCCTTGATAGGCAGTATGGGTGTGTTTTTTACACCTTGCTTCACCATTTTGGCTTTAATAAATCATGACACGTGTAATATTTCAAGTGTTGTTGTTCATCTGAGGTTTCATTTACTTAATTTTAACTCCTGGTAAGGACCAGATGATTTTTATTATGTCCTGATACGTAAAACCATAGAATTCAAAGCAAAGAGGGTGGACCTTCTTTTTCGTATACATATATTTAAACCCTTATAACTTTTTTGTTCAATATTTTTTAAAATAATTTTTATTATATGGTGTTATTTTGAGTGTAATTTTACTGTGTTATGTATTTTTGATGTGTTTTGTGAGACTTTTTTGTTTTGTGTCAACCACAGCTCTAAAGACGCGCTAACCCCACGAGCGTTAACTTCAATTGTGTTCAAGTGATCGTATTTACTTTCACCTTGTGATATGAGCGCAATTTAACTTGCGTGCAAATGAAGGCAAAAACCCAACATCGCTTGCACGCAGACATTTGTACTCTACTTGTTAGTGTTTAATGTTCATTTAACTCACCACCAGGCTTACATTATTCTTAGCATTAGACTAAGAGCAAATTACCACACTGTGGGGTCTATTTATCAAAGCTTCAACTGAAAATATGCTTGAATTCCGCGTCGTATTTGTCGCGAGATTGATCCGCCGTAGTTATCATTAAAATTTGTGACATAAAATATGATCTGATGCAGAACTATGCTTGCATCATTACAGATGTTTCGAATTCACATTAGACTCTATTTGACATTTTTCCCAATTTATCAAACATTTGAAAGGTACGCTCGCGTCTATTCCGACGCAGCCTACCTAGTTTTCAATCTGCTACCCTTGAGGTCGCGGATGCCATAGAACTCAATGGGAGTCTGAAAACACAGAAAGCTTATGTATGAGATTTAAATTGTATACCCTTTCTAAATAAAACAATATTATTGCTCCACATTTGATGAACTAGTAGATATAGGGATACAAATGAAAAGGGATACAAATGAAAAATACATTACGACTTATGGATTATGCTACAAATTTGTCTCTCATTACAAAGCAAGGGGACAATATTTCTACAAATTTGTGGAAAAGTTTTGCCCCAAACTTGTCGCACCAATAGATATAGAGATAAAAATTAAATAAATACACAACATAATATAGCTAACTTCCTTTCTTTTTTGGGAAAAATCTATGTGCCACTAATACAAGTCACACTCTCCACTTGGCACCAATTTTGACGCAACACTTTTCACACAAATTATGACGCAAACTCCTAAACAACCCACACACTAGTGCATTTTTCAACCACTTTTGATTGGAATATGCATAATCACATGATTTATGACATCATCCAATCTGATTCAAATATACATTTTAAACTATCACTAACGAATCAAATTGCTCGATAGTTCTGTCATTGATCATGATCACTCATCAGAACTTGTAAGTGCCATTTGTTACATTGTGTATTATACTTTGAAAGTATGTATATGTGAATTTAGAATTAAAAATAAACATTGATGCTAACATTAGGACTCACAGGCCTCTAGTTATGAAGCCGTCTACTTACCTGCATTCGTCGGCCCAATACGCTCGCCTAAGCTCGCCTACCATCGCCGCCGCAAACCTGAATACGCTCGCCAAAGTTATCAATAAAGCTGTAAAAAAGCCACGCACCAAGTACCGGGCGATGAGCAGTGGACTGTGACAGTTATCAATCATCAATCTCGCTGCTCTTCAGCTTTTTTACAGCTTTATTGATACCCCTGTCACTAAACACTCACACTATACTATACTGTTCTACCCCCTATACCGGCGCCCCCAGAGCCCCCCGCAACTAAATAAAGTTATAACCCCTAAACTGCCGCTCCTAGACCCCGCCGCAACTATAATAAATACGTTAAACCCTAAACCGCCGCTCCCGGACCCCGCCGCAACTATAATAAATATGTTAACCCCTAAACCGCCGCTCCTGGACCCCGCCGCAACTATAATAAATATGTTAACCCCTAAACCACCGCTCCCGGACCCCGCCACAACTATAATAAATATGTTAACCCCTAAACCGCCGCTCCTGGACCCCGCCGCCACCTACATAATACCTATTAACCCCTATCCTGCCCCCCCGTACCGCCGCCACCTATAGTAAATGTATTAACCCCTATCCTACCCCCCCTACACTGCCGCCACTATAATAAAATTATTAACCCCTAAACCTAAGTCTAACACTAACCCTAACATCCCCTTAACTTAAATATTAATTAAATAAATCTAAATAATATTACTCTTATTAAATAAATTAATCCTATTTAAAACTAAATACTTACCTGTAAAATAAACCATAAGATAGCTACAATGTAATTAATAATTACATTGTAGCTATTTTAGGATTTATTTTTATTTTACAGGTAACTTTGTATTTATTTTAACTAGGTACAATAGTTATTAAATAGTTATTAACTATTTAATAACTACCTAGCTAAAAGAAATACAAAATTACCTGTAAAATTAAACCTAACCTAAGTTACAATTAAACCTAACACTACACTATCATTAAATTAATTAAATAAATTAACTACAATTATCTACAATTAAATACAATTAAATAAACTAAACTAAAAAATAATAAAAGTCCCTACCCTATTCTACATTACAAAGTAATCAGCTCTTTAACCAGCCCTTAAAAGGGCTTTTTGCGGGGCATTGCCCCAAAGTAATCAGCTCTTTTACCTGTAAAAAAAAATACACCCCCACCCCCCAACATTAAAACCCACAACCCACATACCCCTACTCTAACCCACCCAAACCCCCTAAAAAACCTAACACTACCCCCCTGAAGATCTCCCTACCTTGAGTCGTCTTCACCCAGCCGGGCTGAAGTCTTCATCCGATGGGGCCGAAGAGGACATCCAGACAGGCAGAAGTCTTCATCCTATCCGGGCAGAAGAGGACATCCGGACCAGCAGACATCTTCATCCAAGCGGCATCTTCTATCTTCATCCATCCGACGAGGAGCGGCTCCATCTTCAAGACCTCCGGCACGGAGCATCCTTCCTGGCCGACGGACTAACGACGAATGCCTGGTCCTTTAAATGACGTCATCCAAGATGGTGTCACTCGAATTCCGATTGGCTGATAGGATTCTATCAGCCAATCGGAATTAAGGTAGGAAAAATCTGATTGGCTGATGCAATCAGCCAATCAGATTAAAGTTCAATCCGATTGGCTCATTGGATCAGCCAATCGAATTGAGCTTCAATCTGATTATCTGATTGCATCAGCCAATCAGATTTTTCCTACCTTAATTCCGATTGGCTAATAGGATCCTATCAGCCAATCGGAATTCGAGGGACGCCATCTTGGATGATGTAATTTAAAGGACCAGGCATTCGTCGTTAGTCCGTCGGCCAGGAAGGATGCTCCGTGCCGGAGGTCTTGAAGATGGAGCCGCTCCTCGTCGGATGGATGAAGATAGAAGATGCCGCTTGGATGAAGATGTCTGCTGGTCCGGATGTCCTCTTCTGCCCGGATAGGATGAAGACTTCTGCCGGTCTGGATGTCCTCTTCGGCCCCATCGGATGAAGACTTCGGCCCGGCTGGGTGAAGACGACTCAAGGTAGGGAGATCTTCAGGGGTGTAGTGTTAGGTTTATTTAAGGGGGGTTTGGGTGGGTTAGAGTAGGGGTATGTGGGTGGTGGGTTTTAATGTTGGGGGGGTTGTATTTTTTTTTACAGGTAAAAGAGCTGATTACTTTGGGGCAATACCCCGCAAAAAGCCCTTATAAGGGCTGGTAAAAGAGCTGATTACTTTGTAATGTAGAATAGGGTAGGGCCTTTTTTTATTTTGTTTTTATTTTATTAGAGGGCTTAAATTAGGTGTAATTAGTTTAAAATTCTTGTAATATTTTTTTTTTCTGTAATTTAGTGGGGTTTTTTTTGTAATTTAGTTAATTGTATTTAATTGTAGGTAATTGTAGTTAATTAATTTAATTAATTTAATGATAGTGTAGTGTTAGGTTTAATTGTAACTTAGGTTAGGTTTTATTTTACAGGTAATTTTGTATTTCTTTTAGCTAGGTAGTTATTAAATAGTTAATAACTATTTAATAACTATTGTACCTAGTTAAAATAAATACAAAGTTACCTGTAAAATAAAAATAAATCCTAAAATAGCTACAATGTAATTATTAATTACATTGTAGCTATCTTATGGTTTATTTTACAGGTAAGTATTTAGTTTTAAATAGGATTCATTTATTTAATAAGAGTAATATTATTTAGATTTATTTAATTAATATTTAAGTTAAGGGGGTGTTAGGGTTAGTGTTAGACTTAGGTTTAGGGGTTAATACTTTTATTATAGGTGGCGGCAGTGTAGGGGGGGCAGGATAGGGGTTAATAGGTATTATGTAGGTGGCAGCAGGGTCCGGGAGTGGCGGTTTAGGGGTTAAACAATTTATTTAGTTGCGGCGGGATCCGGGATCCACAGGATAGGGGTAATAAGTTTATGTAGGTGGCGGCGGTATAGGGGGCGGCAGATTAGGGGTTAATATGTATAATGTAGGTGGCGGCGGGGTCAGGGAGCGGCGGTCTAGGGGTTAACATGTTTATTATAGTTGCAGCGAGGTCCGGGAGCGGCGGTTTAGGGGTTAATAAGTGTATTTAGTTGCAGTGGTGTAGGGGGGGCAGATTAGGGGTGTTTAGACTCGGGGTACATGTTAGGGTGTTAGGTGCAGACATCTCCCATAGGAATCAATGGGATATCGGGCAGCAGCGAACATGAGCTTTCGCTATGGTCAGACTCCCATTGATTCCTATGGGATCCGCCGCCTCCAGGGTGGCGGATTGAAATCCAGGTACGCTGGCCCGGAATAGTGGCGAGCGTACCTGGTAGTAGTTTGATAACTACCAAAAGTAGTCAGATTGTGCCGAACTTGAGTTCGGAACATCTGTAGTGACGTAAGAATCGATCTGTGTCTGACTGAGTCCGGCGGATTGAAGCTTACGTCACTAAATTCTACTTTTGCTGGGCAGTAGGGGTTGATAACTAAGGCGAATCAGCCTCGCCACAAATACGCTGCGGAATTCCAGCGTATTTGCGGTTGATGGCTTGATAACTAGAGGCCACAGTGTAATATTTTAGACAAGGATTTTAAAATTCGAATTGATGTTTGATTCAATATAATCTTAAGCTGATAGCTCAAAGGGATAGCTCACATAACATTAAACTGTCATGATTCAGATGCAGCAGAAATTAAAATCACCTCTTTGCTGTCATGCTATTTTCAGGGTATTTCTTCCTTCTCTTGAATTTCTTCCCCTGTGAAGGGGTGGTTTTTAAAACAAGATTGCAATCAGGAGGGGTTACACAGGTACAGAGAGAAAACTGGCTCAGCTCTTAAAATATTCATTGATTGCAAATAAATAGATATGATACTCTGATTACGTTATATTTGCAATTATTCCTGCTCAGAATAATCATACATTTACACTATATACATATAGTGGTATGAATAAACACAGAGATATGAAAGACAACATTGTTTAGAACAAAACAAGGAATTTAGGGATATGTAAATATGTTTGCAAAAGATTTCTGACATAACACACACACACACATATATATATATAAAAGTATGTGCAAATATATATGTACAAATTCTAGCATTAATAATCATTTATAAAAAAAATATGAGATAAAAGCATATCATGACTTCTAGAAATACAAATACACATTAATTTATGTGAAAGTATCATATAACAGATTTTGTTGTATAACAAATAAAGATAAAAATAACTTTCTATGAGATACTGTTTGTTGAGGTATAAATGTAGCTATTTCTTGGACATTAACAGTTGAAGATTAGCTTTAGAGAAATGTGATTGTTCATGGACAGTAATGAAATGGTATAAATAAAGTTGGGAAAAACCCAAATAACAGCGACATCGAAGACTGTTAGTTAACACCAGTCTGATGCTCTTCGCACCGTACTTGACGCGTCTGTTTTTGACAGCTTTTTTGATAAATAAGGGGATCATATTCAGATCCGCGTCGGCGATGTCTCGCGAGCATATTGACGCCGGCGAATGCACGCTTTGATAAATTGACCCCCTTGTGCTTTTGATTGTGCTTCACTTGTAATCTAGCCTTCTGTGTTTTCTTATGAAAGTAACCCAAATTAGAATACTCTATTATTGTATTATTTGTACTATTAACTTTTATTATACATTGATTTTCAGCTCCAGTTTTTACCTCATTTAACAAATTGTATCGCTACTTAAAAACATGTGGAATTAACTATTTAGAAATTACTTGAACTAGTGAACATACTGCATTGTATATACATTGGGGCCTATTTAACAAAGGACTGTCGGACCTGATCCGACAGTGCGGATCATGTCCGAAAGACCTCTCTGAATGCATAGTGCGATACGCTCTCAGTATTCAGCATTGAATACGGAGAAAACAGATGAGAAAGAAAAAGGTCGAAAGCAGGAAAAAGAAAGAATGAAAGAGACAAAGAAAAATGTAAGAGAGAGAACAAGAGAGAGAGAGTCACTGAAGTAAAACTGGCATATATTATTTTTTATTGTCATGTTGCCACAGGGAGGGGGGTGGAGCGAACAGATGTTAGAAGATTCCCTGCAGCGGTAAATGGGAGGAGAGTAATCCTTCCTAATCCACCTTCATCCTACTTAATATGCTGTCACCTGCAATATAGGATACCTGTCTTATTTATTTTGTTATAGATATTGGCCTATGCCCTTAGTGACTTTAGTTTGCATTAGATATTGTGGCTATTTTTTTAATGCTTTTATAATTTTAATAAGTATATCATTATACTGAGATTCCAGTGGAATATATTGGGTACCTGGCAGTTTAAAAGCAGGTGTGCGTTATACTTCAAGTTATTTGTAGCTCCTGTTATGTGAGTAGACTTTCGGCAATCCAATGGTATATTGTTTAGTATATACAGTATTACACTTTGCACATTCTATTTCTTTGAGGCACTATGATCCCATGATACAGTGGGGCATCATGTACCGTCTCAACATATTTAACTGGACAAAACTTCAACTTCATTATTTGATACATTTTCTTGTATCATATATATATATATATATATATATATATATATATATATATATATATATATATATATATATATATATATATATAGTGAACAATACAAGCTCTCCTGAGTACTATTACTTTTGGTCTGGTTTGGCCTCCATGGCAACATTTTTGTTGGGGCAGGGGACTCAGAAATTACTGTCACTACCACTAGGCCAAATACAATAAATCACACACAACCTTATTGCAGTTAAAGTGAATATAAGTTTTGATGCTAAAGTGCCCGGTTTTTAAAAATTTGATTAAAAACAGGGGCACTTTAATTCATCAAAATTTACATTTCACTCGTTGTGAAAAAAGACTTACTTTTAAACTTGACAGCAGCTCCAGCTTCCTCCAGTCGCCGCAAAGTAATTTCTGACATCAGAAATGATGGATCGGTCATCCTCCAATCACAGCTCTGCCGCCCCCCTGGGGAATCAGTGTCTGATTCGAAGCCGTGATTGGAGGAAGTCGGATTCCTCATTTTAGACCCAGGAAGAGGCTTTACATCGGGCGGAGGAAGCTGGAGCGGCTGTCAAGTTTAAAAGGTAAGTTTTTTTCACAACACGAGTGAAATGTAAATTTTGATGAATTAAAGTGCCCCTGTTTTTAATAAATTTTTTAAAAACCGGGCACTTTAGCATCAAAATTTACTTTCACTTTAAGGAAAAACAGTCCCAAATATTCTATCATGTATTTAAAAAGGCAAGTTTTACATATTAGGATTGAAGTTCAATCCTATTGGCTGATCCAATCAGCCAATAGGATTGAGCTCGCATTCTATTGACTGTTCCAATCAGCCAATAGAATGCGAGCTCAATCCTATTGGCTGATTGGATCAGCCAATATGATTGAAGTTCAATCCTATTGGCTGATTGCATCAGCCAATAAGATTTTTTCAACCTTAATTCCGATTGGCTGATAGAATTCTATCAGCCAATCGGAATCTAAGGGACGCCATCTTGGATGACGTCACTTAAAGGATCCTTGATTCATCGGGAGTCATCGGAAGAAGAGGATGCTCTGCGCCGGATGTCTTGAAGATGTACCCGCTCCACGCCGGATGGATGAAGATAGAAGATGCCATCTGGATGAAGACTTCTGCCCGTCTGGAGGACCACTTCTCCCGGCTTGGATGAAGACTTCTCCCGGCTTCGTTGAGGACTTCTTGCCGCTTCGTTGAGGACTTCTCCTGGCTTCGTTGAGGATGGATGTCAACGCTTCAAAACTGTAAGTGGATCTTCAGGGGGTTAGTGTTAGGTTTTTTTTTAAGGGTTTTTGGGTGGGTTTTAGTTTTAGGTTAGGGTTTGGGCAGCAATAGAGCTAAATGCCCTTTTAAGGGCAATGCCCATCCAAATGCCCTTTTGAGGGCAATGGGGAGCTTAGGTTTTTTTAGTTAGTTTTTTATTTGGGGGGTTGGTTGTGTGGGTGGTGGGTTTTATTGTTGGGGGGGTTGTTTGTATTTTTTTTACAAGTAAAAGAGCTGATTTCTTTTGGGCAATGCCCCGCAAAAGGCACGGCTATTGGTAGTTTAGTTTAGGCTACAGTTTTTTTTTATTTTTGGGGGCTTTTTCTATTTCATAGGGCTATTAGATTAGGTGTAATTAGTTTAAATATCTTGTAATTTGTTTTTTATTTTGTGTAATTTAGTGGGGTTTTTTTTTGTAATTTAGGTATTTTTATTTAATTTAGTTAATTGTAATTAATTTAGATAATTTATTTAATTGTAGTTAAATTGTGTTAGGTGTTAGTGTAACTCAGGTTAGGTTTTATTTTACAGGTAAATTTGTATTTATTTTTGCTAGGTAGTTAGTAAATAGTTAATAACTATTTACTAACTATTCTACCTAGTTAAAATAAATACAAACTTGCCTGTAAAATAAAAATAAAACCTAAGCTAGATACAATATAACTATTAGTTATATTGTAGCTATCTTAGGGTTTATTTTATAGGTAAGTATTTAGTTTAAAATAAGAATTATTTAGTTATTAATTGTAGATTTATTTTAATTATATTTAAGTTAGGGGGTGTTAGGGTTAGATTTAGGTTTAGGGGTTAATAACTTTAGTATAGTGGCGGCGATGTTGGTGGCGGCAGATTAGGGGTTAATAAATGTAGGTAGGTGGCGGCTATGTCGGGGGCAGCAGATTAGGGGTTAATATTATATAACTAGTGTTTGAGATGCGGCAGTGCGGCGGTTTAAGGGTTAATATGTTTATTATAGTGGGAGGCGATGTCCGGAGCGGCAGATTAGGGGTTAATAAATATAATGTAGGTGTTGGCGATGTCGGGGGCGGCAGATTAGGGGTTAATAAATATAATGTAGGTGTTGGCGATGTCCGGAGCGGCAGATTAGGGGTTAATAAGTATAATGTAGGTGTCAGCGATGTCGGGGGCGGCAGATTAGGGGTTAATAAGTGTAAGAATAGGGGTGTTTAGACTCGGGTTCATGTTAGGGTGTTAGGTGTAAACCTAAATTTAGTTTCCCCATAGGAATCAATGGGGCTGCGTTACGGAGCTTTACTCTGCTTTTTTGCAGGTGTTAGACTTTTTACAGCTGGCTCTCCCTATTGATGTCTACGGGGAAATCGTGCACGAGCACGTAAAACCAGCTCACCGCTGATTTAAGCAGCGCTGGTATTGGAGTGCGGTATGGAGCACAAGTTTGCTCTACGCTCACTTCTTGTCTTTTAACGCCGGGTTTATAAAAACCTGTAATACCAGCGCTGTAGGTAAGTGAGCAACGACAATAACGTGCAAGTTAGTACCGCAACCCTCATAACGCAAAACTCGTAATCTAGCTGTTTTTATTTTTAGTTTTTACATAGAAGTCAAATTTAAATTAAATGTTCATGATTAAGATAGGGTGTGGTTTAATGTATGTACAGGGTGAAATCTAATGGGTTGGAATAGGGGTTATGTCTATTAAAAACAACTGATTTTACATTTTAAATAAAATCATCATGATTATTTAACCCTTTTTATATTTGTTTTAATTACAGGTGGCCTGCTAACCTTTCCAAATTCATGGTTCGTGCCTGCATTCCATTGAAATCTTTTCGTCTTTTACAACCTGGGTGCACTTTTTGTGGAGAAATTAAATGTTCTGTTTGCACATATATGAAGAGCACTTCTAGTTTTAAAAGCAGCATTACTAATAAGGTTTATGAAATCAAAGACAGTTTAAGCTGTCTGAGCAAAAATGCTATATATCTAATTACATGTGAAAAATGCGGGAAGCAATATGTTGGAGAAACTACACAATCTGTCCGCCGCAGATTTGTTGACCACTTATCGACTATAAATTGTAAAAAGGATTTGGCTGTTCCTCAGCATTTTTGCCAGGATGACCATTCTACCAGTGATGTTTCACTTGCTATAATCGAGCAAGTAAAAAATAAAGAAGATATCCTGATAAGAGAATCTTATTGGATTCAAGAGTTAAAGACACAAAAACCATATGGCTTAAATAGTAAAGTTTAAAACATTGTGGCTAAATTGATAATTTCATAAACATGAATATTTCCTTTTTAGAAGATTGTGATACCTTTTTAATGGACCAAATAAATCAAGGTTTTGTATTCCATAAGCTTTCAAAACATCACAGGTCTCTTCTTGAGATGTAGATGAGTTTATCCATTAAAGGTAGACTTGTGCAGCATCGAATAATTAATTTCTGATTAATTATTTGTAACGAATATTATGAAAAATTTGCTTCCAGAATATTCATTGTATTCATTTTTTTGGCACATGCCTAATTAAAAGGTATCACAATCTACTAAAAGGAAGATTTTCTTTAGAACCAGTACGGCAATAACTCTTTTTCAGTACACATACAGAAAATCATTGCGTTGGAGTAAATTAATTCTGCAGAGATTATTACATTGTTTTAATAATATTTCTAAAAAATATTAATCAAAATACAAAAAATTATAACAATTTGTGTACAAGTCCATCCTTTACATATTTTTGTATTAATATACAGTTCAACAATAATTTTAACCCAGTTTTTTAGTTGCAGACTGTTTCCTAGAATCTCACCATAATAATAAATAGGGATATTTTTAAGAATGATTTTCGCTTTACTTTTGATGGATAATTTTTGACCTATTTAAAGTTATAAAGCAAAAAGATTTGATTAACAGCAGCTCCTTTTTTATTTCATAAAATGGGAGAGTCCACAAGCCATCACATGTGCAATTAAAGTCCACTATCAGGAGGCAAAACACCCAACATAATAGAGCTTTAATCACTTCCACTTCTCCATGTTTCCACAGTCAATGTTTTGCCTCTAGCATAGAGTGATAGTGAAACTTCAGCACAAGACGGGGAAAAACTTTTCCCCGTGTGAAGCTGTCAACATCCTCCAAGGTGAAATATGGCACTTCTGGGCACTTTTACAAAAGTACCTAAAGTTGAGGTACTATCTCTAAATGTTACGCTGTTTGCTTTTGTTCACATCAGAACTCTGGTCTTGATATTTAGCAGGCTTTCAGAAAATCAAGAAAAAATTTACTATTTTTTGTGTGTGCATATTCTCCTCTGCAGACATATAGGCCCCTATTTAAGAAAGGTCTTGCGGACCTGATCCGACACTGCGGATCAGGTCCGCAAGACCTTGCTGAATGCGGAGAGCAATACGCTCTCCGTATTCAGCATTGCACCAGCAGCTCACAAGAGCTGCTGGTGCAATGCCGCCCCCTGCAGACCAATCGGCCGCCAGCAGGGGTGTCAATCAACCCGATCGTACTTGATCGGGTTGATTTCTGGCGAGTTATGGAGCAGCGGTCTTTAGATCTTCACAAAGGCTCTTTGAGCTGTTTAGTCAGTAGTTAGAGCTCAGGAGATTGCAGATAGTCCTTACCTAGATGACATTCTGGTACAGACTACTTCTCTCCAGATGGCGGCTCTGGGACATAAGAACAAATTTCTTTATTTTCTTCATATTCATGGTTGGAAAATCAACCTCCTGAAGAGCTCTCTAATCACTCAAACCAGGGTTTCCTTCATGGGTTTCATTATAGCTTCTGTATCAAAAAGACTGTCTCTTGCAGATCAGCCCAGACTCAAATTGCAGAAGGCATGGAAGTAGCAGGTGTCATGGTAGCCGTGTCAGATGCTGTACCTATTGCCAGATTATACTTGCCTCCTTTGCAACTATGAATGTTTACAACAATCTGTCTCAGAATATCTCTTTGGCTTAAAAACAAGTCAATCCTTAACTTGGTGGCAAACTCACCAGTCTTTGGATCAGGGCAGGGACTTCTTTTTTCATCCAAAATGGGAGGTAATTACCTTTCTTTATCTTTAGGGTTTTCCATACTTGGTCCTTGTTAGAACAGGAGTAATTTCTGAGCCTTAAATAAAAAAATGTCACAGTGGTGGCTTACATCAATCACCAAGTCAATACTTGAAGCACCTTAGCAATGTAAACCACATTCTAATTTCATCACTATGCAGCTCCTAAAAATGCAAAAGGTTGATTGCTTCATAATTTGGATGTAGTCAGTGCATTAAAAAATGTTTTCAATTGACAGAAGAATTTAAATTTATTTCTTTGTTTACCATTTCTACCATTTCACTGGTTCCCACAAGGAACATAAAGCTATTACCTTGGCAGCTTGGCTAAAAAACTCACGGCTAGATTACGAGTTGTGCATTAGGGTAAAAAAGCAGCGTTAAGAGGTCCTAACGCTGCTTTTTTACGCCTGCTGGTATTACGAGTCTTGAAGGTTTAGGGTCACTGCACACTTCTTTGGCCTTACCGTAAAACGACTTACGTAAACTTCGTAAAGTCTTTTTTCTATGGGACTTCCATAGCGCAGGTATTACAAGTCTGTCCTGGGAGGCCAAAAAGTGAGCCGTACACCCTACCCCGTCAAGAGTTCTAACGCATTTAAAAGTCAGTAGTTTTATGGTACAACGCCGTAACATAAAACTCATAACTAAAGTGCTAAAAAGTACACTAACACCCATAAACTACCTATTAACCCCTAAACCAAGGCCCTCCCGCATCGCAAACACTATAATAAAATTATTAACCCCTAATCTGCCTCTCCGGACACCGCCGCCACCTACATTATATTTATGAACCCCTAATCTGCTGCCCCCGACATCGCAGACACCTACATTATATTTATTAACCCCTAATCTGCCGCCCCCAATGTCGCCGCAACCTACCTACACTTATTAATCCCTAAAGTCATTATAGTGTAGTGTTAGGTGTTAGTATAACTTTGGTTAGGTTTTATTTTACAGGTAAATTTGTATTTATTTAAGCTATGTGGTTATTAAATAGTTAATAACTATTTAATAACTATTCTACCTAGTTAAAATAAATACAAACTTGCCTGTAAAATAAAAATAAATCCTAAAATAGCTACAATGTAACTATTAGTTATATTGTAGCTAGCTTAGGGTTTATTTTATAGGTAAGTATTTAGTTTTAAATAGGAATAATGTAGTTAATGATAGTAATTTTCTTTAGATTTATTTAAATTATATTTAAGTTAGGGGGTGTTAGGGTTAGACTTAGGTTTAGGGGTTAATACATTTAGTATAGTGGCAGCGACGTTGGGGGCGGCAAATTAAGGGGTAATAAGTGTAGGTAGGTGGCGGCGGCAGATTAGGGATTAATACATATAATGTAGGTAGCGCCGATGTTGGGGGCAGCAGATTAGGGGTTCATAAGTATAATGTAGGTGGCGGCGGTGTCCGGAGCGGCAGATTAGGGGTTAATAAGAATAATGTAGGTGTCGGCGATGTTGGGGGCGGCAGATTAGGGGTTAATAAATGTAAGATTAGGGGTGTTTAGACTCGGGGTTCATGTTAGGGTGTAAACATAAATTTTATTTCCCCATAGGAATCAATGGGGCTGCGTTAAGGAGCGTTACGCTGATTTTTTGCAGGTGTTAGACTTTTTCTCAGCCGGCTCTCCCCGTTGATTCCTATGGGGAAATCGTGCACGAGCACGCACGACCAGCTCACCGCTGACTTAAGCAGCGCTGGTATTGGAGTGCGGTAAGGAGCAAAATTTTGCTCAACGCTCACTTCTTGTCTTTTAACGACGGGTTTGTAAAAACCTGTAATACCAGCGCTGTAGGAAAGTGAGCCGTGAGGGAAAACTGCTAGTTAGCACCGCATAGCCTCTAATGCAAAACTCGTAATCTAGCCGTTAGATATTTCTATCCTATTGCATAGTAGTCTCATGGACTTTACTGCGTGAATATACGATCCCACATCTGATGGCTCATAGACTTTCATCATCTTATGAAAGAAAACTTTTATGCTTACCTGGTAAATTCATTTTTTTTTTATGATGATGAAAAATTTAGCGGCAGCACCAGTTTGTACTTTGCTTACCCTGCTTTATCTTTCTTACTTTTTAAAATTTCTCTTCATTGGCCATATGTATGACTGAGGTATCATATGAAAGTGGAAGGGATTAAAACGCTTATGTTAGGTGTTTTGCTTCCTCCTGGACTGGTCTTTAATCCCACATGTGATGGCTTGTTGGCTTGGAAAAGTATCACACATATATTTTTAATAAAATTTTAAATAGATTTTAGAATAAAAACAAACTTTATTTTTCCTTACCATTAACATCCATAATTTAAAATATAATTACAATTAAATGGAAGTCTGATTATCTAAAGCTCTCCACTCTAGTGAGATTATCATCAGTACTGCAAGGTCCCTCAAAAATTTTTAGAAAGGCAAATTTTAGCTTGAGGGTTGTTTATCTCTCTATACCACTGGTTTTCAAACCTGTCCTCAAGCCTCCCCATCAGGCCAGGTTTTCAGGATTACCTTGGATTAGAGCAGGTAAAATAACCATTGTTGATTATTTCACCTGTGCTCTAGTTCAGATATCCTCAAAATGTTGCCTGTTAGAGAGGCCTGAGAACAGGTTTGAAAACCTGTGCTCTTTGCAGAGATCTGGGTGTGAAGACCAAAGATTTTGTGTGATTTTAATCAAAGCTATTGAGTTTTTGATTATTAGCCCCTAAGGACATATGCAGATGTGATAATTAAATGATTTTTAATCTCCATTTGCTTGATTTGTGCAAACCTATGATACATTGATATTAGCCATCTAATCAAATGTCTGAATAAATCTTTTTTTGTTTCTTTTTAGTATATAATATAATCATGTTTAAATGTATTTCAATAAAATAATCTATCTAATATTCCTTCATTATAAATATGTGTTGTCAGCAGTTTTCTTTACTTCTTTGTATAAAATACAGTCTCTGTGAGTGGACTATTAAACTCAACATTTAACCTTCTTGTAAAATGGTTAATCAAGGAAAAGTAAAATGAAAATATCCATTCCATTTCTAACGTTGGTAGAGGGATTCCACTCTAAAGGGACAGTAAAATCAAAATTACAATTTTATTATTCATGCAATTTTGAACAACATTGCAAAGATAGCGTTACTCCTCATTTAAACTATTTCCAAACATGTGCTGTAGGTGTAATAAGGTGGGAGGGTTATTATCCCTATAAATAGGTTTCATTTTATGGTGGTTGTTATAGCTCCTAAGCTATTTGTATTATGGTCTTGATGAAGATGTGGGAGAGAAAGGCAAACCACCTGCAACCCTGAAAAGAACAGTGTCACTCACCATTTCCAAATATATACGACGGAGGAGAAGCTGATATTTAGCACATTCATTCCATTTCTATCTAGAATAAAATGGACCTTGTGGCAGATAGACGACTTAGAAACGGAAAAATAAAAATTTTTTACACCAATTCTTTTTTAGCCAGAAGAATAGTGTAATAGTGTGCTTGTATCATTTTATTTTTTTATTCAACCAAGGAAACAGAACTACTGAAGAAGATACATAATGCCAGTATAAATGCCCAGGTTATAACCATTGCCTTTATTGCAAATGCTAAAGTATTTCTACTCTTGGCAATGTTCCCTCTAAGATCATAATTTGTAGCAGTGAAACAGTTAATAAGCAAACCATACCTTTCCACCTGCATTATGTAGTGTTTTCTAACTGCAGAGTGCAATTCCCTTATTAACACTGCTGGGCCACTCACAAAATGTGGCCTTAGAAGGAACACTGTAGGGCACAAAACATGTTTAGTATGTAATATTTGTTTGATGTGTTAAAGGGATAGTAAAGTCCAAATTAAACTTTCATATTTCAGATAGGGTATGTCATTTTAAACAACTTTCTAATTTACTTCTATCATCAAATTTGCTTTGTTCTCTTGTTATTCTTAGTTGAAGGCTAATACTAGGTAGGATCATATGCTAATTTCTAAGCCCTTGAAGGCCACCTCTAATTTGAATGCATTTGACAGTTTTTCACAGCTAGAGGGTACTTATTGCCTAAAATGCAAGTCTGTCAAATGATCTGGGATAAGGAGGCAGTCAACAGAAGCTTTGATACACGGTAATTACAGAGGTAAAAAGTATATTTCTATAAAAGTGTTGGTTATGCAAAACTAGGGAATTGTAAATAAAGGGAATATCTATCTTTTTAAACAATAACATTTTCGGTCTTTACTATCACTTTAAGATGTATTTTCAGCATTAATCCCAACCCGTTAAAGAGAGGTAGCATAAATGTAAGTTTCATTATGTTAAAGAACATGTTTTAACAGACGTGTAATTAATTAGTATTATTAATGTAAACAAAACTCTTTATGACAGAACAAAAATGAGAAATGATATAATCAATCATCAATATATGTTGGCCTATATTCAAGCCAATACTTACAACGGAAAAACTTCCTCTCTGCAGGGGGCCTGGACATAAAAATACCACATCCATTTTACCTATCAAAAAGTCAACTGGATTGTCATAAACCAATTTCTAGTCTGTCAATCACAGGATGCAACCTTAGTAAGTAATGGAAATGATATAGGCCAAAATATAGTTTTCTGTTAATGGTTTAATTTCTAATAATCTTGGCCTTGTTAAGTTATACTTACCAAGTGAGATGAGTATAAAACAGTGCAAAATAAAAGGATAGATACAAAGAACATGATGCAAAAAGAATATATTGCCAAATTTATAACAGGATGACTGAAAAACATCCAGCTTGTAATGGTTTAATGGTTTTTGACAGGTTTAAGAGTGAGGCATTTTTCTGAAGTGGTCAACATGTGACTATAGTCCTTGTAGAATGTGCTTGAAGACCTTCATCTACTGATAATGCTTGCAGTTTAGAAACTTATCTTGCAGATGTAACTGTAACTAGAAATACAATTGTAAACATAATAAGGTGATTTTAATAAATGGTGGTCCCATAAGTGTGTCCAGGACCAAGGGCAAACCCCATGAAGTAATATGACACAGGGTCTAAAAAACACACAAATGGATGTTGGGCTCATCTAATACTAGAGATTGCAGAAATAGCTGACACCTGTAAGTGTAGCTGAAAAGAGGTGTTGTTGAAAACTGTTATGGAGAGAAAGGAGAAGGTCAGAAGCTGTGTATTGTTTGTAGACAAATTATGTTTCACATCCTTAAAAGATTGCCCGAAATGAAGAATTGCTGGGAAAACCAGACACAATCAAAACAGCCAGTGGGTGCAGAAATGGGCCTTTGCAGTAAATAAGGCAATTTTCCTTCTAGATTCTTTTGAGCAGGTGAGCCAATGGGGAGGAAAATATCCAATATTCATGGTCCGAGGTGAGGCATAATAAATAAAAAAAGACTGACCTTATGATTGTGATTGCTCGCCATCATGTCTATCTCTGGAATTCCCCATTTCTTTATTATTATGAGAATATTTTTCTGTTGACAGAAGTTCTATACTGCTCAGAAAAACTTCTCAAATGGAGATAAATAGCTGTAAGAAAGCAGAAATTCCTTTGTGCCCAATGGAAGAGTATGGCCACCATTTGAAGAGCTGACACATTTCTTGTTCATCCTTGATACTGTTAGCATTCCTTACCTGTTTGCCGAGGATCAGCTTCCAGATTAGTGCAAAGGAGAAGGAGCATGGCAAAATGGAATCCTGTAGTGCATAATACAAGGGCCCACTAACCTCACAGTGCGGGGTGCACTATAGGATGCCAGGTAAGCTATATCTAACTTGGGTAGCATGTAGAAGATGAATGACAGCACTTTCTACATCTTGCTCTCCTAGCGCAGGTGTGCTAAATTACTCACTTTATTCTTTTGAAAAATGTATAGCCCTCTAAGTACAGAGTGTGCTATCTCCTGTTTGCCTGAATTGTTTGTGCGCTGGGGTAAAGTAGACATGTGCAATGCTAAAAATGTTGTTTTGTTTCGTTTTCATTAGTTAAATAAATAATTTCGTTTTGGCAAATTCGTTTAGTTAAGTTAAAAAAAAAATTGTTTTGGCAAATTAGTTATGTTAAGTTAAATAGTTTTTTCAGATCCGTTCGTTATTTCGGATCCATTTTTTATTCATATTCATTATTCTATTCTAAAGTTTAGAATAGAATAATGCATATGAATAAAGAATGGATCCGAAAAAACGATTTAGCTTAACATAACTAATATGCCGCCGATTGCTGAAACATAATTATCGAAAACCTCTGCCGTCACCCACATCGCCAACACTAAATAAAGCTATTAACCCCTAAACCACCGTACCCACACATCGCCAACACTAACTAAACCTATTAACCCCTAAACCGCCCCCCACATCTCCGACACTAAATAAACCTATTAATCCCTAAACCGTCACCCCCTACATCGCGGGCACTAAATAAACCTATTAACCCCTAAACTGCTGTTCCCCCCCATCACCAACACTAACTTAAGCTATTAACCTCTAAACAGCCGTTTCCGACATCGCCGACACTAACTAAACCTATTAACCTCTAAACCACCGTACACCCACATTGCTAAAACTAACTAAACCTATTAACCCCTAAACTGCCATACACCCACTTCGCCAACACTAACTAAACACTAATTAAACCTATTAACTTCTAAACCACCGTACACCCACATAGCCAACACTAACAAAACCTATTAACCCCTAAACCGCCAACCCCTACATCACAAATACCTAAATTAAACTATATTAACCCCTAAACCTAACACCCCTAACTTTAATATGATTAAAATAGACCTAAATTAAAGTTACAATTATTATCTAACTACCTATTTAAAAATAAATACAAGCTTACCTGTGAAATAAAAATAAAACCTAAGCTAGCTACAATATAACTATTTACTAACTACCTAGTTAAAATGAATACAAACTTACCTGTGAAATAAAAATAAAACCTAAGCTTAAACTAAAAAAGCCTAACATTACTAAAAATAAAAAACCTAAGATTATAAAAAATTAAAACTACAATTACAAAAAATAATAAACACTAAAATTACAAAAATTAAAAAAACTACCGTTACAAAAAATAACTAACGAAATTATCCAAAACAATAAAAATTATTCCTATTTTAAAACCTCGTTTTTAAAAAACAAACAAAAAAAACACCCCAAAATAAAAAACCCTAATCTATAATAAACTACCAAGGGCCCTTAAAAGGGTCTTTTATACGGCATTGCCCTAATGTTAACAGCTCTTTTGCAAAAAAAATAAAAACAAACACCCCCTAACATTACAAACCCCCACCAAACCCACAAAATAAAAAAAAAACTAACTAAAAAAGCACTAATTTGTATGGGATTTGCCCTTAAAAGGGCATTCAGCTCTTTTTCGGCCCATTAAAATAAAAAAAGCCCTAATCTAAAAAAAAAACACCCCAAAAAAACCACTAACCCCAAAATCTGTACTCACAGTTGCTGAAGTTCGGCGAAAGATCTTCATCCAGATGGCTCCATCTTCATCCATCGCAGGCCAGGCATCTTCTATCTTCTTCATCCCAGTGGAGGCCGGTGGATGCGTGGAGGCGGAGGTCCAGTGGAGGTGGAGGTTCCAGGCGGAGTTCCATCGGTCTGACGTGGAGGTCCTCTTCATGGGATCAACCGCCGCACACTGAAGCTTGAATGCAAGGTACTCCTTTTATATTGGGGTACCGTTGCATTCCTATAGGCTGAAAAATTAAAATCAGCCCGCTGGGATGAAGAAGATAGAAGATGCCGGTCCCACAATGGATGAAGATGGAGCCGTCTGGATGAAGATGCTTCGCCGCTGGAATGAAACTCTTTCGCCGGACTTCAGCAACTGTGAGTACCAATTTTGGGGATAGTGTTAGGTTTTTTTTTTGGGATGTTTTTTTTTTAGATTAGGGCTTTTTTTTTTTTTTTTAAATGAGCTTTATTGTCCAGAAGTTTCAAATGTACATAGAGAGAAAACAATAAACAAACAATGTCATAGGTACATTAGCGAAAACATGTAACATTATACATAATTATTTCTGGTCATGAGCAAACACAGTAGTCTTTGTTATATAGAAATGAGACAATGAAGCCCAAAGGCAACAACATTAATATAGTCCAATGTATTCCAGCTCAGACATATTTTCATAAAGCTTGTTATTTTAATATTTTTCAACTAGTATAATATAAATAAGATATAGATCCATAATCGTGTGCCGGGCAGAATAAGAGACATCAAAAAGGAGTTTAGCAACAGAGAGAAGAAATAAGAGAAAGAGTAGGGAGAGGGGAAAAAACAAAACAAAACACACAACAGAATGAGGGTCGGTCGTTATACTATATGAGAGTGCAGTAGAGCAATGTCAATTACAAAGGAGTACCTTTCAACTGGGCTAGCATTATCTCGTGGGTAACTATTTGGTTAATCTTATAATAATGTAACCTCTCTAGTGTTAGAATGTCATTGTTGTCTGCCACTGATTTCCATTTTTTTGGAATGAGCTTTTTCGCTCCAGTGAGCATAATAAAGAGAAGGACCTGAGTATGTGCTTCTTTAATTTTTGGTAAGTGTAGAAAGAGTATTGTTTCTGGCGTGCATGGAATATCTATGCGTAATCTCTCTGAAATGTGCCCTATGACCTCAGACCAAAAACCCATCAGTTTTGGGCAAGACCACCAAACGTGTAAGAGCGTACCCGTCTCACCACAACCTCTCCAGCACAGTGGGTTAGCAGAGGGAAAGAACTTGTGGAGTCTCACCGGAGTGAGATACCATCTACTCAGCAATTTGATTTGTATTTCCTGTATATGGGCTGATGTGGAAGAACGTTTTACTAATGTAAACAATAGAAGCCAAGCTTCTTGATTTATATCAGCTTGTAGGTCTCTATTCCAAGCTCTAGTGTATGTGGGAAGTGGGGTGTCAGGTGCTACCAGTAAAAGTTTATACATTTTGGAAATTAATCGCCGTTGTGGTCTGCTCGTTGTACACAAACATTCAAATGGGGTGAGATCTCTTCCTATTTTGGGATGTAGCGTTGGTGGGATCCAAGCCAGGGTACCGATGTTATTAAGTTTAAAAATTTGCCCATCCAGTCTCACCCATGCTTTATGTGAGATATTATGTGACCACTCTACTATGCGCTGTAGCAAAATGGCACGCCTATATCCGGTCAAGTCTAGGAACCCCAGTCCCCCCTTATCTCATGGCAGATACATTGTTCTCCTAGGTACCCTAGGTTTTATGGCCATCCATACAAACCGCTCTAACGCTGTCTGCAATTGGGGCAGATATTCTCTCTGCAGGGGGATTGGGATGGTCTGCATGACATACAGTATTCGCGGCAGTATATTCATCTTAATCACCCCGATCTTACCCAGCCAGGAGAGAGGTTTATTTTTCCAGTACGACAAGTCTCCTATTATTTCTTTTTTTAACTTTAAGTAATTATCGCGGTATAAGTCCTGTGTGTTTGTGGATAAATATATACCCAGATATCTTAATTGTTTAGTAGTCACTGAAATCCCATAATTCTTTTGGAGGTGGAGTATGTGTTCAGGTGGGGCACTAATATTTAGGAGTTCGGATTTCACAAGATTAAGATGGAAATTAGAAAGCATTCCATAGGTGTCTATCTCTTTGAGGAGTTCAGGTACAGAGGTATCTATATTTGTATGGGTATATAATATATCATCTGCATATAACGCTTGTTTGTGTTCTGTGTCTCCCACTACAATCCCTGTGATATTAGTGTTATTTCTAATTTTATGTGCCAAAGCTTCTATTGACAGTGCAAAAAGTAGTGGGGATAGTGGGCACCCCTGCCTAGCGCTATTTGTTATTTTAAATGCCTCTGATAACGTTCCGTTGACTCTTACACGCGCATTGGGAGAAGGCCTTCTCAGCGTCAGTTGAAAATAGGGCCATCAGGATCCCCTCAACTCTAGCATAATTGAGTAATTGTAAGACCTTGGAAGTATTGTCCCGCACTTTTCTGCCTGGGACAAATCCCACTTGATCAGTTGATATAAGATTCGGGAGGTTTTGATTTAGACGCTTTGCTAGTATCTTGGCCAGAACCTTGATATCAGTATTCAGTAACGATATAGGTCTAAAGTTTTCCGGGACTGTGGGTGTCTTTCCAGGTTTAGGGATAATTGTGATGTGTGCTTCCAACATCGTACTGACTAAGTCAGGATTTTCTCTCAAGGTGTTAAATAATTGAAGCATGTGTGGCGCTAGCATTTTGAGAAATGTTTTATAGTACTTTGGTGTAAGCCCGTCTGGGCCAGGGCTTTCCCCGCTGGCATGTCCCTGATTGCATGTGTCAGCTCTTCCAGTGTAATAGGAGCATCTAGGCTATCCGCTAAGAGGTATCTATATTTGTATGGGTATATAATATATCGCCTGCATATAACGCTTGTTTGTGTTCTGTGTCTCCCACTACAATCCCTGTGATATTAGCGTTATTTCTAATTTTATGTGCCAAAGCTTCTATTGACAGTGCAAAAAGTAGTGGGGATAGTGGGCACCCCTGCCTAGTGCCATTTGTTATTTTAAATGCCTCTGATAACGTTCCGTTGACTCTTACACGCACATTGGGAGAAGAGTATAGGGCAAAAGTCATATTCAAAAAAGATTCACCGAAATTCATTATTTTCATCACCTGACGTAAGAAGAGCCAATCAACCCGGTCGAAGGCCTTCTCAGCATCAGTTGAGAATAGGGACATCGGGATCCCCTCAACTCTAGCATAATTGAGTAATTGTAAGACCTTGGAAGTATTGTCCCGCGCTTCTCTGGCTGGGACAAATCCCACTTGATCAGTTGATATAAGATTCGTGAGGTTCTGATTTAGACGCTTTGCTAGTATCTTGGCCAGAATCTTGATATCAGTATTCAGTAACGATATAGGTCTAAAGTTTTCCGGGACTGTGGGTGTCTTTCCAGGTTTAGGAATAATTGTGATGTGTGCTTCCAACATCATACTGACTAAGTCAGGATTTTCTCTCAAGGTGTTAAATAATTGAAGCATGTGTGGTGCTAGCGTTTTGAGAAATGTTTTATAGTACTTTGGTGTAAGCCCGTTTGGGCCAGGGCTTTCCCCTCTGGGCATGTCCCTGATTGCATGTGTCAGCTCGTCCAGTGTAATAGGAGCATCTAGGCTATCCGCTTCTGTATTGTCTAATTGGGGTAATCCCAATGTGGATAGATATGTATCTATATGTTGTTGCTTTGTGATTGTCTCAATTGATGGTATGCCAATTTCTGCGATACTTGAGATATTATATAATTTATTGTAATAGGAATGGAAGGCTGCTGCTATATGTTTACTACTTTTAAGCCTAGTACCTTCGGCAGTGTCAATGTAATGGATATATGACTTAAGCTGTGCTCTGTGAATCGATCTTGCCAATAGTTTACCGGGCTTGTTGCCTCCCTCATAGTATTGTTGTTTAATCCTCAGAGACTTACGCTGGTAAGCTAACAATAAGTGTTGTTTCAATTCATGTCTTGTGTTGTTAAGTGCATTTTTAGTTACCTCGTCATTTGGGTTTAGCTTGTGTTTGTTCTCCAAGCTGGAGATTGTGCTTAAGAGATGTGCATGCATCTCTCTATTGTGTTTAATAAGCCTGGCCTTATGTTTAAGGAACTCGCCCCCCATAACGCACTTATGTGCTTCCCACGTATTTGAGATCATTGTTTGGGTTGGGTCGTTAAGTGTGAAATATTCTTCAAGGGATTTCTGTAAGTCAATTTTAATAAGCGGTGTTTCTAAGAGTGATTCATCTAATCTCCATATGTATGATGTCAAGGGAATATCAGGCCAGTCAATTGTGCATGTGACTGGGGCATGGTCAGACCATGTTATAGAAACTATTTTGCATGTGTTAACCATATCCATTCCTGTTGTGTCTATGAAAAAATAATTGATGCGTCAGTATTTGTTATGTGGAGGGGAGAAGAATCTGAAGTCTTTGCTGGTCGGGTGGAGTGATCTCCAAACGTCATGAAGCAACAAGTCAGAAAGAGTGATTTTTACAGTTTTGGTTGTTCTGCTGGGTACACTAGAAGTGCCAGATGGTCAAGTTGTGGTTCCTGGGGAAGGTTTAAATCCCTGGCTGCAAATATTGCTCTTTTCGAGTGATCAAGGAGCACCTTAGAGACTCGTTTCACAAACAGTTGTTGGGCTACATTTGGTGCATACACTGTTGCAAGAGTGATAGGGTGGTCAAAGAGTGTTCCTACTAGTACCAGGTATCGTCCGTCAGAGTCTTTCTCAACATGTGTGATTTTGAGTGGAACCGAGTGGTGAATTAGAATTCCGACTCCACATTTCTTTGAAGACCCTGAAGAAAAGTAAGCTGTTGGATAAGTGGTATTGGACCATGTCGTCTCTCTTCCTCTACGGAAGTGAGTCTCCTGTACAAAGATTATATGACTATGTAGGTTTTTAAGATCTCTGAATACTATAGACCTCTTACCTGGATTGTTGAGTCCCTTAGCATTGATAGTAGTAAATGTAAGTAAGTGCGTTTGGAATCTACTCTTCCGGCCCTCCATTCTGGGGAAAAAAAAAAAGAGGGAAAGGGGAGGGAGGGAAAGAGAAGTAGAGGAGAGAGGGGTAGAGAAAGTGAGTGAGTGTGTTAGTTGCAGAGAAGAAAAGAGAAGCGTTAATTAAGATATATAAGGAAGCTCAAGAGCAAGGTCACTTCACTTATAGGTTGTGTCCGACACACTAGTCAAAATAACAGATATAACACTTAGTATTGAAGTTTCCCACAAAAAAAACTGAATAAGGCGTTTACCTAGATTGGGAAATCTACGGAACAGAAAGAAAAAGAAAAAACTAGTAACTATTGGGGTAGTAACCCTTAGGCATGTAAAACTAACTTAAAACTTAACATTCTCCAGGTTGCTAACTTGCTTCCCGGAGTATTGGGACAAATATGGCATATGATGGGGATGGGAGGGAATAGTAGTGAGGGAGATTGTAATCCTATCATTAGTGGCATTAGGGTGAGTCGGAATAGGCTGTGATTCTAAGGTCGCGTGTGGACAGGTACTTTTATTTAACTATAGACCTTTTTTTTTCTCTCAAAAAAGATTGAAAGTGTCCTTTTCTTGTCAGGAATTAGGATTCCTCTAATATATCTACAATTGTGCCTGTCAAAGTGTTGGTAAGTCTCTTATTAGACAAGGTGTTAGTATGGTACACTTATATTTTTCATGCTTTCAATGTGTGGCGTGGGTATTGATATAATTGGTTAGGGCTATAGTGATATGGAGGCCTACCATAAAGGGAGATGGTCCATCTAAGATACTTGCTATTATTTTGGGTGTGAAATTGGGCATTTGAATATGACTACAGTAAACGGGGCACTGCTATATATCTATGATGTAACAGATGTTAAGCAATTGTCCCTGTTTGATTATATAATACAGAACACATCTTTACAGAATCATATAGTCTAATTATAGCCCCACCGGGCTCACCAGATTAGACCAGTGACACCAAAAGGATATTCAATCAGTTCAAAAGTAGATGCTTGTGCTCACCACTTTTTCACAGCGTCAGTTGTTTTGTCCTAGGGTTAATGCACCCTGTTTTGGTATTCAAGTGGGCCCAGGAAGTGTAGTATCTTCAGTATCTATATTGCTTGCAGAAGTTCTGTTATTCGTTTCAATTGACAGTTCTGTATAGAAGGCTTGAGGGTCTGTTCCAGGCCTGTAAATTGCAGTCTTACTATTATGTGAGGCAATCAGTGATACTGGAAATCCCCAGCGGTACAGTATTTTGTTTGCCCTCAAAGTTGTGGTGATATGTCCGAGGTCTCTTCGTTTTTGGAGCGTAACTAGTGATAGGTCGGAAAACAGCTGTACCTCTTCTTCTGCATGATGTATCGGGTGCTTAGCTCTCGCACATTTAAGTAGTTCTTCTTTATCTTTATAATTTAAGAACTTTACTATAATGTCCCTGGGTGGTCCCTTGGGTGGTGGCTTGGGCCTCAAAGCCCTATGTGCCCGTTCCATTGTGATTTCAGGTGATGTGGGTGACCCTTTAATAGTGCGAAAGAGGCTTTGAAGATAGCCCTCTATCGCAGGCGGGTGTATAGTCTCAGAGACCCCTCAGATTCTGATGTTATTCCTGCGACATCTATTATCCAAGTCCTCCAGTTTGTCTGAGAGGGCTTGTATAGTGTCATTTTGGTGTTGGATTTCCATACTGTTCTGATGGGAGGCAGTGTTGGTGGTGGCCTGGGCGGCCTCAACTTGAGTCTCTCTTGTCTCCAAATTATTAATGTCTCTCTTTAAATCAGTAAATATTCTGCACATCTCTTGCATAACGTTTTTTATATCTTCTTTCGATGAAAGGTATTGCAAATCTGCCTTTGGTCATGTGGGTCAGTTTGTTGCACCTGTGCTGATGTCTGCTGGCTAGTAGCCATGTTTTCCACTGAGGGGGTCTCAGTAGAGTCTATTTGCTTAAGATATTTAGCCAGTGGTCTAGTTGTTGTACTCTTTTCTTCCTTGGTGGTTTTTTTATTAGGCATTACCAACAACCTTGTCAAGAGTCAGAGCGTGCTCTGCACCAACCTACAATTCAGGGTATTCACCTGCGCAGTGACCCAAAAATCAATGAAGCTGTAGTTGTAAACTCTGGTAAATACACAGCTATCTGCTGCTTGCGTGAAATAGGGGTATATATATATAAGAGGTATGTTGTAATAGCAAGTCTATTATTTGTATTTGAATGTGTGTTCCGGAACGGACATAGGCTTATTCTCCACTTTATCTATTCTTACCTCTGCGCAGCAAATAAAAGAAAAACGATGGCGTCCGTGTAACCGTCCAAAGTGTTGTGTCGCACTCAGGCCGCTTCTGTCCGAGACTGAGTAAGTGAAGAATCCCAGTGCATGGGTGTATAATTAATAGTGGTTTGTTTGCAGGATAACTCACCCAGCCTCTGAATTTTGGGCCACAATCAGTGACTTTTATTCCCGGCTCTCCGGCTGCCCACCGGTTTCTTGTATAGCATCCGCACGGTCCGTTTTCAGGTTTTCTAGCGTGAGTCTATTTATTCCTCCACACTGTTTGCTATTCAGAGACCTGCAGCAATCTTAGTTGTCTTCTCTGTATCGGGCTGCTTGTTTCTGAGTTACGGCCCAGGCCTCTGTGTTATGCTACTGCGTCCCCAATCTCGGCTCTTCAAAGCAATTCTCCTCCATTTTTTATGGTGTCTCCCAGAGCTGAATGCCCTCCCGGAGCGATAGTTATATGAAAAGGAAAGGATTAAGATATTAATTATGCCATAATATAGTGTTTTACTGCCCTAGGGATTTGGAGCTCTTCTAGCTCTTCCGCCGGGCTTTTTTATTTTAATGGGGGCAATGGGTAGATTAGGTTTTTTTAGTTAGTTTTTTTTTGTGTGTTTATGGGGTGGGGGTTTGTAATGTAAGGGGGTGTTTGTTTTAATTTTTTGCAAAAGAGCTGTTAACTTTAGGCCAATGCCTTACAAAGGCCCTTTTAAGGGCTATAGGTAATTTATTATAGATTAGGGTTTTTTCATTTTGGGGTGGGGTTTTTTTTAAACGGGTATTAGAATAGGAATAATTTTTATTATGTTTTTAGGGTTTTTTTTTGTTTGTTTTTTAAACTTTATTTTTTATTAAGATTCACAGGCATATAAAGACCACATTCAAAATACAGTGACATATTTCACAGATGAGTTATTATTTTGCAACAACAGATTACATAACATAAAAAAAGGAAGCCTATTTCACAGATGATTGATTATCTGGCAAAAACAGATTAAACGAGAAAGAGTCATTAACCAAAAATGCCTAGTGAACCTTATTCACATTTTTTTAAGAACTTAACTTTTTAGCGTCTATGACACCCTAGGTTGAACATTTGTCCCAGGGTGGAGTGTTCTTTGATTTAAGAAGAGAAAACAGGTTGAAACATTAAAAACAAAACAAAACAAACTTTGCTATGTGTCTTATCAAACTATATGTCCAGCATGAATTAAATATAATATATCGCTAGCCAGTACACACTCTCCATGTCATTCCAAACCTCACCCATATGGGGACCCTCACCAAATGTTCCATTCTCCTCTGAGAGTCGCTTCCAGCATGTATATCATGTTTTTTAAAGGATAAAGGATTTGCCTCTGAATGGGGAGATCTAGCGACTCCAGAAAGAGTCTCCATTTCAGAATGAAGCGAGCTATTCTAGTGTCAACATCATATAGGGTGTCACATTGTTCGTACATCAAGGACTTCAGTACCATTTGCTTTAAAAAGTTGATAGAGGGGGAGTTAGTATGTAAGGTTTTATTTTTATTTCACAGGTAAGTTTGTATTAATTTTAACTAGGTAGTTAGTAAATAGTTATATTGTAGCTAGCTTAGGTTTTATTTTTATTTCACTGGAAAGTTTGTATTTATTTTTAAATAGGAAGTTAGTTAATAATTGTAACTTTAATTTAGGTCTATTTTAATTATGTTAAAGGGAATGTCAACTTTCATGATATAGTGCTCGGTTTAAAAAAAAAAAAAAAAAACAGGGGCACTTTCATTCATGAAAGTTGACATTGCTCCGGATTTAACAAATACCTTCTTCTCCTGAAAAAACGGATTGTCGATCGCCCCGCCTGCTTCTTCCTGCTGTACTAACACAGCAATGACGAGACCGGCTTCCTCCAATCATGGCGTGGCCTCACCAGATGAACGCTCCTGGAGAGAGCCAGTTTCAACATTACTGACGAAGTACAGAGGAGCTGCAGGCATGGGATTGGCGATCTGGTGTTTCACGAGAAGAAGGGAAATATTTGTAAACTCTGGTGAAATGTAAACTTTCAGGAATTAAAGTGCCCCTGTTTTTAATAGTTTTTTTTAAAAACCGGACACTTTATCATGAAAGTTGACATTCACTTTAAAGTTAGTATGTGTTAGGTTTAGGAGTTAATATTATTTAATTTAGGTATTTGCGATGTGGGGGGCGGTGGTTTAGGGGTTAATAAGTTTAGTTAGTTTTGGTGATGTGGGTGTACGGCGGTTTAGGGGTTAATAGGTTTAGTTAGTGTCGGCGATGTCGGGAACTGCGGTTTAGGGATTAATAGGTTTAGTTAGTGTTAGCGATGTGGGTGTACGGCAGTTTAGGGGTTAATAGGTTTAGTTAGTGTTGGCGATGTGGGTGCATGGAGGTTTAGGGGTTAATAGGTTAAGTTAGTGTTTTAGTTCGTATCGGCGATGTCGGGGAACTGCGGTTAAGGGATTAATAGGTTTAGTTAGTGTTGGCAATGTGGGTGTACGGCGGTTTAGGGGTTAATAGGTTTAGTTAGTGTTGGCAATGGGGGGGTACGGCGGTTCAGAGGTTAATAGGTTTAGTTAGTTTTGGTGATGTGGGAGTACGGCGGTTTAGGGGTTAATAGCTTTATTTTGTGTTTTAGTTAGTTTCGGCGATATTTGGGAACTGCGGTTTAGATTAGAACAATAAAAAATTCCGAATGTGAATAAAGAATGGATCCAAAAATTCGAAAACTTATTTATTTATTTTCGAAATTTTAGTAATGGTGCCGATTCGGAAATTCATATTAATTCGAATCTCCAAATCGGCCAAAATTCGGCCAAAAACGAAATTCGGCCGAAACAAATTGCACATCTGTAGCGTGAAGACACTTGCTGATATACCCCTTCGTGGTGGCAGACTTCCTTCTACCTATATGAAGTTATGTTCTTGATTATGTCATAAAGTCTCCACCTTTTTTTCTCTTTCTTTTTTTGTGCCTAGTTCTACAAACTAACATAAATCTATGTTGACGGCTTTCTCTGGGATCTCTTAATATAAAAACGAGGTTTAGTCCATTTCAGTTATGGGCATCTGTAATTGGATTTATTTTTGTTATTCTTGTTCAGGATTGCTGAATTGTTTTTTTTATTTCCTTGCTATAATATACAAGATGTGTATTAATCGGAATGTATTTATTAATATGCTGATTTTGTTAAAAACGTGATACCATTATGTTCAGTTTGCAAGATATGGGACAGTCATTAACGGAACCATAACAATATGTTACTTTATTTGTGAATATTATGTTACTATGATCTTCTTTTTTTTTCTGTTCTGTATTTACTTTATAAACCTCAATAAAAATATATTTTTAAAAAAGTCTCCACCCTTGAACCTATAATTCTATATGCCTTCTCTTAGTCTGCTTGGAAATTCAGATCCTTGTTAACTTCCCCAGCTGCTTGCTACCTATCTACATGTGTGCTTACTTCCAATCGTAGGGGTCGATTTATCATCTGTCCGCCAGACATCGATGAATGCTGCTGAACTCTCTGTCTCGCTCCACAAGACTCTCCCCTAGTTTTGAAAACTTCAAGCACTCCCTAAAGACTCTACTGTTCAGGGATACATAGAGCTGACTACAACAGTGCGACTCTTGGCAGGGCCCTCTACCCATCTGATCCTTATAAATGTTTCCATGTATTCCGCCTATGTTTATTGCGCTGCGGAATCTGTTGGCGCTCTACAAATAACCGAGAATAATAAGTTCTGGTTAACTGCTTGTGCAATGCCGCCCCCTGCAGATTCGCGGCCAATCGGCCGCTAGCAGGGGGTGTCAATCAACCTGATAGTATGCGATCAGGCGAATTGCTGTCCGCTGCCTCAGAGGCATTGGACGAGTTAAGGAGCAGTGGTCTTAAGATCGCTGCTTCTTAACTCCTGTTTCCGGCGAGCCTGAAGGCTCGTGCGGAAACAGGGGTATTCGGACCAATTCGGACCGTGATAAATCGGCCCCCAACTCTTGATTCCCTAGAGTCATTCCTATTAGTCATAGACAATCTATATGGAGATCCTTTTAGGGTCTCCACTGCTCAAAATTCACTTTGTTCTCTCCATCACTATAATTTGTTCAATCTGTCAAGAGGCCAGTGGAGGAATATGTTATGGACTTTGGGAGACTTTCAGCTAATACTGCTTGGAATAAAGCTGCTTTTTTGGACCAATTTCATGTTGGTCTGTCCAAAACACTAAAATTTGAGTTGGGTTGTCTTGATCTCTCGACTACTATAGAAAATATGATTGCTCGTGTTATTTAACTATTGCTCTTACTGTCACAGTGGGAAATAAACATAAAGAGAATATACAGTATTTGCATACTGAAAAAATCAGTTTTTCATCACCCTGCCATAAAAATTTGTCTTGCTTCATTTGTCCTGTTTTTTCAATTAATCTGCACGGGTTTCTGTTAATACCAGGACTTTTCTGATGTTTTTGCTAAGAAAATGGTTTATGTAACACTACCTAGACGACCTTATGACTGCCTAATCGATCTTTATTGGTGCCAAAATTAAAACACTTAAAAGAATATATAGATGAGAAGTTAGAGAAGGGTTTTATCAGGCCTTCTGCTGTAGGGCAGGTATTTTCATAGTACAAAAGAAGGATGTGGGTGGGAATTACAGAGCCTTGAATGCCATCACCATAAAAAATCGTTGGCCTCTACCTCTTATGCCCAAATTGTTGTATAAAGTAAAGGATACTTGTATTTTCTCTAAAATAGAACTCAGGGGGGGGCTTATTACCTAGTATTTCAAACCCAATACAGGCTTTCTTAGTGGTTAGTGATGCCCTTTGTAATGTCCCTGCAACCTTCCAACATTTTCTCAACAATGTGTTCCGACATATACTTGACACCTTTTTTTAGTAATTTACCTAGATGACATCCTAATTTTTTCAAACACCATTTCCAAACATGAGATTAATGTTTAACGTGTCCTACAGTGACTACGGACTCACAAACTTTATGTTAAGTTGGAGAAAGCAAGAAGCAAGACTCGAGTATCAATTGCTTAGAATTTTCTGTGGCCATCTCTTCTGACGTAAGATTGTTTGTTATCTTTTGTTAAATTTGTGCAAGATCTATGCAATCTACAAAAAAGACAAACATTTTTTGTATCCATTACCAGTTCCATCAAGACCCGGGGCTTTCATTGTCATTGATATTTTATTGTGAATCTCCCACCTTCTGATCATCATACCACTATTTAGATTGATGTTGATAGATTGACTAAGAGCTCATATTATTTCAATTGTTGGACTTCCATCTGCTAGTAGGACTGCCACTATATTCCTGAAGAAAATATTCAATCTTCATGGTTTACAGACATTTTTTTTGACAGAGGTACCCAGTTCACTTCTAAATGGGAACATTTCTATATCTCCTTCTAACTGCTGATTTTTTTAAGTTAATAAATGAATCAAGATTTCCCCTTTGTTTACTAACTTTGAATACCATAGTTACAGACAATGGTTATTCCGTTCATACGCATTTATGATCACTGATAGGTTACCATGGTTGGGACTGGAATGTATGCTCAAATCTGACTTTGTCTATATCACAAGCAACATAGAATGTGGGTGCTTTAGCCCTTGAGAAAGTCTTGTTTGCTGAAACCTGTGTCAGATGTGAATCCAGCTATTTCAGTCCTCTGTCATAGCTTTGCTTTTTTTAGAAATTAGATTTTCTAATATAACTTGATATGACTTAAGTGTGTTATTATGGAATTATTAAAAGTTAAGTTTTATTGTTAATCTTCTTGTTATGGATGTTTTGAATTTGGGTAACAGATTTTTGTCTTTAAGTGTGTGTCACAAGGTTGCTTTTTATTTTATTTTCCTACATTTCATATTTTTTAAAGCAGCTGGTACCCTCACACTGTTTTTTGACTATGGTGCATTGGTATGCCTACAATTGAATAGATGGATACTTAGGGCTAGATTACAAATGGAGGGCTATTTAGCTCTACCGTTTGATCATGAAAATAGCTAGAACTTTACTTTTTGTAGGCGTTGGGGAGAGCATGTATTACAAGTTGAAAGTAAAAAGATTGCGCAAGAGCTAAACCTGACTCTCGCTACAATTTAAAATCATATTAATGCATTCTCAATAACGCATTCTTATCATAGACTTCACTGAAGCTGCAATGTAAAAAACAAAACAAAAACTGATGCTCTTTTACTCATGAGCAAATAACTGAAAAAACACAATATCACTTGCACGTAAACGTTTGAGTGCCACTTGTAATCTTAGTGGGTAAAATTAGATATATTGTTAAATTCAGATTTTAGAGAGCGTTTCTCATTTTTTTCCATTTCCATTATAGTACAAAGTGCATTAAGTCTTGCTGCTTTCTAATATAGCCACTGAGATGTGATATCCTGATATAGAGTGAGCAAAGTTCAGAGTATTTTGTGGCAGAAAATGAGTCCAGCTAATAAGCAGCAGGCAAGCATCTTAATTCACTAGTATTGTAGCATACCAAGTTGCCCAGCTGTAGTAGGGAGAGCACACAAAACCATGTAGGTTATAGAATACGGTTGTGATACAAAACACCATTGGGCTCTTAGATTCTAGTGGAGATGTAGCCCTGCAGCAGGGTACATGCATTGTCAGATATTAAAGCAATGTGAGATATAGGGCCTGCATTTTATGCTGTGCATAGGAGGAATATAAGTATCTGTTTTTTGAAGCGTTGAGGAGGTACACTGTGAATGCATTGCGACAGGTCGATAGGTGTTTATTTAACAGCAGGGTGTTAGAGATAAAGTTTGCTTATTGAAGATCATTCCTTGTGATAACAAATTTATGAAAAAATTTAAGAGTCTCCTCTAACAACTACCAACAGAAAATCAGCAAGAGCAGGTGTGAGAGGAAAAAATAATCTGATATGTCTCTCTGTTCTACCAATTCCTGTGTGACATATTTGGGCCCAGGGTGCACCTGTCAGTGGGAACCCGGATTAAGAGCTCCAGGATCCAGCTGCAATAACTGGGTTTCACTGTCTTGTTCTGAGAACTGGTAAGTTGGTTTAGTGATGCGCTAGACAGCTCGGCGGTGTTAGGCCAGCTTGATAACACCCAGCATGTAACAGCTGCGTCATAGCTTTTAATTTGCAGCCCCAATCTTGGGAGACCCGGTTACAGCCATTAATATATAGATGCTGCCTCCCCATGAACTGATGCCCCTTACTTTGTGGTTGTGGGGAAATCCCAGCTCAGATTTGGCAACTATCAGGAGCGCTAGAGACTGACCGCCATCTTCACTCGTGGCCAGCTCTGCTGCATTCCAGATCTTTGTTAAATGAAATGCAAAGATTAAACTTTTTGATCATAGTAAGAGTGAAGCCACTTTTCTATTATGCTTGCATGCATCGTAATTGGGGAGCAGAGTATTTATATTTCCAATTTTCATTAAAGGGACATAAAATCCAAAACTTTTCTACCAGGATTTAGATAGAGCATACAATTTTAAACAACTTTCCAATTTACTTTTACTATTATCTAATTTTCTTTGTTATCTTAGAATCCTCTGTTGAAAAGAATACCTAGGTATAGGCGTCGCTACAGGGGGGCATGGGGGGCAATTGCCCCCTCAAGAATATTCTTGGCCCCCTGTGTGCCCCACCTGCAGAAATCTCCTTCATCTGCCTGTTGCGTCCGCCACCCTAACAGTTAACTTTTAAATCAGAGCGTTGCCGTGGATTACCATGGCAATGCTCTGAAACATTTGCTGCTAATCGGGAAAGAAAGAGCTGTCTGCAGGCAGACAAGCTACATATCCCACATGACCACCAGGGTTCAGGACTCCCCCCTCCCTGGTATAAGGTAGACTAGTGGTGGATCCAGGGGGAGGGCAACAGGCAATGCCCCTCCCAACAGCTAGGACTGTGTGTGCATGGTGTAAGCAGAGGCAGCCCTAGCATTAGGCAAAATAGGTGGTCGACTAAGGCTGCATATAAGCACCGCAACAACAGCACTACTAGTAAAAAAAGGCACTAAGATTGCCCAGCTGTCAGATGTTTAAACATTTTTATTTCATTTTTGCACATGATCATCATGGTCTATACCGGGTGACAGATTTTATAAAGAAAGATGTGGGCAGGGATGAGCCATTGGAGGCAGAGCTATAGCAGCCTTGATTCAGGACCTTAGTGACAACGGAACTGCAGAGGTCAGGTAACATTCAATATATTTTGTGCTAAATCCAATTGGTGCGTCACTATCAACACTTGAAGGAGGCAAGTGGGAGGAATTTCTCACGAGCAGAGTGTACTCTGTATCTGCTCTCTGCTGCTGGCTTCCCTGCTGGTGTAGTGCCTGTGCCACTGCCAGCCCATGCCTTACAGACTCTACTATCTGCTTTAGCGAGGTAACAGAAAGCAAGCAGCATAATAAAAACCTCAGTGCAGTGAAAATTAAATAATACCTAGCTAGACTCTAGACATTCTGGCCTGAATGTCTTTCCAAAACTGATTTTTGTCATTTGAAAGTTTTTTAATGCATTGCTCCGTGTTTGCACTAAGTAAGAAATCAGGGGGAGGAGTTTCCCCCTAGGAGTCTGGAGAGTGTGCTCTATCTGCACTCTGCTGCTGGCTTCCTGGGTTTGCAACAGCCTTTCATACTCTTCTGCCTGCTTCAGTAAGGCATGCAACAGCAGAACAAGCAGCCTAAAAAAACAACAACTCCTAGTGCAGTTTAAGGTCAGTACTGTGTATGCATCAGCTACAGCTAGCCTTTAGTATTGCCCCTCCTAATGGTTATGTGATTTGTCATTTTTAGTGCTGTGTGCATGTAAGGCTTATCTGATGCAGTCCTAAAAAAGTACCATATATTCTTACAATGAATCTTCTTTTATTTTGTTGTTTATGTGCTCAAATATCTTTTCAAAATATTACATTTCATTAACCAGTCATACTATACTATCATGTAGGGTTTTTTTCTTTGAAGATTATATATATATATAAGTATGTGTATAAATATATGCATTTTTTGTGCAGGGATTATATACACTTACCAATTAGTCAGGAGAATTACTACAAAGTAATTTGTAAATGTATGCATCTGTGTAAAAACACTATATACACTACACCCCCTATACAGCTCCTATCCCCTTACTACAGCCCCTATCCCCCCACTACAGCCCCTATCCCCCCACTACAGCCCCTATCCCCCCTACAGCCCCTATCCCCCCTACAGCCCTTATACCCCCAATACAGCTTCTATCCCCTTACTACAGCCCATAAAGCCTCTATAGCCCACTACAGCCCCTATACCCCCAATACAGCTGCTATCCCCTTACTACAGCCCATAAAGCCTCTATAGCCCACTACAGCCCCTATACCCCCCACTACAGCCCCTATACCCCAATACAGCTCCTATCTCCTTACTACAGCCCTTATTATCCCCGCCACTACAGCCCTTATTATCCCAGCCACTACAGCCCTTATCCCTGCCACTACAGCCCTTACACTACTGTATTTGTAGATTGATGCATTTTATTTGCACATGATGTATATTGCATAGATGTTTTAGTTTGGATTGGATGCCAGAGGCTATATAGTTGTATTGTATAGTATTTGTGGCACTATTGTGTAATGTCTATATGTATTATTAGTTTGTCAAAGTCTTTTTAAATAAGTCTTGCTCTATTAGTGATTGAGGGATTATATTTTTTAGGAATTAGATGTATTATGGCATTATGTAAGACTGCTAGAATTTACACTGAGTTTTATCTTCTATTTTATTGTATATTTTATCAATCGCTACTGCATTTCTGATCGGAGGCCAACTATGTTTCATTGTCTTGACACTGTACAGTGACAAAGTTGAATCTAAATCTAAGGTTGGCTGTTTGTGTGTCTGAGTGTGTGTGTCTGAGTGTGTATGTGTCTGAGTGAGTCTTTGAATGTGCCTGTCTGTGTCTCTCAATGTGCCTGATTGTGTGTTTGTGCCCGTTTGTGTGTGTGTGTGCCTAATTTTCATTTTGAAGTAGGAAGTGGCTGGCTGTGTAAAGTTGGTACATGGTACTTAGTATTAGTTACACACAAACACACACACACCAACAAACACTCAAGGTCTGTTCATTGGTCTTCATTAGTGACATATTTAATATAGGGAATTATTTACAGAGCCCTGGTGTTTGCTGAAATTCCTTTAAACTATAAAGAAAATCTTTTGAGGGTTTTCCTCTCTTTCTCAGGTCTGAAGCAATACCTGAGGAAGAAAGGAAAACTCTTGAAAGCTTGTCTTTTAAAAGGGACATGAAACCCACATTTTTTCTTTCATGATTTAGAAAGAGAATGCAATTTTAAACATCTTTCTAATTTACTTCTATTATCTCATTTGTTTTATTCTCTTGATATTCTTTGCTGAAAGGGATATCTAGATATGCTCAGTAGCTGCTGATTGGTTGCTGCACATAGAAGCCTCGTGTGATTGGCTCACCCATGTGCATTGCTTTTTCTTCAACTAAGGATATCTAAAAAATGAAGCAAAATAAATAATAGAAGTAAATTGTAATGTTTTTTTTAATTTGTATTCTCTATCTGAATCATGAAAGAAAGATTTTGGGTTTAGGGGCCCTTTAAGTATTAGGTTAGTAGAATAAAAAGGTATCATTGCATACCACATTACTCTTTTTTTTTTTTTTTTAAGAATCTAATTTATATATATATATATATATATATATATATATATATATATATACATATATATACAACTACATTTTATAATGATTTAGTGGTGAAAATTATTAGTGCCCCCCCAGTTTTGACTGTGGTATCTTATGTGCCCCCCCTATATATTGTTCCTAGAGTCGCCACTGCCTAGGTAGGTTCAGGAGCAGCAATGCACTTCTGGGAGCTAGCTGCTTATAGGTGGCTGCACATATATGCCTCTTGTCATTGGTTCACCCAATGGGGCAAATCCTGGGTTTCTGGAGAGCCTTCAGGCTCGATGGAAACAGACGTTATCAAGAAGTTATGAAGCAGAGGTCCAAAGACCGCTGCTCCATAACTTGTCCGCCTGCTCTGAGGCGGCGGACAGAAATCAACCCGATCGAATACAATCAGGTTGATTGATACCCCCTGCTAGGGGCCGATTGGCCGCAAATCTGCAGGGGGCGGCAATGCACCAGCAGTTCACCAGAACTGCTGGTGCAATTATAAATGCCGATAGCGTATGCTGTCTGCATTTATCGATGGGCAGTGATATGCATCACTTTGCATTATGTCCGCTTGGACATTGTTAAATATGCCCCAATGTGTTTAGCTAGCTTTCAGTAGTGCAATGCTGCTGATTCAACAATGAATACTAAAGGAATGAAGCAAATTTGCTAATTGGAAAGTTGATTAAAAATGTATCTTCTATCTGAACCACAAAATATAAATTTGGTGTTTCATATCCCTTTAAGCAAGCTAATTGAATTTCCATGCATTTTACATCTGAATGAAAAATCTTATGTACACATTTGTTGCCATTTAATATAAGCTGTGTTGTTGTAGTTGACTTTCAGTGATTTCAGAAGAGTGCTTTGAAGCACCAGATGACTTTATTAATGTGTTGTGGTTGCAGTTTAACACCATTAAAGAAAACACCAGCTTTAATATTGTTTATTACATTATATATATTTCACCAGCCTTACAATCCAAATAAAAATATGGTATAAGTGGACTGTGCCCACAAGAATCATGATTACATTAATGCATGCAAAATATGTAAAATGTCTTAATCCTACAGATAAGTACCATTTCTAGGCAAACCTAGTATATAAATTGTTAATTCTAAAAAATGATTAATTCAACATGTTTAATAGAAAGATTTAATAGAAAGGGTAGAGATGATGCCATTGCAAAAAGCTATAGTGAATGTTATACCTGCATGTTATTTTGAGCTTAAAAGGACATGAAACCCACATTTTTTCTTTCATGATTTAGAAAGATCATGCAATTTTAAACAACTTTCTAATTTACTTTTATTAGTTAGATTGCTTCATTCTTTTGATATCCTTTGCTGAAAAGTATATCTAGATAGGCTCAATAGCTGCTGATTGGTTGCTGCACATAGATGCCTCATGTGATTGGCTCACCTATGTGCATTGCTATTTTTTCAACAAAGAATATCTAAAGAATGAAGCAAATGAGATAATAGAAGCTAATTGTAATGTTGTTTAAAATTGTATTCTCTACTTAAATCTTGGGGTTTAGTGTCCATTTAATGAGAGCTATTGTAGGGATTGGATTTGTATGCCATATTCTCTGTCACATATTCACTCATATTTTTGCTGGCATAGCTTCTGCAAATTTTTGTTTTCCTAAAAAATGTTAAGTGTTATCTTTTAACAATGATTATTTTGTCCTGTTAGATGTCAGAAGCTTTGCAAAACAAAGGTTTTAATTTAGTAAACAAGCGTATCCTATCTCCCTACAACACACACAATGAAGAGTTCCAGTAACTCTATAGGTAACAAGTGTTCTCTATGACAAATAATATTAGAGTTTGGGCCAGATCACAAGTGGCTCGCGCCAGCTGGTTTAATCACATCTGTTTGCGTGTGTTGGAAGATGCACTTGTATTACAAGTTGAAAGTAAATGTGAACACGTGAGCACAATGACGATTTGGGCTAGAATGATTACCGCATCTTTAGAGCTCTGGTTAACTGTTACGTGAAACAAAAAAGTGTCACAAAACACATGAAAAATACATTTGAAAAAACAGTTACAATATCTAATAAAAATTTATTAAAAAAAATATTGCACAAAAAGTTATAAAGGCTCAAAGATGAGGTCTCAGGTGTAAGAAAAAAAGACATGCAAAGGCTTTTAACATAGAGCTATACACATGTACATGTCTAAATATGTATATGTATGTATATATAGGTTTATATGTGTGTATATGTATTTACAGACATATATACACATATAAACACATAAATACATATCTATACATATCTCAATCTATCTATCTATTTATCTATCTATGCATAGGTTTTTTTCCTTCTCGCTCCATTGAAGTGTATGGGGGAATACGTTAACGCGGTTGCAATATTTTAACTTTGGCTTTTTGCGCTTGTTCGGTTAGTGCGCAGGCAAACAACATTTTAATTTCAACTTGTAATACTTGTGCTACTCGATGCGCACAAAAAGCTTGGTTCTAGTGCAGTTAACTCGCGAGCGGGAGAGACGAGTAGGGCTCCACTTATAATCTAGCCCTTTATTGGCTTTTAATAGGGTAGAACCATAAAAAATAGTAATTAAATCCAAATGAGTAAGGAGAAAAAGGAATGTCTAACAGTTGCAATACAGAAAACGTAATAAGGGAATATATAAGAAATATATAGCGAGTAATAAATTGTTTATACTGAATGACTAATATTATACCTAAAATAATCATATAGATCTATATGTTAAAAATGTGATAAAAAGCATACATTGCTAAATAAGTCTCTATAAGAAAAGGATGCTTCACATTTTTTGTTATAATTTTGTTGTTGAAATAGACACCTAGATCTTCTGCATGGGAATGATCAATACAATTCCGCTGACATCTGTAAAAAAAAAAAAGAAATGAAAACAAGCATTAAAGCAGAGCGTACTGAAAATGTGTATATACTAAAATAAATTCTATGAACGTTCTGTTAAATGTGACTTACAAAAAGGGTCATTAAAAAAAATATCTATCAGCAATTATACATTTATTTATTTGTTTGTTTTACATATTATTGGTTACGTTGTTTAAGCTTAAAAATATTTAGGACAGAACTATCTATTAAAAAAATAAAATAAATGGACAATATACACCTTCTATTATTTTGCAGTTTATAGCTAATAACCTTGGCTAAGACCAATCAGGGACAGATACTGTATGTAGCAAGGTTAGGCTTGTGAAGTCTGCAATTTGTAGTTAAAAAGATGAACAAGATTAACAGTATGGGTTATCAATATCTAAAAAAAAAATTGACTTTTTTTCCCCAGTCATTAGTTCTTACACTATAAAACATGGAGCCATTTCTGCCATTGAAACTGAGATTTCTACCCTTTAATGTGTTCCCAGTGATCCATGTATCTGCTCGAAAAACTGCTTTAATTTAAAACCAGGTTAAGGTTTCATGGGATGAAAGGCTGGTTTGATCAAAACCTGATCAAAGGCTTCAATGTTAGGAAGCTTACATTTTGTACTTTAAGAGAACCTTAAAGTACAATGGTAATGGTAATGTTTAGACTCAAACCAGGTAAGGAAAGCATTCCATACCTTGTGATAAATGCATCTGGCAACAGACTTTCATGCGTGGCTCAAAGTGTTAATCAGAGAGACCTCTTTGAGACAAGATTAGGTGTTCAATCGCCAGGCTGTCAAATTTAGAGAATTGTCTTGATGAAAGAAGGGACCTTGAAAGGCTGGTTAAATGACATTTGGACTACTTCTACATAACAAGTTCTGCAAGGCAATGGGGGAGCAATTAACATTACAGAGATTAATTTCTGATATATCCTGGCTATCATCCTGGATAGCAACACAAAAGCAGGAAAGATGTAAATCAGATTGAATACCCAGGGAATCACTAAAGTATATATGAGAATTATCTGTGGATCCCAAGACCTGACACATTACTGGGGTAGCTTGTGATTACAGTGAGAGGCCATGAGAGCTCTGTCTGGTCGGCCCCAATTACTCAAAATATGGTCAATGGGGTATATTGATGACTAAGAAAGTCTGCCTCCCAGTTGTCCACACCCAGGATGTGGATTGCTGAACCATGGAATAATGTTGTTCTGCTGAAGTAAAAATATGTGCTACCTCTTTCATCATAAATGGCGGTTGAAGTTCTGCCTTGGTGATTGATGTAAGCCATAGCCCTGACATTGTCAGATTGAAAAGAGTGATAACGTCAAGAGTTATTAACTCTGTCCTTAGCTTTTATGTCTTTTGGCAGGAATGTTCCCTTACCTCAATAATAGCATCCGGTCCAAGTACAAACAAAGTTTGTCTGTGGAAAGGAAGGGAAAAAAGTCCACTTTTAGATACCATATAATCATGCCATGACTTGGCTTAAAGCCAGAACAGTCAAAGCAGCACTTATATTAATGCAAGTTACAAATGAAACTGTTTGTAGTCTTGATCAACCTCAAGTGATCCTGAATTTCTTGAAGGTAAGCTTCTTGAGAAAAAGATCAGAAATATAGTCACACCAGACTGCAGTATTGCAGGCTACACTGACAGCTGGACAAAATGTATAGCCTGCCAGCTAGAAGAATCACCTGTGAAGGCTTTCAAGCTTTCATTGTTAGCATTAAGCATTGTGTGCATTTTATTTTGCCCTTGCGGTAACCCGAAAAGCGCAAAAATCCTAAGCGGAGTTTTCGCCTGGGCGTGCATATATTGCCCCATAGAAATCAAAGGAGACAAAAAAAATGGGGAAAAAAACTAACACCCTACTTGCGCAAACGACCTCGCATTTTCGCATTCCCCATAGAAGTAAAGAGAGTAAAAAAAATTGAAAAAAACCTTACAACGCAAAATACCTAAACAAACTATTAACACATAACGGCCATCCCCCCACACCGCAAAGTACCTAAATAAACTATTGACCCCTAAACCGCCATCCCCCCACATAAAAATCAGTAATTAAAACTATTAACCCATAAACCGCCAACCCCCACATCACATAGTTAAAACTTAACATCTAAATCCCCTAACCTAACACTCCCTAAAATTAAATAAAAACCATACCTTTAAAAAAAAAAAATAAAACCCTGAACATTACAGAAAAATAAAAAAAGTATTTACCAAAAATATAAAATTTCTATTCTATTCTATTTACATGACAAATTTATATAGATTGGAGTGACAGCCGCTGTTTAAAACACATGCTAATTTCTCAGTTTTGAATGTAACATTTGATTTAGTAAACAAAAAATCAAACAGTGAAATAATCAAAAAGAATTCAATCATGAGAGCAGAAATTAATGTCAAATGCTATTATATAAAGATTCGCCAATTGCTACATAGTAAACATATATGGTCCCATTTATCAAATCACAGATGGACAATGTTCCCAACTAGAGAACCTGTCCTCCGGTGAACGTGGTGAGTGGGTAGCAGACACTGCATTTATCATTCTATAAAGAAATCCTTGTGCAGTGCTGCCCCAGCTCTTTTGCAACTTATCACATTACATATGCAATTTCATCAGTAATGTCAATGATCATATTAAATGACGTATGATCTGTGATGTCCATGGCCATATTCATTCGGATTACTTATTACTGTATAATTGTGTTACTTTTGGTAACACAATTATATATTAAAAAGTTTTACTGTATACGTTTTCTGTAGTTGCAGCTACATGTACTGTATATTATATTTGACTTTAAATCTACCCACGTTACTGCAATTTGATTGCTAATTTCCAACACATCCTATTTTTAGTTATTTACATTGCTATATATAATATTATTACCATTTTACAGACTGCTGACAAATTTTCTTTTACATCACAAGTCTCTCTTCCTCTGGCCACCAATTTTATATATGAGATCAGCTGTTGCCACATTTTTGAAGACCCTTTAGGTGTGCTAAGTCTTCCAGTGAGACTTTTCCATCTGAAAAAATATATGTAAATAAATAAATAAAAATATACATATGTAATTATTGTGCACAATCAATTCGAAAAGACAGCATTACAAAGGTACATTGATTAAAAAAATAAATTCCTAATGCATTTAGAGCTTTAATACCAACTTTTTTCCCACTACCGCACTAACTTCACTACAACTAATATTTTTACGTGGGTAAGTTAGCATGTGTGTTAAAAGTTTAAAGTAAATAGTTAGCATGAGTGAAATCCGTTGCTTACTAACTTGAGGATTTTGTATATCGCTACCGTGTTAACGTCATCTACCCATAGGGGTATATATATTAAGCAGAGGATGCTGATTTTTCTGCGTGAGCCTTCTGGCCAGCCGTCTTAAGAGCACTGCTTCTTAACTCATCTGCCACCTTTTAGGTGGCGGACTGCAATCATCCCAATCACATATCAGCGGCCGCAAATGTGCAGGGGGCAGCAATGATAAATGTCCACCTGACATTTGATAAATTGGCCCCATAGAGTTCAATGTTTTTTTTTAAAAAATCTAACACTTATTAGTTGCACACTAACTAGACACCACATTAGACCTACAATGCTAAACCCAAAGAGAGTTATGAATATTTTACATTTAATTGTTCTTCACATAGAAGAAAATTTTCTTTTTCTTTTTAAATATTTATATATATATATATATATATATATATATATATATATATATATATACACATATATATATAAAATTATTTTTGGAAAATATATACAGTATAAGAGAGAGAGAGAGAAGTCCCTTGCAAAGAAGGGGGATGAAACACTCGTAGGTAGAAGTGGTGAGACACTGCTCCATGCTGGATACTAAATCCTCAGGAAATAAAGAAGTTATTAACCATATAAAATAGAAATAAATAGTGCATTCACTTTCATAAAGAGAGATTGCTGAAAATTTAATGAACCAACTATATGAGTGCTGTATTTGTTTTTTTGCTGAAACACTATTGTGCATACTATATATGTTTTCTTCCGAAATGTTTATGAGATATATTGTAATATCTGCTATATACTTGTTTTGATACTAGCTGTATATGTTAAAGTAGATCTATGCATACAATGAGTTATATATTCACATACTGGTATCAAGAAAAGTCAGTTTGTATTGTGAAGGTCACCATAGCAACATTTGCATAAGTAATTGGTAAATTGGGTGTGACCAATGTTTTAATTTATTTGAGGATGTATAAATAGGAGACTTCAGTTTTAGATCAGTATAACTTGCCTGAGGAAACAGAGTGGTAGCTCTGAGAAACGCGTAGCGAATTCTACTGATTTTTATTGTACACTGTTATATTTTTATATAAAGTGTTTTTTATATATATCTGGAGTCTCCTGAATTTTTTATCTGAACCTTCTGAATACATTGGACCATCTTTCACCGGAGTGGTATGTGCGCTGGGCCACTTTTAATATACCCAGCTTGCTTCATTAGCACTACAGTGTGCTCTATACTTTGTGAGTATATCTCTGAAGGGTAAAGCTGGTGGGTTCACACTCTGCTTACTAATTCCACACTAGGAGTCGCCCTCTGTATATCTTCTTACTTTTCAGATGATTTTGGAAATCTACTAAGAGGAGCTGCCCTAGCATTCTAATGCACAGTCAACTGGGACACTGATAAGTTTCCAGACTGCTTATCTAGGCATTATCTTTGCCTTCACTACATGTGAGTACAAAATCTATATCTCATTCTATTTATCCTTATATATACTGGCTACACTAGGAGGCGCCCTTTCTTTTTTTGTTTCATGCTGGATACTTGCTTGGCTTCATTTGGTGGGACGTCACCAGGATTGTGAACTTTTGTGATGTATACACAGATCCATGCCTAAAAGATTGTGAAAGTACATTGGCTACCTTTGCAAGTTGTTACGTGAGAAATAAATTGAAGTTTGATGACGAAAGTACACTCAGCACATGGTGAGCCCGTTTAAGTATTAAGAACTCTCTTGGCAGTGTCTTCATCATTTTATGTGGAATCTTTGAACAATCACTATGTTTTTCCAAGCAGATGGAAAGTTCTGTTTAAATGAAGGCACTTATCTTTATCAAACGCTGAGATTGTTTTTTTTGTTGTTGTTTTTTTTTGTTTTTTTTAAATAATTTTTTTTATTGAGACAAGGAGAAGAATAACAAGAACTGCACCAGGTAAAATTACACAGTAAATGCGTCTAACAAGAATATAATAAAAAACATGTGTTTATAAAAAGAGCAAACATGATGTTGTTGGATATGAGATATAGAAAACAGGTGGGTCTGTTCACTTAAAGAGAGACGAGGTAAAGAAAAAGCAGTGCCTAAACGAGAGTCTCTTTTATATGGGTAGTTTAGATAGGAAGCGTATGTGGTAGTTATATCTACTGTTAGGGATATTTTGGGTGGTGTAATGTAGATATAACTGTGTGTATGTTAGATTAACCTTTCTCAGGAGAAAGTAAAAAGGGGGGGGGGGGGGGGGGAGAGAGCAGATCAGAGCCGCTTTGGTTAAAAAAAAATAAGGGTAGGGAGTTGGGGGAGATTGTCTACTGTGATAGAAGTACTAGTTATGAAATAGTATAGTATAAGTTATGCAGTAATATAGGAATGGATAGGAGGGGAGAGGGGGGGGGAAGGGGGGGCGGAGGCGGTCAGGTAAACCCTGCAAGGGGTTAAATTTGATATGTATGAGAGCAGTCTTAAGGGGAAATGGAATATGGTATTAGAAAAAGAAGGAAGGAATGGAATATATGGGCCAGAAATGGGGAGTGTGAGTATCAAATAGATAGGCGATGTAAGGGCGCTAGGGAAGTTACTCCCCCAGTCTAGGCGGGGCAAAATAGGTGGGTGGAGGCAGTATTTCAGTTACCCAATATGTTCCAAAAGCTGGAGCTAAGGGGGGTTCTGAATGTGGATCATTAGTGAGGGTTTTGTGTAGGTTGTAAGAAGAGGAGTTACCTCAAGAAGAAATAGAAAAAAGAGAGAGAAATGGAGATGTATAAACAATAACAATTATCAACAACAGTGGTGTAACAGTTTACTAACAGGAACAAACATGTTAGGGCATATGAATACAATCCTGTAAATGCAAAGTGAGATTTTACCACTAAACACATCTAGAACATAACATGCTAGGAGTATAGGTATAAACCTGTAAACATAGAGTAAAATTTTGACATATAGTAGAGATAGCCTTGGGTGATGGCTATGATGGGGAACTTGGGACGGTAGAGTAACTTTTGTGCAGGAGCTAACCTAGATTATATAAACTAGAAGAGTCAATACAAGAATAACATCTGATGTGGTCACAAAAATCTAGAAAACACTAAAGAAAGGAGAGCCGTGAGCTAAAGGAGGGTAAGGTAAATGAGTACCTGTCTGGGAGCTCTAGGCTTACCTGTGGTGAGATTGTCCAGCAGATGAGCTTTCTTTAGATGGGCTGAATGTAGAAGAGTGATAGTAGAGTAAGATAAGTACCCGTTTGTACACTCTGTTCTTCGGAGGACTTTGCCCAAGAATATTCTTTGCAACCAGCAGTAGAGTTCTCTATGTTATCCTGTGGAGGGGGAGATCATTGAACAAACCTGTTTCGGGGGGGTTGAAGAGTAAAGAGTGCTAGGAGAGTAAGATAAGTACCCGTTTGTACACTCTGGTCTTTTTGGTATTCTTTTCTGGGGGGATCCTCAAGTTCTCCGTGTGAAAGGATACAAAAAAAAAGGAGGAACTAATAGGCAGAGATGTTTACTGCAAGTACCTGTGGGAACTCAGAAACTATTCTATCTCCCGGGCTGGAGAAGTGGTGTTTCGTGGGAGCCACTCTGGGGCTGACATATTGAGTCCGGTTGTTTTTCTCTGGATCCCAGTGGGAGGATAAGACCCCCCCTGGAGACCCAAGGTGTTCAAGAGTTTCATCCCTTGGTCCACAGAAAGGGAGGAGAGGGGTTCCTATGTAATATTGTTGAAGGGGTATTGTGGAGTCTCCAGGACCTAGGAGAAAGAATATCTGACCTTCTGACCCTCCACTTCCCGCAAACCTCCTGTGTATGTGATTCAAGGCTTATTGCTAAGAATGTTGTTGCAAATAGTAGGGTTGCTTTCAGATAGACCAAGGAGGTATATGAGCCCCAACCTTTGGAGAATATGGGATCTATGCGAGATCAGCAATCAGTTTCTAGGAGGCAACTTTGGCTGGGAAAGGCACTAGCCCTACTTTATTTATGTGCTTATCTGTGGGAGGGTAAGTCTTAGTAAAATCATCAAAGATGGAGACTGCTGTATCACAGAGTTATTGCTGTGGTGCAGTGAGTGGCTGCAACAGTTGTGTGAAAAAATAAAACTCCCCTTGTCCAGATAGGAGAAATAAAAATGGTGGGGGCTTTTAGCACAAGATGCCTTTTCTGACCCTGGAAACTCTGTTTAATGATAGAGAGTGTGTATAGCAGGGATTAGTAGCAGGGCTATGGGGACCTATGATATCCGTTATGGGATGTGAACATAGGATAGCATCCAGCTTGAGGAAAGGCTGCTTGGGTGTGGGAGACTGAGGCTTCTTTATGCGGCTCAGAGTTATGCAGAAAGGGCCGGGTAGGCGTATATATTTATTGCAGGAGCTGGGTATGCAACTTGTTGCTGCACGCTTGTGGGGAGAGTGAGCCAGTTGGAGGAGGAGGGAAAGGAAAATAACGGTTTCGCGCCTTAACAGGGGAGCACCCGGTATCAGTGGAGGCTGGTGAGATGAACCGCTATGTGGTCAGTATATTGCGGTATGTAAAGAGAGTTTTATATGGGGGCAATAAGTGAGTTGAACTACGTGTGAACGGCAGTTACTCACAGATCAATCACCGGTGCTCCGATCACGTGTGGGCTGCTCCCGTTGTGCCACTTGCGATGTGGGTCAAAGGATCCCTGCTTCAGTGGATGCGGTGGTTGTAGCTGAGCTCCGGAGCAGGTCCCCGGCCCTCCGGAGCATAAGGAGGCAGATAGATTGAGGAGAGCGGCTTAGGGAGTATTCTATGAGAGCCGAGTGTGCGAGGAGTTGCGGCTGATGGGCCCTCTGTGTCCAAGCTGTCACGTCAGAATGTGTGAAATTTGTTAATTCTATGCTTGCTGTAATTTCCCTAGTATGTTTTGTCATGGTATATAAGAACTTTATGTGTGTTCACTAATAGGAGACTACATAGATCCTGAATGTTATACCAAGTTAACAGATCCCTCATATAGTTTGGTGGGGTTACCCTCTGGTGGAGGTGTTGTAGGTCTCTTTAAATGAGTGATCCTATGTTATTGTGATTTTATATACTGTATATATATATATATATATATATATATATATATATATACACACACACACAGTACTGTGAAAAAGTCTTAGGCTACCATTAGATTTGTTGTTTTAGCAAAGTTTTAATAACCGTCCATATTTATTTTTCGGCCTCTTTATTAAGATACAAACAGAAAATACAGCAAAAATTTACACAAAATATAAAAAAGAAACAATTTTCAGAACAAAATGGCTTCTTGAGACAAAAGTCAGTATGTAGTGTGACCTCCCTTGGCACTAAGCACATCTTGAACTCTTTTGGGGAGACTGTTCTGAAGTAATCTTCTAGTATATTATACCAGGCTTTTTTCAGCACTTCCCAGAGTTCTTTTTTAGATTAAGGTTGTCTTTTATTTATTTCTATGCCCAGGTGATCCCATACTGCCTCTATAATACTCAATACTCAGTGGAGGCCAGTCCATGACTGTCCATGACTGTCAGTGATTGATCAGCTGTTTTTCTTTCCAAATATGATTTCACTGCATTAGCAGTGTGCCTGGGATCATGCTGAAAAATAAAACCATTCCCAATCAGTTGCTTTACAGAAGAAATGCCATGATGAATTAAAACCTGTCTGTACTTTTCAGCATTCATGATCCCATCAATTCGGACAATATCGCCAACACCACTGGCAGAAATACAGCCCCAAACCAGGACAGACCCTCCACCATGTTTCACTGAAGGCCACAAGCACTCATTCTTGCATATCTCGCCAACTCTTCTTCTCACAGTGTCGACGATTGGACGCAAAAATTTCAAACTTGGATTTGTCACTCCATAATACTCTTTTCCACTGATCTTCATTCCAATCTTTGTGAGCTTTATCATTTCTTAGCCTGTTCCCTTTCCAAAAAAGTGGTTTCTTGGCTCCAACCCTTCCACAAAGACCATTCCTGTAGAAGGGTCAACTTGGCATCAATATGAAGCTGCCAGATGCTGAGCCAGATCCTTGCTGGACTTCTTCCGTTCTCTAAAAGAAGAAACTGAGAAACTCCTCATCAGATTTTGAATGTTTTCTTGGCCTTGTCCTTGACCTCTCCTGATTCTTCAAATGTATTTATAACAGCTTGAATACCACATTTTGAGTATCCAGTTTGTTTACTGATTTCCCTTTAAGAGTGGCCATGCTGATGCAAAAGTATGATTTTATGTCTGTCAAATTCAGTGATGTACGGTATTTTGAATAGAATGACATGATTAAAAGTTGTTCTTATTAGCAAGCTTCCAGTGAATTAAACTCATACAGTACCATATGTGCATGTAATGTTTAAGTATGTCTTCCACAAACCTGGTGTAATAGACCTTTTTCACAGCAGTCATTTTGACATGAAATAGTAGGACAAATACAGGTGTTAGCAATGACATTAATTAGGGTTCCATTCCATTTAGGTTTACAAGAGCCAGGTTCCTACTATCGCTCAAGGGTAAAGGGAGGTTACACTAAATACTCGACACTTTAGCCTAAAGAAGTATTTTTTTTTTTTTAGTTTTTTTAAAACTGCATACAAATATCCTATATTTTCTGGTTGTAGTCTAAGAGGCTGAGAAATAATTATATATGGTCATTATACCATTGCTAAAATAACTTATGGTGGCTTAAGAATGTTGCACAGTACTGTGTGTATGTATATAGTCTTATAAAGAAGAGGCGCCTCATGGTGTAATAACGTCTAACACCAAAATCAAGTAAATACACAGATGGTAACTCACAATTTGGAGGAGCACACTTAGTGCTGTAAACAGCAGACCAAGCCCTTAAAGTCGCTCGGTAGACTCGTCTACGGCACTGCTTGGCTGATTTCCAAAGGTAATATTGTCCTATGCAAAGAGATCTACAGACCGTCCAGGCTCACACCAATCTCTAGTGCTGAACTTTAGTACTGGTACTTGGACGTGGATAAAAGTGGCAGGAACCATCAACAGAAACCCGTTGTTGTTGAGCTTTGTTTTTATACTTTTATTAAAACTTCTTTTTTATAAGAAGCACGCTGCCCCTCCTTCATTACCCTGGTGTTTGGATACCCTGGTGTTTGGTTATTCTTATATGGGTCCTGCTACTTTTATCCACGTCCAAGTAGCAGTACTAAAGTTCAGCACTAGAGATTGGTGTGAGCCTGGACGGTCTGTGGATCTCTTTGCAAGGGGCGATATTACCTTCAGAAATCAGCCAATCAGTGCCATGGACGAGTCTTCTGAGCAACTTTAAGGTCTCAGTCTGCTGTTTATAGCACTTAGTGTGCTCCTCCAAATTGTGAGTAACCATCTGTGTATTTATTTTATTTTGGTGTTAGACCTGTCAGGGTGCCAGGAATCAGACTGAGACGAGAAGTGCAAAAATAATCACACCTTTATTAATAGCAAAAAATGATAAAAAGTCCACAAGTCAAATAACAAGCCAAGAGTCAAAACCAGAGCTGGTAGTCAGAAGAAACGAGTCAGGAGCCAAAGCGAATAGTCAGACGAGCCGAGTCAGGAGCCAAAGCGAGTAGTCAGACGAGATGGAATCAGGAACAAGGAGAACAGAAGAGTCAGGAACAAGCCAGGGATCAGGAACCAGGAGGGACGTCAGACAGGCAGGTAATACACTGGAACTCACAAACAGGTCTGAGACAACGCAAGGGCAAAGCTTACTGAACAGAGGCCCTTTAAATAATAAGTGATGACATCACAATTCTGAGACTGCAACCTGTCTCACATGGATGATGTACACCAGTCTGGCCATAAAAGGGCATGCAGGAAATGAGCAGCATCACACACTATGCACCAGAGTCAGCAAGAGAGATTAGTAAAATGGCTGCCAGTAGCACGTGGCAAACAAAGCAGGGAAAAAAACCCTGACAAGACGTTATTACACCATGAGTCACCTCTTCTTTGTCTTATAGGACTATCTGCCATCACTACCGTCATCCTGAGAATGCTGCCACTTTGATTTGTGTATCATTCTGAAGAAATTAATTGTTTGTTTAACAACAGCGAGTCTATGTGTCTACATCACCTAAGACTTTTTTCACTACAGGGAGTGCAGAATTATTAGGCAAATGAGTATTTTGACCACATCATCCTCTTTATGCATGTTGTCTTACTTACTACCAATTAAGCATATTAGGTGATGTGCATCTCTGTAATGAGAAGGGATGTGGTCTAATGACATCAACACCCTATATCAGGTGTGCATAATTATTAGGCAACTTCCTTTCCTTTGGCAAAATGGGTCAAAAGAAGGACTTGACAGGCTCAGAAAAGTCAAAAATAGTGAGATATCTTGCAGAGGGATGCAGCACTCTTAAAATTGCAAAGCTTCTGAAGCGTGATCATCGAACAATCAAGCGTTTCATTCAAAATAGTCAACAGGGTCGCAAGAAGCGTGTGGAAAAACCAAGGCGCAAAATAACTGCCCATGAACTGAGAAAAGTCAAGCGTGCAGCTGCCAAGATGCCACTTGCCACCAGTTTGGCCATATTTCAGAGCTGCAACATCACTGGAGTGCCCAAAAGCACAAGGTGTGCAACACTCAGAGACATGGCCAAGGTAAGAAAGGCTGAAAGACGACCACCACTGAACAAGACACACAAGCTGAAACGTCAAGACTGGGCCAAGAAATATCTCAAGACTGATTTTTCTAAGGTTTTATGGACTGATGAAATGAGAGTGAGTCTTGATGGGCCAGATGGATGGGCCCGTGGCTGGATTGGTAAAGGGCAGAGAGCTCCAGTCCGACTCAGACGCCAGCAAGGTGGAGGTGGAGTACTGGTTTGGGCTGGTATCATCAAAGATGAGCTTGTGGGGCCTTTTCGGGTTGAGGATGGAGTCAAGCTCAACTCCCAGTCCTACTGCCAGTTTCTGGAAGACACCTTCTTCAAGCAGTGGTACAGGAAGAAGTCTGCATCCTTCAAGAAAAACATGATTTTCATGCAGGACAAAGCTCCATCACACGCGTCCAAGTACTCCACAGCGTGGCTGGCAAGAAAGGGTATAAAAGAAGAAAATCTAATGACATGGCCTCCTTGTTCACCTGATCTGAACCCCATTGAGAACCTGTAGTCCATCATCAAATGTGAGATTTACAAGGAGGGAAAACAGTGCACCTCTCTGAACAGTGTCTGGGAGGCTGTGGTTGCTGCTGTACGAAATGTTGATGGTGAACAGATCAAAACACTGACAGAATCCATGGATGGCAGGCTTTTGAGTGTCCTTGCAAAGAAAGGTGGCTATATTGGTCACTGATTTGTTTTTGTTTTGTTTTTGAATGTCAGAAATGTATATTTGTGAATGTTGAGATGTTATATTGGTTTCACTGGTAAAAATAAATAATTGAAATGGCTATATATTTGTTTTTTGTTAAGTTGCCTAATAATTATGCACAGTAATAGTCACCTGCACACACAGATATCCCCCTAAAATAGCTAAAACTAAAAACAAACTAAAAACTACTTCCAAAAATATTCAGCTTTGATATTAATGAGTTTTTTGGGTTCATTGAGAACATGGTTGTTGTTCAATAATAAAATTAATCCTCAAAAATACAACTTGCATAATAATTCTGCACTCCCTGTATATATACATTCACTTTTATAATATGTATCCATTGTGATTTATAACACTAATGACATTTTATTTGTTTTGTATTTTGTAATATTTTCATGCGCACCTTTTATGTGGTTTGGATGTTTTATCTGACCATTGTTACTTGTATGTATATATAATTAACAAAACAACGCCATCTTGGGGCCTGCTTCCCTTCTGATTGTGCCGGCTTCTCTAGTTCTAAGGCCCCGTATCCTGCGGAAAGATTTCGGAACTTACCTCAACCTCCTCCAGCCTCTACGGAGTCAATCGGCGGATGTAACAACAGGCCGGGGGCTCCTCGGCCTTTGGAGAGGCCTACTGCTACACTCCAGGATCTGATCCGCTGCTGACGTCCTCCTCTCTCGTCTCGACACAGGATCTTCTCCCAGGTACCTTAATCTTGATCCGGTGCGTTCCAGCTGATTACCCTTTCTTGCTCCGGGACTATATGCTGGCTTGTGTGGATCCGGTGACATCTTGGTGAGGTGCCCTCCCAAACACCGGGATAGAGGGATTCCTCTCAGGCTCTGGAGAGCCGGCATAGCTCAACTGCCACACAGCTGAAGGAGCATTAACCGGGCTCCTGTTCCACTCCCACAATTTCTTTGCGAGGACTGTTACTGGAGTCTCATTGGCAACTTACAGAGGTGAGATCTACCTTCACCCGTTTTGCTAAAACCCAGCCTAATTAGTGAGTCGAGTAGGCCCACTTTACCACCTGAATATTAAGGCTTGCACAGGATCCTGGGTCTGGATCATGTATGAATCATATCTTTGCCTACCCACCCTAGTTGGCCCAGGCCTATAGATTAGCCCTCAATATCAAGGTTTGGACCTTAAAATTGCCTGAGGTTCCCTCATATTACTGTATCTATCACAGACAAAGACCCTTATTACATAATTAGGACTGGCCTGTGTCAGTCTCAGGGAAGAGGGTTGATTCTATAGCTGCTGTGCCAGCATATGTACCTCTGTGGCCCTGGCCCAAAGTGGAGTGTTGTGGTTAAATTTCTTATGTATAGCATGTATTATTTGTGCTTTTTATGTGTAATTTGAGTACTACTTCACAAAACTGCTAAGCTGCACACAACTCCTCTTCTCACCTCATCTTATACACAACACTACTCATTTCCGGCAGTTTCCGCACGCTTAACTTAATCCAGTGCCCACCACACATTTAACATCTCCCACGCTCATTTGGAGACCCCATAATTGTCCCATTAAATTTCACTCACTGGGGGGCTGAGCCAACTGCCGAAGCAACAAGACTAGCCATCTCGGAGCTCCTGCAATCTGATTATCAAGATACAACTTTGTGGCACCCTAAGACTTTATATATTTCTATATTCGGCTCTTGTTATATCCTAGGATATCGATTATAAAATTTGGGACCAAACTAATGTATAAATGACATACTATTGGCACTGAGGCCCACCATTATACTTGCAACTACCCACGCACTGCCTTAACAGACGGAAACACACTTCTTATAATTGTACTTCCAGCATATTAATGGAGCAACAATTTCTTGCAGCGATACACGCTTTAATGCGCTCCATGGACCTTCACCAGCAAGCTCTTGTTGCTGAACTGAGATCTGCGATGGACCCGTCACAAAATATAACACTGTCTATAGAAGCGAAGGCGGAGGTAGACCGGTCGGAACTCGACGCTCCACAATGCAACACAGATTTGCTCCAAGACCATGCAGACTGGTACACAACAACTACGGAGGACTTAGACCCGAGATCAATGAAACAGCCAGAAATATTTCCTCTGAACAGTATCTCGCAGCACTCGCCGGTCCTCACAGGGCTGAGGCAACAGAAAGCAACATACCTCGTGACGCCGCAAGCATTGCTGCTCGGAGCGACCAGTGTAAGCAGTTTCCAACTGACAGTTTATGCTTCCTATGGTCCTGAGATGATTGATCCATGCAGAGGCCCTCCTGCAGATGATGGGGCCAGGTCCAGTGAGGCTGCTGAACCGGGAGCTGAGAGGAATACATCGTGCTTGGGATGCTCCGTACTGCACAATTTAGGGCAAGATGAACCTAGCCACGGAGGAACTAAAACATGATCGTACACTAACACCAAACGCTCAAACCCATCTACAAGGAACTCTGGCTATCTTACTAATCCTTTTTTTAGTTGCCTCACCATGCTGGTACAGCTGCGGGGTCAGTATCCTAATCCTCTTATCTGCAAATTTGATCAGTCCCCACAGCAGAGATCCCCTTCATGTATTTCCCCTGGGCTGGATTACCTACGCAGATGTGGTGTTGGTTAAATAACACATTCTGGACCATCTCTCACAGAACAGTTTGTGCTCTCACTTTGGCAACAACATTTACTATTGTGAACACAGGGTAGCTAACCCACCACCCTAAGGTTAATACGGACTAATAATTTATGTTGAGTTAAGTCTGGGGAATACTTTTGTTAGAACCTGATGTTCTCTCCCACACGTTTATATATGTAAGTTCAATGGTTTTGCACTGTCTATGTTTTGCGTTTCCTTCTCTTTCATTCCTCCCCTCCTCAAGGTTCGTTATTTAGGTCTATTATTTATAACAGCCTTGACACTCTTGTGAGCTATTGAATGGATATATTTTATAACGTATTACTATTCCTGCCTTAATAAGACCTAAAGAGTGCAGTTTACCCACCTATGTGTAATTCCCACAAGCCTCCTCAGATCTAATCTAATTTCAAAGGGATATAAGGAAAAAGGGACAAAAAAAGGGAGAAAAAAGAAATAGAGACTAGTAACAAATAACGCATTGCACTAAAACACCACTGTCCCAGTACATACTATACTTTAGCCCTCTAGAATACTTTGTGGATAAGTAGTATGACATCTATTCCCCACATTTCACTAGACAAAACGGATACATGATTTATGGGTCCAATTCAGCCCAAGCCTAGCTCATAGGTCATTTGACCACTTCATTACATACATCTTTGTGATCAGATAGGTTTGGATACTTAGGTTATTTTATAACGGGTTTAATGACTGTCCTTCTAGACCTTTCAACACAATGTCTATATGGGGTGTACTTTTAAGTAACTGGTGCTAGAATCACCCATACTATTTACTCCTAAAATCTTGGGTTCATTGAACGCTGAAATTACCAGTAAGTCGGTTTAATCTATTCACACAAATCTTATTGCTCTCCCCGTGGGAACTTAGTTTACATAATTTTATATCTGGTTACACCACCCCTCCTGTTAGACCACTCAGACATTGACAAAAAATATCTCACTTGTTAAAGATTCAACACTTACTTCATAGCTCCCCCCACCCTTTTTTATGCTGAGCTACAACTTAATCATAACCCTCTATTTAAATATTACATAGTCTGAAAGTAACAAACCATCCCTCGGCTTTTATATTAATTACAGATCTCTGGAGACATAACTCATATATTTTGCACCTATCCACAAGCCCCAAAAATTAGAGCAGAGGTTTGTCTACCTATACTGTACATTATACTAGATACGATATTAATCGATCTTATCACTGTTTAGCTACTGGACTCAGGTTGAGTGGTTTTCTACCTACAATGAAACTCCTCTTTATGATGTCACCTATATTATATTGAATTGTGTAAGAACCTGAGCTTTGATTAAGCAACCTTCCTACGGGACCCTCATAAGTTTCCTATCATCCCTAGTTCTTAAGATTTCTATGCTCTCCCTATATTCACTATAGCCCGCCCCCCCAAATTTCCACCCTCCTCCAAACTAAAAGTGGCTTTGGCCCACTGATCTCCCCCCCCCCGCCTTAAACCATACCACTACCGGCATATAGTTATAAGTATCTTTGTTGTATAATTGAACCTATAGGTTCTTTCTATTCAGAGTTGTTTAACTTTTTATAATCCTCAACTCTCCTACACACTTTCTGCATCACCATGAGGATTCCCGAATACATGTACTTATTTTACAATGTTTCTTGTTATATATAGTAGTGGTTGGTTCATGAAAAAAAGAGGTCATTCCTACTCCTGCACAGGTCAGTGTTTGTAGTTTTCATTACCTTTTTGTCACTATTTACCACAAGTACTTGAATTGCACAATTTTTTTTTTTTGTCTTCTGTACTAAGCTTTAATATTATTTTGTATTCTATATCTAACCTGTGCGGTTGAATCACTGTATGTAACCTTTTACTTTAACCTCAATAATAAAAAAAATACCCCAGAAAGGTAATTTAATTTTCAATACAACTTCCTTCCAGTGTTCTGGGAGACTCTCCCTCCCTACGAGATTGTACATATATCTGGGCCCTCTTCACGGCACTAACATTACCTCATACATTTAACACCATACAACAGTCGCCTTCGTTATCCTATTTATTGCTACACCATTTGTAAGGTTTACTATTTACTTACATGTATCCTAACTAGCGGTAATTGACAAAGTCCCTCCTCACCCCCCCCCCCCCCCCCCCCCGCTCCTGCCCAGCCTGTCTGGGTCACTTCCCACTTCCTTTTCCCCTTCCTTCGGGTCGTATCCTTTTTCTCCCTGGGGTGAGGAGTGAGCGTGCAGATATTCTTATCCTTCCTGCATTTCTACTGTTTAATTAAGACTACCAACTAGTCATCCTATTCACATAGGTTGTGCAGGTGCCTACTGCTTTATAAAAAGAGAGGTCAGAAATGATTATTTGTTCTTAGCATTTGATAGATTTAACTGAGTTGACACTCAGCCCCGCTCTACAGATTTTAGAGTAATGCCTTTTTATGTGTATGTGACTTACTAACTTCTTTCTTCTTTTCAGCAGACCAATAAGTATATTAAATTGGAAACAGGTAATTGGGTCCTCTTCCCGTAGTTCCCCACTGGTTCCTAGCTTTTACACTATGCCGCACTTAGGTAGAAGGCTTCCTAAGTCTGCATCAAAATCCAAAAAAACGGTCTATGACCATTTTACACAACAATCCAAAGGCCCAAACATGGAACCCCAAAGAGACTTGAGCGATCCAGACTCGCAGGATGAGGAGTCTCAATTTAGTACACACTCTACGTCTGCTTTGCAGCACTTTATCACTGAAACAACACTGAAGAAAATGTTAGCCTCACAGACCAAGTTCATTACACAAGAAATACAGCGTAGTTCTGCCGAACTTAAAAAAGAGATGTCTGAAATAGAAGAAAGAGTGGATTCATTAGAATGAAAGCAGGATGATATCGTGGTGGATCAGTCTAATCTTCTTACATACTCAGAAACTCTGGCCGATCAAATCTCTCAACTAGAACTCAAACTAGCTGATGTTGAGGACAGATCCAGACGCAACAATATCAGATTCCGGGGAGTTCCTGAGTCGGTTGCGCCTGCCGAGCTTCAGGAGTTTTTGATTGGTTTCATGAGCTAATAGGTACCCCTGAAGGCCTCTCCAACACCATGGAACGTGCGCATAGAGCATTACGCCCTAGAACAGTGGCCTCTGACAAGCCACGAGATGTAATAGTATGCTTTCACAGTTTCCTTTACAAAGACAGGCTGATCCAAGCTGCCTTCAAAAAGCCATCTCTCAGTGAGAGATTTAAAGATATACAACTCCTTCCCGATCTCTCAGCTCACACCCTCCAACAAAGGAGGAATTACCAACCTGTCACTATTTCATTGCGCAAGAACAGCATCAAGTACAGATGGGGATATCCTACTCGACTCATCATCACTAAGGACAACCAAACCTTTGTGGCTGCAACCCTAGATCAGGGCTTGACTCTCCTAACAAACTGGGGACTTAGGCATGAGCCCCCCCCCGCAAAGAAACCCTCCTCATCCTAAGTTACGTGCCTCTGCGTCCGAGTGGATTGCTAAGGACCAAAGAGTCAAAAGAGCTAAAATGCCCCAGCTCACAGACACTAATTGACTTTGCGTTACTGCGCTTTTCTTGCCTCTTGTAGGCCTGCCTTAGGCGTTATACCTTTAAGGTTTAATTCTGCACTAAATAACCTGTTTGTACCTGTTCTAATTGTTTAGCTGACTAAGTTAAGGATAAATTGTTATCTTCTAATAGTTGTGTATGTGTATTTTATAGAGCGGGCTGATGATGTTCTCAGTCCTACATATTTTAATTTAGCACCTCATATTCTCCACCCCCATATAGAAGTCCGCGTTAGGACTCGTTGAGGTGGATTACTTCCACCACATTTGGAGGCACTTGATTAGTGCCTACCCTACCCGTTCTTCCTTACCCTTGAATCTCTTCCCCCCCCCCACTATCTCACTGTGCTCCCTACTTCCAGTGTCATAGTATCTTTGTCCAATCCTTGCCACACGCAATGAATCCCATCAGATTGTTAACTCACAATGTTAGAGGTCTTAATTCCCCTCACAAACGTAGTCTTTTACTAAGGTCCCTGAAACACCATAAACTGGATGTAGTCTTTCTCCAAGAGACCCATTGGGTAGACAGTGAACCCCTCAAACTTGTCTCTAAGACATATACTCATATTGAAACGGCCTCCTTCACCAAAAAAGCCAGAGGAGTGGCGATTCTTCTCCATAAGCGGATTGCTTTTGAGTCAATTCAGGTTATTAAAGACCCCCAAGCAAGATATATTATACTAATTTGCAAGTTAAACCATGCCACCCATACCCTGGCCTCCATATACCTTCCGAACTCCAACCAGCCAAGATACCTTAAGCATGTTCTCCATGTCCTTGCCCAAGTCCAACAGGGCAGGGTCCTCATAGCCAGGGATTTTAACATGGTCTGGGACCACACAATCGATAGAACAACTATGTCTAAGACTTTAGGGCCCTCCCCAGCTAAACAATTGTCTAGTAGCTTCCGACACTTAATGTCTTGCTCAGGCCTTTATGACATTTTGAGAGCCTTTCATCCCCAAGACCATGACTACACGCATTTTTCTCATCCGCACAGACTGTACTCCAGACTGGACTACATATTTTCCTCAGCAGACTCCCTTGACCTAATCTTGCAGACTAGAATTTCCCTTTGTGCCTGGTCGGACCATGACATAGTCCAGGCTGATATAAACATTGCTAACACTTCTCGCTCTAGATTCAATTGGCGACTTCCCCATCACATTTTTGAGGATGTGCGCTTAAGAGAAGAGCTCCGCAGGGATATCACCCATTACATACAAGCCAACGATAACGCCACAGTCAGGGATGACATACTATGGGGTGCCGCCAAAGCCACTTTCAGGGGACTCTTGATCACCAAACAAGCACATTATAAAAAGCAAGCTGGCCTCACCCTCTCACAAGCCCACATTAAACTGAGAACCTTAGAAGAGCAAAATAGAAATGCAATTAACATGGCCATTACATCTCAAATCACTGCAGTCAAGGCCCACATTTCCCAGCTAGAGCTCCGTAGAACTCAAATTAATCTTACAAAACTGAAACATATGTTTTACTATAAAAGTAATAAGGCTGACTCCTTACTAGCTAACACGATTAGAAATAGAGTGGGGTTATCACGAATCCATTGTATACGTACCCCAGACTCTCGCCTACAAATCCCGTCCCAAATAGGGGAGACATTTGCTGATTATTATACCAAATTGTATAATATAGCTGTTTCTGAATCACCCAGGTCCACTCCTAAAGAGGTTTTACAAACCTATCTCGAGACCCAGTCACTGCTTACACTTTCCTCTGAACAACGCAACCTTTTAAACGCCCCATTTTCCATCACGGAAGTTATATCAGTCATTAGAAATGCGAAATCTTTTAAGTCCCCTGGTACAGATGGTTACCCGGCTCATTTTTACAAAATATTTATAACTATCCCCTTTACTACTAAAATTTTACAATCTAGCTAGACATGAAAGTCGTTTCCAAAAGGAATTCCTGGAGGCCAACATAGTTACCATTATAAAACAAAGATCTAACTTTATGCGCCAGCTATAGACCTATCTCTTTAATAAATACTGATATAAAGTTTTACTACAAGATTCTGGCTAATAGACTTGCCAAGTTTCTACCCTCCCTAATTAACCCAGACCAGGTGGGCTTCGTGCCCCAGAGAGAGGGCCCAGATAATACAAGGTGACTCCTTAATATTTTGACTCTCTCGTCTAGACTTCGGAAACTGCTTTCGGTCATATCTCTATACGCCGAGAAGGCCTTTGTCCGTGTCAGATGGCAATATCTCTGGGTGGTTCTTGAGCATTTTCGCCTTCCTTGTGACTTTATAGGGCCTATTAGAGCCCTTTATGAGATCCCCACGGCTTATGTGAGCGGGTTGGGTTTACGTTCCCCTTCTTTCACTATAACAAATGGCACTAGACAGGGCTGTCCCCTGTCACCACTACTATTTGCCTTGTCAATTGAGCCCTTAGAGTAGCAAATAAGATCTGATCCTCAGATTCAGGGTGTTACCTTATTTGGTACTTCGCACAAAATAGCGCATTTCGTGGACAACGTCCCGCTCTTTTCGGCTCAGCCTATGCAAACTATCCCTAGGTTATTAGATGTACTTACCTCCTTTGGAGACCACTCTTATTATAAATTAAACCTTTCAACAACTGAAGTATATACACAAGGTTTTGCGGATGAATAATTGGCTTCTATGAAAAAAAGTTTTAACTTTACTTGGACAGACTGTTCGGTCTTACATTTAGGTGTTAGATTATCAGGTAGACTTTCTCAGACAATAAAAGATAACTATCTCCCCCTTCTCACTTCACTTCGCTCCCTGAAGAGGGATTGGAACATGCAGCATGTGTCTTGGCTTGGCAGGATTGCTGCCTTGAAAATGTCCTTTCTCCCAAAACTCACCTACCTCTTTCGTTGCCTCCCCATCAATCTCCCCAAACACCTCCTGTTCCAATTTCAGAGTGGATTTACGCGACAGATCTCCCAGGGTAGCACATAGATTGCTCCAACTCCCTAAAACCTCTGGTGGCATTGCTTCATTGATACTATGAAGGTGCTATGCTCACCCATGTATTTCAATGGGGAGTCAAGTTATCCCACTCTAAGTGGAGATCGCTTGAACAAGCATCTTTACCTTACCATCTCAGTTTTCGAGATCTAATTTGGACCCCACCACACTGTCGTAGGGAGTTGGAACTAATAAGCCCAGTTGTCTCTGAATGTCTTGGCTTCTAGGACAAGATTAGACATTGATCGCATATTGCCCCGCACCCCTCCCCAATTACTTCTATAACGGGACTATTCTCAGGACTTCAGGACTCCCACCCAAATAAATGGATACAAATGGAAAAGCACCGGGTGTCAGACTTTTGGTCCGCAACCCCTCAGGGCTCTTTCAAGCAATTCCCCCAGATTTGTGGGGACACTCATATACCTCCCTATTTGCTTTTTGAATATTATAGAATCAAAAGCTTCCTAAACAGTTGGGGATTTAAGCCGAACCTCGCTCGCCCTCTGACCCTCTGGGAGACCGTTTGGGATGAGGGCTCCAGGTTACATAGGCCTCTTTCTTTTCATTATGTGATGCTAGGCGCCACACAATGCTCTGAAACACCTTCTCTCCTAGCCCGTTGGGAAACATTGTTAGGAGTGCGGGCCCTCCATGACATGTGGGAGCGTGCCTTCTCTCTGACTCAGAAGGCCATACATTGTACAACATTATATGAGATATACTTTAAACTACTTTCCTACTATGTACCTACTAGACTGGTGAAGATGTTTCCGAGCGCATCCCCCGATTGTTGGAGGAATTGCGGTCATAGGGGCACCATGCTTCATACCTGATGGGAATGCCCTGTGATTCAACCCTTATGGTTTCCCTCCCTAAGTCCCCAGCCACAGCCCTCCTACATTTGAACATTCAAGCCCTTCCCAAACACCAAGCATTCATCTCCATATACCTACTCATTTCTATAAATGAAACAACTCTGACTTGTTTGAAATGGTTTGGGCCGACTGGAAGGAACGATACACCACTGACTGGATGCCCAATACAATAACCCATGATATTTGACTCTTAAACTTGCTCCTCCACATAATATCGACCTTTATTAAAGAACACTCTTCAAGCCCCCTCCCCCTTTCTCCCCCTTTATTCCCCTCTCCCTGCCTCACCCTCCCCCCCTCCTCAACCTCGTATCTTTACTCCTTTCTATTTTAAATTTATGTGTGATTTAAGGGGGATTGAAAACCCTCTTTATACTTCCAGGTCAATCCTTTGAGTTTAGAAGTGTTATTGCAATTTTATTGAAACTGTTATTTATTGTTGGTACTTTACATTTGTTTTTCTCGACTACAATAATAAATGTATTAAAAAAAAAATATATATATAATTAACAAAACACAAATTGATTTTATTGGTAATGCAATCCAATTCATACTGGGGAAAAAACTATTATATCTCCAAAAATGGGGGACCACAATGGGGACAAAATTTGCCCCAAATTTTGCCAACCTATATATGGGGAAATATGAAGAAGACTTTGTATTTAATAACAACCCCCATTTAAGTAAGATAAGATTCTGGAAGAGATTTATTGACGATATCATCCTCATTTGGGAAGGGGAAGAAAATGATTTCAACACATTTACTGACCATCTTAACACAAATAACATAAATCTCTCTTTCACTAAGACGTGGGGTGATCAGTCCCTTGACTTTCTAGATGTTACTATCTTTTGTGAAGATAAAAAGATTCACACTAAAAACTACACAAAAAAAACTGACACTAACGGTTATCTTTACGCTGCCAGTTGTCACCATCCCAACTCGATAAACAATATACCCTATGGGCAGTTCCAAAGAGTAAAACGTAATTGCAGTAAAGATGAAGACTTTGAATCTGCAGCAGATTCTCTTAAAGCTAAATTCAAGAACAAACAATATACAGAGACCACAGTCAGTGAAGCATATGACAAGGTGAAAAACACAGACAGAAAAAGTATTTTAAAAACCAAGGACAATGAGTCTAAGAGTAAGGATACAAATACTAGATTCATTACCACTTATACAAGTGGAGCCAAACAAATTGAAAACATTCTAAAAAAACATTGGGGTATCCTACAAAAAGATCCTGTATTAGTAAATATCCTTACTGAACCCCCTAAAGTCACGTATAGAAAAAACAAGTGCATTAAAAACATTCTTGCACCAACAACACCACTTAAAAGAACTAAGAACAAAGAAAGGTTTCTTCAAATGTGGCCGGAAAAACTGCATATGCTGTAGTCATACAAATAAAACCAAAGAAGAAAACAAATGGATTATAAATAATGACAAGGAGAAGGTATCCATAGATGGCTTTCTAAACTGCAAGTCAGAATTCGTAGTGTACTTATTAGAATGCTTGTGTCATAAAATTTACATAGGGCGCACCAAAAGAAGTCTGAAAAGATGTACACTAGAACATATCAATAATATAAAATAAGCAGATTCTGAATATGGCATTGGGAGGCAATTCCATAACAAAAACAGCGATCAATTTATCATTAAAGCAATTGAACAAATACCTGAATCAAAAGGAAAAGAGAGACTGCTTGAGCTAAGGAAAAGAGAGACCTACTGGATTCACCGCCTGAGGTCACTACAACCAATAGGTCTCAACAAAGACATTGATCTTGCGGCTTTTTTATAAAATAAATATTCATAAAAATTAATGTTAATAACCAACATGGACTCCTACCTGAACAATAAAATAACCCCTAAAAGGACATATGAATTCTATATCCCTTTTTTCTTCCATTTCTTTCCATTTTAAGAAACAAATGTTTATAAATATAAATACATAGGTAAAGAAAGAGCCCTAAACTTTAAAATAAGCTTTATATTGAACAAACATAATTGCTCTATTACAATTGGTGGTAATAAACACTGATTTCTTTATAGGCTTTACATGAGCCAAAACTCTTTCATTTGAGCATATATGCAATGGATTGCATCCCATGACAGACAATGAATCCCATATTATCATCATATATATCTTTTATTCAAATATGTGTGCATAACTGTAAACTCATAGGTAAAGCAGGAGCAACCGGCTTTTAAAACAAGCTGACCAAAAAATGTTTTATTCAATTTTTAATTCCACCCTGTTTCTGACAGCTGTCCATTAGAGAAAGTGGCCATTTGTCACTTTAGAAATAAGTATTTAGTATTATGAGTAAAAACCTGACAGTTAACACTGCAGCAATCAATCATTTACCATATTCTAAACGTTATAAAAGCGTCACAATATGACTTGTGGGCATACCCTCTGACGAAGTGAATACAGGTTCACGAAACGCGTAAGGGCACACCCACTTCCGGTCCAGCTAGACCGCAACATTCCAGAGTACATCACAGCTAACCTGTCAGATACAGGTCTGTGAATCCAGCGCCATCAGACTAAGCGAAATACCTGAGAAGGACATAAACCACATAGGTAATCATAGAACAATATCAGGAAATTTCCATCAACAGTATTTACAGACTTCGTGCAAACTGAACTTTACAGCTTAAATCAGTGGCACACTTTGCGACTTCCCATCGTTTGTATAAAGAGGCATTCATCCAAATCCCCTTCTTTGTTGAAAGAAGTCATCCACAGTCTCTGCAAACTAACACCATCTTGAGACTTTTTATATATTAACACAGACACATGTTGTTGTGCTTCAATAAAGGATACCTGTTTTTATCACATACTCGCATCTGAGTCTTTTCTAAAGGAATTAACCATACTCCAGAGAGGGGAAGCATATTATTGGTTTTCTTATAAAGACCACAAAAAAACACAGTATACTCTTGAAAAAGAAAGGATTCTACTCACACCATACAGATGAAATTCATCACTAGAAACTAAAGTTACCATACTCCACAGAGGAGAAGAATACCCCCAAAGGCACCAGAAAAGAAGTATCGAACCCCATTAACACCTGGTCACCAAGAGACAGGCATCTTTAACACAGATAGGGATTAACTCCCTCCAACGCTTCCCCACATACCTCACATGTTTGAGGTCTAAAAAGGTGAGCAACATTTTTACCTTTTGCACTATACTGTTAACTAGTATATTCATACTGCACCATAAATTGTTCTCTGTTTATGTTTTCTCCATTCTATGAGCGCTACAGTTTGGAACCCTCAACTCCTACCCATATATATATATATATATATATATGTGTGTGTGTGTGTGTGTGTATGTATGCATATAGATGTGTTTGTATGTATACAAATATTTACACATATAAGCACATATATACACATGTAAATACATATATACAAATAAATACAAATATATATGTGATAATTCTTCACCCCTGTGTGTGTATGTATATATATATATATATATATATATATATATATCACACATACTTTATATGCATTGTAGCCCTTTTCAGTCAAATGCCTTGCTATATACCATATCCTTTTAACCCTTATAAAACATTTTTATTAATATCTATATTAACCCCTTAAGGACAAGGCCATTTTTCAATTTCTTTCCCTTAAACACCAGGGCTTTTTTTACATTTCTGCAGTGTTTGTGTTTAGCTGTAATTTTCCTCTTACTCATGTACTGTACCCACACATATTATATACTATTTTTCTCGCCATTAAATGGACTTTCTAAATATAACATAATTTTCATCATATCTTATAATTTACTAAAAATAAATGATAAAATATGAGGAAAAAATGAAAAAAAAACCCCACACTTTTTCTAACTTTGACCCCAAAAATCTGTTACACATCTACAACCACCAAAAAACACCCATGCTAAATAGTTTCTAAATTTTGTCCTGAGTTTAGAAATACCCAATGTTTACATGTTCTTTGCTTTTTTTGTAAGTTATAGGGCAATAAATACAAGTAGCACTTTGCTATATCCAAACCACTTTTTTTCAAAATTAGCGCTAGTTACATTGGGACACTGATATCTTTCAGGAATCCCTAAATATCCCTTGACATATATATATATTTTTTTTAGAAGACATCCCAAAATATTGATCAAGGCCCATTTTGGTATATTTCATGCCACCATTTCACCGCCAAATGCGATCAAATAAAAAAAATCGTTCACTTTTTCACAAATTTTTTCACAAACTTTAGGTTTCTCACTGAAATTATTTACAAACAGCTTGTGCAATTATGGCATACATGGTTGTATATGCTTCTCTGGGATCCTCTTTGTTCAGAAATAGCAGGCTTTGGTGTTGCTTTTTGGCAATTAGAAGGCCGCTAAATGCCACTGAGCATCACACGTGTATTATGCCCAGCAGTGAAGGGGTTAATTAGGGAGCATGTAGGGAGCTTCTAGGGTTAATTTTAGCTTTAGCGTAGTGTAGTAGACAACCCCAAGTATTGATCTAGGCCCATTTTGGTATATTTAATGCCACCATTTCACCGCCAAATGCGATCAAATAAAAAAATTGTTCACTTTTTCACAAACTTTAGGTTTCTCACAGAAATTATCTACAAACAACTTATGCAATTATGGCATAAATGGTTGTAAATGCTTCTCTGGGATCCCCTTTGTTCAGAAATAGCAGACATATATGGCTTTGGCGTTGCTTTTTGGTAATTAGAAGGCCGCTAAATGCTGCTGCGCATCACACGTGTATTATACCCAGCAGTGCAGGGGTTAATTAGATAGCTTGTAGGGAGCTAGCAGGGTTAATATTAAGTGTAGAGATCAGCCTCCCACCTGACACATCCCACCCCCTGATCCCTCCCAAACATCTCTCTTCCCTCCCCCACCCCACAATTGTCCCCGCCATCTTAAGTACTGGCAGAAAGTCTGCCAGTACTAAAATAAAAGGCTTTTTTTTTTAATTATTTTTTTTTTTTTTTAAATATCTGTCTAGTTGTGATGGACCCCCCCCCCCTTAGCCCCCAACCTCTCTGATCCCCCCCAAACAGCTCTATAACCCTTGCCCACTACCTATTTGCTGCCATCTTGGGTACTGGCATCTGTCTGCCAGTACCCAATTTGCCTCCCAAAAATGTTTTTTTTAAAAAAAAATTATGTAATTAAATTTTTTCTGTAGTGTAGCTGCCCCCCCATCAATACCCTCCTCCCTCTCCCCCTCCCAGATCCTTTTGAGTGTTATTTTCCCCCCTCCCTCTCCCTGTGTCCCATTCACTCATTCATTGGTGGCAGTGGTTGTTGCGCAATATCAATATCAATATCGAGGCATCACAGCAATACCTTGAAAGCGTCTGGAAGCGATCAGGATCGCTTCCAGACGCTTTAAACCCTTATGTCGTACAGGGTACGTCGCTGGTCTTTAAAGACCAGGTTGTGTGCGACGTACCCTGTACGACATGCTTCGTTAAAGGGATAAAACATTTTATCAGAAAGTGTTTATTTAAGTGTAATAGTTTATTTTAACATATTTATAATGTGTTTGGTGAACATTTTTTTTAACCCTTATGTTTAGGCATCTGTCGTGCTAATTTGTTAAAAGCTCATTTTGATTGTTCTTGAGCACAATCATTTACTTTCAACTTTTAACATGCAAGTTTGTTTAGCGAAGTGTGCCACTTGTAATCTAGCCAAGAGTGTATGAAGCCTTGATAGAGCTCTTTAGATTGGCATACTCACTGGTTCTGAAATCTTTGTTTTACATCTTGCAAAAGACTGGAGTAGGACCACGGTTCATGCTATCATACTCCAAATTGGAAGAATTTGAGTTAAAATGTACCCTTATGTACCCTTCGTGGGAAGGGTACATAAAGGGGAATGGAAGGAGGACTTAACATTTCTGTTTCTACCGACTCCAATGACGCAAGGCTATGGGCCTGAGTATCAAAAACTCACCAACATGGAGAGAAATCTTGCCAAATCTTTGGGGGATTTTTTTTAAACATTATTTTGCAATGTAGGTGTCTCTCCTTAGCATCCAGAACTCTGCATAGAAAGATAAACAACTCTCAAGACAATAAATTGCCATTTTAATCATCTTTGAGGGACCTCACGGTACTGACATGATGTATTAGATCATCTCAGCAGAGTGGAGAGTTTTCAGATCATCAGGCTCTATATGTTTAAGGGACATGAAACCCAAATGTTGAATCACTTGAAAGCTATTGAACATAGCTGTATAAAACTGACTAGAAACTAGGGATGGGCGAATGTGTTTATATTCGAATTCGAATGTTAGAACGAATGTTATTGTAGAAATTCGATTTACATAATAGAATGTTGATAAGAACGAATATTCTTAAAAATTCTATTTTCAAATGTTAATTACAGTTTTCGAATGTCACATTCGAATTTGAATATTACATTTATAAAACACAATTGTAGACTAGAAATACTATTTTGAATTCGTATGTCGCATTCGAATTGAATGTCACATTCAAATTCGAATATTACATTTAAAAAACACAGTATTAGACTAGAAATACTATTTCGAATTTGAATGTTATATTCAAATTCTAACGTAGCATTCAAATTCGAATATTACATTTATTAAACATAGTTGTAAACTAGAAATACTATTTCAAATTTAAATGTCACATTCGAATCGAATGTCACATTCAAATTCGAATATTACATTTAAAAAACACAGTATTAGACTAGAAATACTATTTCGAATTTGAATGTTACATTCAAATTTGAATGTAGCATTCACAATCGAATATTAAATTTATTAAACAGTTGTAAACTAGAAATACTATTTCGAATTTGAATGTCACACGAATATTACATTTAAAAAACAGTATTAGAATAGAAATACTATTTCGAATTCGATTGTGACATTTGAATGTAGCATTCAAATTTGAATGTAGCATTTAAATTCGAATGTTACAATTATTAAACACAGTTGTAGACTAGAAATACTATTTCAAATTTGAATGTCACATTCAAATTCGAATGAAGGGAAAGGATAGAAGGGCGACTCCTAGTGCAAATCAATACGGTTTTTATGACCCAGTTCTATCCCCAGGAAATAATGGTACTCACGTTGTCCAAAGCACCCAATGGTGCATGTGATACCAACTGGACTATTATAGTGGCCCAGTACACAAACCCCTTGGCGTCCCTGGTGAATTTGGTCCAAGTGATCACTAGTTTTTGTGTATATAAGCGGCTAGGTCGAGCAAGGAGTACTTAGTAAAAATAAAGATATATATTTAAAAGTGCAAAAGGTAAGCACAGTACAATCAATAAAAACAAATGTACTATTCGCTACGCGTTTCTCGGCGTCTACCGCGCCGTTTCTTCAGGCATATCATATGTCACATTCGAATATTACATTTCGAAATTGAATGAATGCATAGCTAAACATTCTATTATTCAAACAAATATTTTCAAATTTTATTGAAAAATTAAAAAACTATAATTCGATAATAGAATGTTAGAATGTTATATAAACATTCGAAATTCGATTCGAATGAACGAATGTATCAAAATTAATTTTAAATTTCGAATTTTTAGAAACATTCGCCCATCCCTACTAGAAATTATCACCTGATCATCTCTACCTAAAAAGGAAGTTATTTTAGCTCAAAATATCCTCAGTAACCACATCCCATTTAAAAGGGACTTTAAACAGCCAATTAGGATACTAGTCCCAGGACTTGCAAGGGAGTGTGCATTTGGCATGTTATTTTCATACTCAGTTCAAGAAAGTTTATTTAGAAATCTCACAAGATTTCAATGCAATCTCATGAAATCACAGTAAACAGTGTATGACATCAGCACTGCTGATGCTAATTGTTGCTGTTCTTCTTTTTAAAAAAAAATACTTGCAGCTGGACAGTAGCTCAAGTTTAACTGTTCACAGAGCACTTACTCTTTTGAGCTCAAGAAATATTGAGGTAAAATATCTTCCTTTTTTACATACAGATGATCAGGTGATATTGTTTTTGTCAGCTTTTTACAGTTATGCTTCATCACTTTCAATGGATTTAGCATTTGGGAATTATGTCCCTTTAACCATTAAAAATTCATATTACTATGAAATAAATTTTGTTTATGATCCATGGCGTTTCCAGAAACTTTATTAAAGGGACATGATACCAAAATGTTGAAACACTTGAAAGTAATACAGCATAGCTGTAAAAAGCTGACAAAAACAATATCACCTGATCATCTGTATGTAAAAAAAGGAAGATATTTTACCTCAATATTTCTTGAGCTCAAAAGAGTAAGTGCTCTGTGAACAGTTAAACTTCAGCTACTGTCCAGCTGCAAGTATTTTTTAAAAAAAGAAGAACAGCAACAATTAGCATCAGCAGTGCTGATGTCATACACTGTTTACTGTGATTTCATGAGATTGCATTGAAATCTTGTGAGATTTCTAAATAAACCTCACAAGATATCACCTGATCATCTCTATGTAAAAAAGAAAGATATTTTACCTCAAAATGTCCTAAGTATTCACACCTATTGTACAGGACTTTAAGCAGAAAATCAGTATACCTGTCCCGGAACCTGCAAGAGAGCGTGCCTCATGCACACTCATGTTATTTCCCTATCCAGTTTTTAGGAAGTTTACTATGAAATATCATGACATCACAGTTCATGACCTTAGCACTGCTGATGCTGATTTACTGCTTATCATTTTTTTTCCTTTTTTCTTTTTTTCCTGCAGCTGGACAGCAGCTGAATTATAACTGTTTACACAGTACTTACTCTGGTGAGCTGAGGAAATTGTGAGGTAAAATATTTTCCTTTTATACATAGAGATACTCATGTGATATTTTCATGTGTAGTGATGTCGCGAATAGTTCGCCCCGGCGAACATAGCATGTTCGCGTTCACTGCAGACGGTGAACATATGCGATGTTTGGTCCGCCCCCTATTCCTCATCATTGAGTAAACTTTGACCTTGTACCTCACAGTCAGAAGACACATTCCAGCCAATCAGCAGCAGACCCTCCCTCCCAGACCCTCCCACCTCCTGGACAGCATCCAGTTTAGATTAATTCGGAAGCTGCATTCTTAGTGAGAGGAGGGACAGTGTAGCTGCTGCGGATTTAATAGGGAAATCGATAGCTAGGCTAGTGTATTCAGTGTCCACTACAGTCCTGAAGGACTCATCTGATCTCTGCTGTAAGGACAGCACCCCAAAAAGCCCTTTTTAGGGCTAGAACATAAGTCTGTTCTTTTTTTTTCCCTGTGTAATATAATTGCAGCGTGTGTGTCAGGCTCACAGCGTATACTGTGCCCACTTGCCCAGTGCCACCACTCATATCTGGTGTAACAGTAGTGTACATTTAAAAAAAAAAAACATAATTTATGCTTACCTGATAAATTTATTTCTCTTGTAGTGTATTCAGTCCACGGGTCATCCATTACTTATGGGATATATTCCCTTCCCAACAGGAAGTTGCAAGAGGATCACCCAAGCAGAGCTGCTATATAGCTCCTCCCCTCACATGTCATATCCAGTCATTCGACCGAAACAAGACAAGAAAGGAGAAACCATAGGGTGCAGTGGTGACTGGAGTTTTAATTAAAATTTAGATCTGCCTTAAATAAGACAGGGCGGGCCGTGGACTGAATACACTACAAGAGAAATAAATTTATCAGGTAAGCATAAATTATGTTTTCTCTTGTTAAGTGTATTCAGTTCATGGGTCATCCATTACTTATGGGATACCAATACCAAAGCTAAAGTACACGGATGATGGGAGGGACAAGGCAGGAAACTTAAACGGAAGGAACCACTGCCTGTAGAACCTTTCTCCCAAAAACAGCCTCCGAAGAAGCAAAAGTGTCAAATTTGTAAAATTTTGAAAAAGTGTGAAGCGAAGACCAAGTCGCAGCCTTGCAAATCTGTTCAATAGAGGCCTCATTCTTAAAGGCCCAGGTGGAAGCCACAGTTCTAGTGGAATGAGCTGTAATTCTTTCAGGGGGCTGCTGTCCAGCAGTCTCATAAGCTAAACGTATTATGCTACGAAGCCAAAAGGAGAGAGAGGTTGCCGAAGCTTTCTGACCTCTCCTCTGTCCAGAGTAAATGACAAACAGGGAAGAAGTTTGACGAAAATCTTTAGTTGCCTGTAAATAGAATTTTAGGGCACGAACTACGTCCAGATTATGCAAAAGTCGTTCCTTCTTTGAAGAAGGATTAGGACATAATGATGGAACAACAATCTCCTGATTGATATTCCTGTTAGAGACTACCTTAGGTAAAAACCCAGGTTTAGTACGCAGAACTACCTTGTCTGAATGGAAAATCAGATAAGGAGAATCACAATGCAAGGCGGATAACTCCGAGACTCTTCGAGCCGAGGAGATAGCCATCAAAAACAGAACTTTCCAAGATAAAAGTTTAATATCAATGGAATGAAGGGGCTCAAACGGAACTCCTTGAAGAACTTTCCGAACCATGTTTAAGCTCCACAGAGGAGCAACAGTTTTAAACACAGGCCTAATCATAACCAGAGCCTGACAAAAAGCCTGGACGTCTGGAACTTCTGCCAGACGCTTGTGCAAAAGGATAGACAGAGCAGAGATCTGTCCCTTTAAAGAACTAGCTGATAAGCCTTTTTCCAAACCCTCTTGGAGAAAGGACAATATCCTAGGAATCCTAACCTTACTCCATGAGTAACTCTTGGATTCACACCAAAACAGGTATTTACGCCATATCTTATGGTAGATTTTCCTGGTAACAGGCTTTCGTGCCTGTATTAAGGTATCAATAACTGACTCTGAGAAACCATGCTTTGATAGGATCAAGCGTTCAATCTCCATGCAGTCAGTCTCAGAGAAATTAGATTTGGATGATTGAAAGGACCTTGTATTAGAAGGTCTTGCCTCAAAGGTAGAGTCCATGGTGGACAGGACGACATGTCCACTATGTCTGCATACCAGGTCCTGCGTGGCCACGCAGGCGCTATCAGAATCACCGATGCTCTCTCCTGTTTGATCTTGGCAATCAGTCGAGGGAGCAGAGGAAACGGTGGAAACACATAAGCCAGGTTGAAGAACCAAGGAGCTGCTAGAGCATCTATCAGCGTCGCTCCCGGGTCCCTGGACCTGGATCGGAAACGAGGAAGCTTGGCGTTCTGGCGAGACGCCATGAGGTCCAGTTCTGGTTTGCCCCAACGATGGACCAGTTGAGCAAACACCTCCGGATGGAGTTCCCACTCCCCCGGATGAAAAGTCTGACGACTTAGAAAATACGCCTCCCAGTTCTCCACGCCTGGGATGTGGATCACTGACAAGTGGCAAGAGTGAGACTCTGCCCAGCGAATTATCTTTGAGACTTCTAACATCGCTAGGGAACTCCTGGTTCCCCCTTGATGGTTGATGTAAGCCACAGTCGTGATGTTGTCCGACTGAAATCTGATGAACCTCAGTGTTGCTAACTGAGGCCAAGCTAGAAGAGCATTGAATATTGCTCTTAATTCCAGAATATTTATTGGGAGGAGTTTCTCCTCCTGAGTCCACGATCCCTGAGCCTTCAGGGAGTTCCAGACTGCGCCCCAGCCTAGAAGGCTGGCATCTGTTGTTACAATCGTCCAATCTGGCCTGCGAAAGGTCATACCCTTTGACAGATGGACCCGAGATAGCCACCAGAGAAGAGAATATCTGGTCTCTTGATCCAGATTTAGTAGGGGGGACAAATCTGAGTAATCCCCATTCCACTGACCCAGCATGCACAATTGCAGCGGTCTGAGATGCAGGCGCGCAAATGGCACTATGTCCATTGCCGCTACCATTAGGCCGAATACTTCCATGCACTGAGCCACTGACGGGCGTGGAATGGAATGAAGGACACGGCAAGCATTTAGAAGTTTTGATAACCTGGCCTCCGTCAGGTAAATTTTCATCTCTACAGAATCTATCAGAGTCCCTAGGAAGGAGACTCTTGTGAGTGGTGATAGAGAACTTTTTTCCACGTTCACCTTCCACCCATGCGACCTTAGAAAAGCCAGGACAATCTCTGTATGAGATGTGGCAATTTGAAAGCTTGTCTAGATACGGAGCTACCGCTATGCCTCGCGGTCTTAGAACCGCCAGAAGAGAGCCCAGAACCTTTGTAAAGATTCTCGGGGCCGTAGCCAATCCGAAGGGAAGAGCTACAAATTGGTAATGCCTGTCTAGAAAGGCAAATCTTAGGAACCGATGATGATCTTTGTGAATCGGTATGTGAAGGTAGGCATCCTTTAAGTCCACTGTGGTCATGTACTGACCCTCCTGGATCATGGGTAGGATGGTCCGAATAGTTTCCATTTTGAAAGATGGAACTCTGAGGAACTTGTTTAAGATCTTTAGATACAAGATTGGTCTGAAGGTTCCCTCTTTCTTGGGAACCACGAACAGATTTGAATAAAATCCCTGTCCTTGTTCCGTCCGCGGAACTGGATGGATCACTCCCATTACTAGGAGGTCTTGTACGCAGCGTAGGAATGCCTCTTTCTTTATCTGGTTTTCTGATAACCTTGAAAGATGAAATCTCCCTTGAGGAGGAGAAGCCTTGAAGTCCAGAAGATATCCCTGAGATATGATCTCCAACGCCCAGGGATCCTGGACATCTCTTGCCCACGCCTGGGCGAAGAGAGAAAGTCTGCCCCCCACTAGATCCGTTTCCGGATAGGGGGCCATCCCTTCATGCTGTCTTAGGGGCAGTAGCAGGTTTTCTGGCCTGCTTGCCCTTTTTCCAGGACTGGTTAGTTTTCCAGGCCTGTCTGTAACGAGCAACAGTTCCTTCCTGTTTTGGAGCGGAGGAAGTTGACGTTGCTCCTGCCTTGAAGTTTCGAGAGGCACGAAAATTAGACTGTTTGGCCTTTGATTTGGCCTTGTCCTGAGGTAGAGTATGACCCTTACCTCCAGTAATGTCAGCGATAATTTCTTTCAAGCCGGGCCCGAATAAGGTTTGCCCCTTGAAAGAAATATTCAGCAATTTAGATTTAGAAGTCACGTCAGCTGACCAGGATTTAAGCCATAGCGCTCTGCGCGCCTGGATGGCGAATCCGGAATTCTTAGCCGTTAGTTTGGTTAAATGTACAATGGCATCAGAAACAAATGCATTAGCTAGCTTAAGTGCTTTAAGCTTGTCCATAATTTCATCCAATGGAGCTGAGTGAATGGCCTCTTCTAGAGACTCAAACCAGAATGCCGCAGCAGCAGTGACAAGCGCAATGCATGCAAGGGGCTGTAAGATAAAACCTTGTTGAACAAACATTTTCTTTAGGTAACCTTCTAATTTTTTATCCATTGGATCCGAAAAAGCACAACTATCCTCCACCGGGATAGTGGTACGCTTAGCTAAAGTATAAACTGCTCCCTCCACCTTAGGGACCGTCTGCCATAAGTCCCGTGTAGTGGCGTCTATTGGAAACATTTTCCTAAATATAGGAGGTGGGGAAAAGGGCACACCGGGTCTATCCCACTCCTTGCTAATAATTTCTGTAAGCCTTTTAGGTATAGGAAAAACGTCAGTACACACCGGTACTGCATAGTATCTATCCAGCCTACATAATTTCTCTGGAATTGCAACTGTGTTACAGTCATTCAGAGCCGCTAAAACCTCCCCTAGCAATACACGGAGGTTCTCAAGCTTAAATTTAAAATTAGAGATCTCTGAATCCGGTTTCCCTGGATCAGATCCGTCACCCACAGAATGAAGCTCTCCGTCCTCATGTTCTGCAAACTATGACGCAGTATCGGACATGTCTCTCACAGCACCAGCGCACTCTGTTCTTATCCCCGAGCAATCGCGCTTGCCTCTTAATTCTGGCAATTTAGATAATACTTCTGTCAGGGTATTATTTATAATAGTAGCCATGTCTTGTAAAGTGATTTGTATGGGCCTCTCTGATGCACTTGGTGCCACAATATCACGCGCCTCCTGAGCTGGAGGCGAAGGTACTGACACGTGAGGAGAGTTAGTCGGCATAACTTCCCCCTCGTTGTCTGGTGATAATTCCTTTATAGATAAAGACTGACCTTTATTATTTAAAGTGAAATCAATACATTTAGTACACATATTTCTATGGGGCTCCACACTGGCCTTCAAACATAGTGAACAAACAGATTCATCTGTGTCAGACATGTTTAAACAGACTAGCAATAAGACTAGCAGACTTGGAAAAATACTGTAAATAATTTTACAAGCAATATAGAAAAACGTTACTGTGCCTTTAAGAAGCACAACAAACTGTCACAGTTGAAATAACAATGAACCCAATCAGTTATAGCAACCAAATTTTCACAGTGTATGTAATAAGTTAGCAGAGCATTGCACCCACTTGCAAATGGATGATTAACCCCTTAATATCCAAAACGGTTCTTTATAAGCAGTAAAGAAAAAAACGTTTTTTAAATACAGTCAAAACCACTGTCACAGGTCTGCTGTGACTGATTACCTCCCACAAAATGACTTTTGAAGTCCCTTAAGCTCTCTGGAGACGACCTGGGTCATGCAGGAAGAAGCAGGAAGACTGAGCCTGAATTTTTACTGCGTCAAAAAAGCTCTAAAATAGGCCCCTCCTACTCAATATTACAACATTGGGAGTTTCAGTTAACTGTTTCTATGCAGAAATACCGGTCAGCCATGTGGAAAAAATTTATGCCCCAATAAGTTTTATCACCAGTGTACCTAACAAAACGATTAAACATGCCAGCAAAATCGTTTTAAACGTCCTTTTTTAAGGAATATGTATCTTTATTGATAAGCCTGATACCAGACTTCCTGCTGCATTTAAGGCTTATAACATCACTTCAGTATTAATAGCATTTTCTCAGTCAAATTCCATTCCTTAGAAAATTACTTTTACTGTATATAATTAAATCAGCCTGCTAACAGTCGCTCTCACTGTATTAAAGGCTTTACTTACATTACATCGGTATCAGCAGTATTTTCTTAGTCAATTCCATTCCTTAGAAAAATAATTTACTGCACATACCTTGTTTGCAGGGTACCCCGCACGCTATTCCCTTTCTGAAAGTTACCCCACTCCTCAGAATGTGCGAGAACAGCCAGTGGATCTTAGTTACTTCTGCTAAGATCATAGAAAACGCAGGCAGATTCTTCTTCCAAATACTGCCTGAGAACAAACAGCACACTCCGGTGCCATTTAAAATAACAAACTTTTGATTGAAGAAATAAACTAAGTATAAAAACACCACAGAGCTCTCACAACCTCCTATCTAGTTGAGTTGCAAGAGAATGACTGGATATGACATGTGAGGGGAGGAGCTATATAGCAGCTCTGCTTGGGTGATCCTCTTGCAACTTCCTGTTGGGAAGGGAATATATCCCATAAGTAATGGATGACCCGTGGACTGAATACACTTAACAAGAGAAACAACACTTTTTTGACTGTGAAATAATAGCAGACAGCTGCCAGTACCCCAGATGGCCGCCAATAAGGCAGATGGGGAGGGTTAGAGAGCTGTTTTGGGTGGGATCAGGGAGGTTGGGGGCTAAGGGGGATGCTACACCACAGCATATGTAAATATGCAAAAAAAAAATTAAAAACCTTTTATTTTAGTACTGGCAGACTTTCTGCCAGTACTTAAGATGGCGGGGACAATTGTGAGGTGGGGGAGGGAAGGGAGCTGTTTGGGAGGGATCAGGGGGTCTGATGTGTCAGGTGGGAGGCTGATCTCTACACTAAAGCTAAAATTAACCCTGCAAGCTCCCTACAAACTACCTAATTAACCCCTTCACTGCTAGCCATAATACATGTGTGATGAGCAGCAGCATTTAGCGGCCTTCTAATTACCAGAAAGCAACGCCAAAGTCATATATGTCTGCTATTTCTGAACAAAGGGGATCCCAGAGAAGCATTTACAACCATTTGTGCCATAATTGCACAAGCTGTTTGTAAATAATTTCAGTGAGAAACCTAAAATTGCGAAAAAATTTAAGTTTTTTTTAAATTTGATCGCATTTGGTGGTGAAATGGTGCCATGAAATATACCAAAATTGGCCTAGATCAATACTTTGGGTTGTCTACTACGCTACACTTAAGCTAAAATTAACTCTACAAGCTCCCTACATGCTCCCTAATTAACCCCATCACTGCTGGGCATAAAACACGTGTGGTGCGCAGTGGCATTTAGCAGCCTTCTAATTACCAAAAAGCAACGCCAAAGCCATATAAGTCTGCTATTTCTGAACAAAGGGGATCCTAGAGAAGCATTTACAACCATTTATGCCATAATTGCATAAGTTGTTTGTAGATAATTTCTGTGAGAAACCTAAAGTTTGTGAAAAAGTGAACAATTTTTTTTATTTGATCGCATTTGGCGGTGAAATGGTGGCATTAAATATACCAAAATGGGCCTAGATCAATACTTTGGGTTGTCTACTACACTACACTTAAGCTAAAATTAACTCTACAAGCTGCCTACATGCTCCCTAATTAACCCCTTCACTGCTGGGCATAAAACACGTTTGGTGCGCAGTGTCATTTAGGAGCCTTCTAATTACCAAAAAGCAACGCCAAAGCCATATAAGTTTGCTATTTCTGAACAAAGGGGATCGCAGAGAAGCATTTACAACCATTTATGCCATAATTGCATAAGTTGTTTGTAAATAATTTTTGTGAGAAACCTAAAGTTTGTGAAAAAGTGAACAATTTTTTTTTATTTGATCGCATTTGGCAGTGAAATGGTGGCATTAAATATACCAAAATGGGCCTAGATCAATACTTTGGGTTGTCTACTACACTACACTTAAGCTAAAATTAACTCTACAAGCTCCCTACATGCTCCCTAATTAACCCCTTCACTGCTGGGCATAAAACACGTGTGGTGCACAGTGGCATTTAGCAGCCTTTTAATCTCCAAAAAGCAACGCCAAAGCCATATAAGTCTGCTATAATGGCATGTCTGGCACACAGTGTTGGGGCAAGGGTCCATCTGACCACTGATACCTGGTCTGCAAAGCATGGTCAGGGCAGGTATATCACCTACACTGCGCACTGTGAAGCGGGCGTAACCCTTACACTACCTGATCGATACAACATCATACCTGATGTTTTAAAGCACGTTATTCCAAACAGTTTAGGAATGTTAGGTGATTTATGCCCTTTATGGATTAAAACCAGACTCTGCATCAACTATGTAATTTTCCATGGGAGTTTTGCCATGGATCCCCCTCCGGCATGCCACAGTCCAGGTGTTAGTCCCCTTGAAACAACTTTTCCATCACTATTGTGGCCAGAAAGAGTCCCTGTGGGTTTTAAAATTCGCCTGCCTATTGAAGTCTATGGCGGTTCGCCTGGTTCGCCCGTTCGCGAACTTTTGCGGAAGTTCGCGTTCGCCGTTCACAAACCCAAATTTTTAAGTTTGCGACATCACTACATGTCAGCTTTTTACAGTTATGCTGCGTCACTTTCAAGTGATTTAGCATATGAGTATTATGTCCCTTTAAAAGGTACAAACACTCCTGTCTTTAGTTGCGACTGTTCCATGGGTGGAACCAGGGTCATTGGCGCTATAGTTATGGTTGTTTCATGGGCAAGTTCAGGGCAGGGGGAAGTGGAGTTGCAGGTGTTTTGAGTACAGGCAGGTTATTGGGGGGGAGGGGGGGATTGGTTGGTTATGCAGTTGTGGGATGTGACCTGCATTTTTTTACCCTTTTAGTTTTACCCACCTCTTTAGCCCATATCCTTCACCCCCAAAACCCCCACTGTTGCTTATATTGGCAAAAATATTTTTTTGAGAACATAATATTTATTGTTATAATTTGTAAACTTGTATAATTTAACAATATTTAGGGTATGTTATGTCATAATCACCTTTATTTCATATATGTGTGCCACTTATTTCCTTACCTCTCTTCATGTAGTGAAAACAAGCTGTCAATGAAGTAGTCATTCACTTTCGTTATGCAATATTCAAGTTTTTTCTCTGTCTTTTTTTTCAAAAAAGAAAAACAAAATGTTATGTCAACCTTTTTCCTTTACTTTTTAGAGGTTCAAAAACAAAAATAATTATACAATGTTATATCACAAATTCAAAATAAACAACTAACATACATTTTAAGTGTCAAAATGACAATTCATTGAATCAGTTACATTTAAAGGGACAGGGAACCTCAACATTTTGTTTCATGATTTGGATAGAACATATAATTGTAAATAACTTTCCAATTTACTTCCATTATTAAATATGATTCATTCTCTTGTTATCCTTTGCTGAAGGAACAGCATTGCACTACTGACAGCAAAATGAACACATCTAGTCAGCCAATCACAAAAGACAAATGTGTGCAGGCACCAATTAGCAGCAGCTCCCACTAGTGTAGGATATGTGCCTATTCTTTTTCAACAAGGGATAACAAGAGAACAAAGCAAATTTGAAAATAGTAGGGAATTTAAAAGTGTCTTCAAATTACATGCTCTATCTGAATTATGCAAGTTTAATTTTGACTTTCCTATCCCTTTAAGTAAAAAATATTCTTCTTCATTTATTTTTAAATTACATTACAAACTAGCCAGCAGCCAATCTGATACAATGGCCTAAACAGCAAAGACTGCATCTTTATTGCAATAGTATATTTTTCCTTCTCTTTTCTTTTCTTTCCCTTTCTCCTCCTGAATATTCAACATTTATAATTTGTGTCCGCTATAATATTTGCAGTAGATTAAGACAAACTAAAATTTGCACGTCACCTTAACAAATATATACTCGCCCTGAATCAGTCAGTATTTATTAATGCATTGTAAAAACAAAATGTACAGTATGCTTACCTGGGGCCCGATCAGATATACAGCGTCGCCCGCAAAAGCCGGCGACGCCAACATTTGCGTGGGTTTGGTATCCTATATACGGCGTAACCTAGAAGTTACGCTCATATATTTCTGCCTTCGCCCGTAGTTTTTTGGGCCATAGACAGGTATACCAAACCCGCGCAGTTTGGTATCCAATATACAGCGTAAGGACTTACGTGGCGAAAATGGAGAAATCTTACTCCATTTTCACCTCGCCACAAATTGCAGGCGTAGCAAGCCTTACGCTGTCTATTGGAGCCCCGTAACTCCCTAAACTACCTGCAAAATAAAACACCTAACGCATGCGCAATGTCTATCTAACTGTCACCCGCAAACTGCTAAATAAAACCTAACACCTAACGCATGCACAATGTCTATCTACCTGTCAACCGCGATCCCCCGCCGCAATCCCTAATAAAGTATTTAACCCTTAAACCGCCGCTCCCGGACTCCGCCGCCACCTACATTAAAAGTATAACCCCCTAATGTGATCCCCTTACACCGTCGCCAGCTACATTACATACCCCCTAATGTGAGCTCCTACCCCGCCGCCAGCTACATTAACTACCCCCTAATGTGAGCCCCTTACACCGCCGCCAGCTACATTAAACTACCCCCTAATGTGAGCCCCTTACACAGCCGCCAGCTACATTAAACTACCCCCTAATGTGAGCCCCTTACACCGCCGCCAGCTACATTAAACTACCCCCTAATGTGAGCTCCTACCCCGCCGCAAGCTATATTAAAATTATTAACCCCTAATCTAATCCCCCTACCCTGCCGCCAGCTATATTAAATGTATTAACCCCTAATCTAATCCCCCTAAAGTAATCACCTCTATTACCAGCCCTTAAAAGGGCCTTTTGCGTTACATTGCCCCAAAGTAACAGCTCTATTGCCAGCCCTTAAAAGGGCTTTTTGCGGGGCATGCCCCAAAGAAATCAGCTCTTTTACCAGCTCTTAAAAGGGCTTTTTGCGTGGCATTGTCACAAAGTAATCAGCTCTTTTGCATCTAATCTAAATCCCCCTACACCGCCGCCACCTATAATAAATGTATTACCCCCTAATTTAATCCCCCTACACAGCCGCCACCTATATTAAATAGATTAACTCCTAATCTAATCCCCCTACACCGCCGCCAGCTATATTAAATGTATTAACCCCTAATCTCATCCCCCTACACCGCCGCCAGCTATATTAACCCTAATTATATTAGGGTTAATATAGTTATTATATTATATATATTAACCATATTAACCCTAATTATATTAGGGTTAATATAGTTATATTATATATATTAACTATATTAACCCTAATTATATTAGGGTTAATATAGTTAATATAGTTATTATATTATATATATTAACTATATTAACCCTAATTATATTAGGGTTAATATAGTTAATATCGTTATTATATTATATATATATTAAGTATAATAACCCTATCTAACTCTAACATCCCTAACTAAATTCTTATTAAAATAAATCTAATTAATATTAATATTATTAATTAAAATATTCCTATTTAAATCTAAATACTTACCTATAAAATAAACCCTAAGATAGCTACAATGTAATTAATAATTACATTGTAGCTATTTTAGGGTTTATATTTATTTTACAGGTAACTTGGTATTTATTTTAACTAGGTACAATAGCTATTAAATAGTTAATAACTATTTAATAGCTACCTAGTTAAAATAATTACCAGTTTACCTGTAAAATAAATCCTAACCTAAGTTACAAATTCACCTACACTATCAATAAATTAAATAAACTACAAATATCTAAACTAAAATACAATTAAATAAACTAAACTAAATTACAAAAAAACAAACACTAAATTACAAAAAATAAAAAAAGATTACAAGAATTTTAAGCTAATTACACCTATTCTAAGCCCTATCTAAATTAAAAAAGTTAACAGCTCTTTTACCTTACCAGCCCTTCAAAGGGCTTTTTGCGGGGCATGCCCCAAAGAAATCAGCTCTTTTGCCTCTAAAAAACCCCCACAATACCACCCCCCAACATTACAACCCACCACCCACATACCCCTACTCTAACCCAAACGCCCCTTAAATAAACCTAACACTACCCCCCGGAAGATCTCCCAACCTTGTCTTCAACCAGCCGGGCCGAACTCTTCATCCAATCCGGGCGATGTCTTCAATCAAGCGGCAGAGAAGAAGTCTTCCATCCGGGCGATGTCTTCAATCAATCGGCAGAGCAGAAGTCTTCCATCCGGGCTATGTCTCAATCAAGCGGCATCTTCAATCTTCTTTCTTCGCTCCTCCGACGCGGAACATCCATCCGGGACAACGGCTTCCCGACGAATGAGGTTCCTTTAAATGACGTCATTCAAGATGGCGTCCGTCGAATTCCGATTGGCTGATAGGATTCTATCAGCCAATCGGAATTAAGGTAGGAAAAATCTAATTGGCTGATTGAATCAGCCAATCAGATTCAAGTTCAATCCAATTAGCTGATTGGTTCAGCCAATCGGATTGAACTTAAATCTGATTGGCCTATTCTACATTAAAAAGTTAACAGCTCAATTACCTTACCAGCCCTTAAAAGGGCCTTTTGCGGGGCATGCCCCAAAGAAAACAGCTCTTTTGCCTGTAAAATAAAAATACAACCCCCCCCAACATTAAAACCCACCACCCACATACCCCTACTCTAACCCAAACCCCCCTTAAATAAACCTAACACTACCCCCCTGAAGATCATCCTACTTTTAGCCGTCTTCAGCCAGCCAACCACCAATGGAACCGAAGAGGAGATCCGGAGCAGCAGAAGTCATCATCCAAGGGGCGCTGAAGAAGTCTTCCATCCAATTGAAGTCATCATCCAGGCGGCGTCTTCAATCTTCATCCATCCGGAGCGGAGCGGAGCCATCTTCAGACGAGCCTACGCAGAGCCATCTTCTTCCACCGACGACTGAACGACGAATGACGGTTCCTTTAAGTGACGTCATCCAAGATGGCGTCCCTCGAATTCTGATTGGCTGATAGGATTTTATCAGCCAATCGGAATTAAGGTAGGAAAAATCTGATTGGCTGATCCAATCAGCCAATCAGATTGAGCTCGCATTCTATTGGCTGATCGGGACAGCCAATAGAATGTGAGCTCTATCTGATTGGCTGATTGGATCAGATTTTTCCTACCTTAATTCCGATTGGCTGATAGAATCCTATCAGCCAATCGGAATTTGATGTACACCATCTTGGATGACGTCACTTAAAGGAACCGTCATTCGTCGTTCAGTCGTTGGTGGAAGAAGATGGCTCAGCGTAGGCTTGTCTGAAGATGGCTTTGCTCCGCTCCGGATGGATGAAGATTGAAACGCCGCCTGGATGATGACTTCAATCGGATGGAAGACTTCTTCAGCGCCCCTTGGATGATGACTTCTGCCGCTCCGGATCTCCTCTTCGGTTCCATCTGTGGTCGGCTGGCTGAAGACGGCTAAAGGTAGGATGATCTTCAGGGGGGTAGTGTTAGGTTTATTTAAGGGGGGTTTGGGTTAGAGTAGGGGTATGTGGGTGGTGGGTTTTAATGTTGGGGGGGTTGTATTTTTATTTTACAGGCAAAAGAGCTGTTTTCTTTGGGGCATGCCCCGCAAAAGGCCCTTTTAAAGGCTGGTAAGGTAATTGAGCTGTTAACTTTTTAATGTAGAATAGGGTAGAGCATTTTTTTATTTTGGGGGCTTTGTTATTTTATTAGGGGGCTTAGATTAGGTGTAAGTAGCTTAAAATTGTTTTAATATTTTTGAAATGTTTGTAACTTAATTTTTTTATTTTTTGTAACAGCTTTTTTTTTTTGTACTTTAGTTAGTTTATTTAATTGTATTTAATTGTAGTTATTTGTAGGTAATTTATTTAATTAATTTAATGATAGTGTAGTGCTAGGTTTAATTGTAACTTAGGTTAGGATTTATTTTACAGGTAATTTTGTATTTCTTTTAGCTAGGTAGTTATTAAATAGTTAATAACTATTTAATAACTATTCTAACTAGCTAAAATAAATGCAAAGTTACCTGTAAAATAAATATAAATCCTAAAATAGCTACAATGTAATTATTAATTACATTGTAGCTATCTTAGGGTTTATTTTACAGGTAAGTATTTATTTTTAAATAGGAATAATTTAGTTAATGATAGTGTAGTGTTAGGTGTAATTGTAACTTAGGTTAGTTTTTATTTTACAGGTTAATTTCTCTTTATTGTAACTAGGTAGCTATTAAATAGTTAATAACTATTTAATAGCTATTGTACCTAGTTAAAATAAATTGAAATTTGCCGGTAAAATAAAAATAAATCCTAAGATAGCTACAATATAATTATTATTTATATTGTAGCTATATTAGGGTTTATTTTAAAGGTAAGTATTTAGTTTTAAATAGGAATAATTAATTTAATAAGAGTTAAATTTATTTAGATGTATTTAATTAATATTTAAGTTAGGGGGGTGTTAGGGTTAGACTTAGGTTTAGGGGTTAATAATTTTATTATAGTGGTGGCGGTATAGGGGGGGCAGGATATGGGGTTAATAAGTTTAATATAGGTGGCGGCGGGGTCCGGGAGCGGCGGTTTAGGGGTTAAACAATTTATTTAGTTGCGGCGGAGTCCGGGATCGGCAGGATAGGGGTTAATAAATTTATTATAGGTGGCGGCGGTATAGGGGAGGCAGGATAGGGGTTACTAGGTAGAATGTAGGTGGCGGTGGGCTCCGGGAGCGGCGGTTTAGGGGTTAATACATTTTTTATAGTTGCGGCGGTGTCTGGGAGCGGCGGTTTAGGGGTTAATAACTTTATTTAGTTGCAGGGGGCTCCGGGGGCGCCGGTATAGGGGGTAGAACAGTGTAGTTTAGTGTGGGTGCTTTGTGACAGCTTGTCAATAAAGCTGTCAAAAAGCCGAAGAGCAGCGAGATCGGATGAGTGATAACTATCACAGTCCGCTGCTCATCGCCCCGTACTTGGTGCGCAGCTTTTTGACAGATTTTTTGATAACTTTGGCGAGATTTTTCAGGTCCGCGGCGGCGATGGTAGGCGAGCTTAGGCAGGCGTATTGGGCCGGCGAAGGCAGGTAAGTAGACACGTTAATAACTAGAGGCCATAGTATGTTGTTGGTCTGCAGATGTATTCAATATAATCCTCATTATTGAAATTCCAAGAAGAAGATGTGTATATCTGTATATACAATTCTGAGCCTGCTCCATTCAAATTAAAACATGAAAAAAAATTTTTTATTGAATTTTAATATTTAATAATGTGTTTTACTGTGTATTTACTGTAAATATTTTAATCATTGCAATGTTCTTCAAGTAGTGGAAAATGTTCTTTGTATTTTTAAATAGTGAACAAGTGCTTGGAAGCACGAAACATGTCTGCATAGGAGCCCAGCTTTCCTTTCTATGCAACGGTCTGTCATTGCGGTCTAATGGCTGCACACTTTATGGGGCCGAATTATCAAGCTCCAAAGGCTCGCCGGAAACAGAAGTTATGAAGCAGCGTTCTAAAGAACGCTGCTCCATAACTTGTCCGCCTGCTATGAGGCGGCGGACATAAATCAACCTGATTGCCCGCGAATCTGCAGGGGGCAGTACTGCACAAGCGTATGCTGTCAGCATTTATCGATGTGCAGAGGACATCATATGCTACACTGTATCATGTCCGCTCGCACTTTGATAAATATGCCCCTATATGTTTTTAACGATGTAGAATAAACTTTGAAGATTTTTACCTTATCTATGTGGTATGTGCCTGGGACTTTCTTTGTATTCATATTTTTAAATATCTATTCCTAAATATATATCTGTATATATCTATACATATAAACATATACAGGTATACCTCACTTTACAGCGCTTTACTAATACAGAGCTAATAAAGAGCTGAAGTTCAACCTCCAAGGATTTTGAAACAGTACTGTAATCATCATGTGATTGCGAGAAAGCCATTTTGTTATGCTCAGTTCAATCTGTTTACAACATTGCAGTACACTTTGTGTCTCAGTGTTGTAGTCTAGCAGATTTTACTACAGTAATGGTCATTATTTTACAGGTACTGTACAGTTTTTATTAAATACTAATTGAATACTGTGCTGTAGCTATTACACACCTAATATATGTTAGTTCAATCATGTTTTCAAGTTTTTAAACACATTAACAAGTGAAAAGAAAGCTAAAACCGCAATGTTCCACTTTAAGGCAGTTTTCACTTTACAGAGGGGCTCCGGTCCCTAACCAGCAAAATATATAAATATATATATATATATATATATATATATGTATATGTTTAGGGAGATTACATAAGCCTGTGCACCCTTCATTTTTACACAGTTGTTTGATTGTGAGCCTGCATTGTGTGGCTGTTTAGGGACCCAGGTTTTTGGAAGAGACCTTGACGAGGTACCTGGGCTTTTCCCATTTGGCCAGATGCGGTAACTAACTCTTTCATTGCTGCTTTTTATCTTAGTTGTGAGCTTGTAAGTGAGTGCTGGACTTTCTCTTTGTGCTATATTAATGTATTATTTTTTTGTAATTTTCCCTGTTTGGGCCTTGCACCCAGACCTGTCTGGGGTTAACTGCATGTGACTCTGGTGACAGTGCAGCTTCCTGAGAGTGCTGTTTTGCACCCAGGGCATGTTACAGGGCCATAGGATATGTACCCGGTCCGGCCTGAGAGTGCTGACCCCTCCCATGTTTTGTATATGTTTGGGGAGATTACATAAGCCTGTGCACCCTTAATTTTTACACAGTTGTTTGATTGTGAGCCTGCATTGTGTGGCTGTTTAGGGAACCAGGTTTTTGGAAGAGACCTTGACGAGGTACCTGGGATTTTCCCATTTGGCCAGATGCGGTAACTAACTCTTTCATTGCTGCTTTTTATCTTAGTTGTAAGCTTGTAAGTGAGTGCTGGACTTTCTCTGTGTGCTATATATATATATATATATATATATATATATATATATATATATATATAGAGAGAGAGAGAGAGAGAGAGAGAGGGAAAGAGGGAAAGAGAGAGAGAGGGAGAGAGAGAGATATATATTTTACAAAATATTAATCATATATATATATTAAGACATAGATTTAAAAATAAAAAGAACATTTTCTTCTATGGGAAGAATATTGGAATGTAAAATATTCATAACTGATGTCAGGTTGAAACGTGGTCGGGTTAACTAGTGATGTGTTTGTTTTTTTTAAAATACGCTCCATTGAAGTCTATGGGGAGAAGATGTTAACGCGGTATCCACTTGTAATCTAGCCCTTAATGTTTCAATGAGAATAAATTGGTTTAGACACTGAATATATCCTGACTATGCCTGAATAAAGCATTGGGGATCGATTTATTAACTCTTTCCGGTCCTATGTCGGAATATATCCGACAAAGGGTTTTACCACTTGCGGTCCAATGTAGGATATATTCCGACATGTTCCTTTCAAGGTGACGAAGTACCTTACACTCCTGTCATTTTAGTATGTAAGCCCTTCCCTTCGGCGTGTTTAACAGAGAGCTGTTGTATATATAATCTGAGCTTTTTTGCATCGTACCCGATCGGGATGATTGCTGTCCACCACCTCAGAGGTGGCAGATGAGTTAATGAGCAGCGGTCTTATGACCGCTGCTTCTTAACTTATGTTTCTGGCTAGCCTGACGGCTCGCGCGGAAACAGCTGCATCCGCAGCTTGTTTAATATACCCCTTAGTGTCAAGGTGTTTTATAGTCTCCTGTTGATATAAATGTGCTGCCACCACAGCTTGTTGATTAAGATGTAAAGTGGCTTACGCTGGGGCACCAAAGTGCAACCACACTCTTGCAAGTCACTAGCAAAGCCGGCAATGAAATCCTCAGTAAGATCTACAGCAGTCAGAGGATTGAATGCAGACTTTAGCTATTCCTCAAAAGCCATCTGATGGAATCCAATAAAGCACTAATTTCACAGAGTATATAAATAGTAGTTGCCATATTGAGTTTGAAGGAAGTGCTTTATAAGGAGAGGCAAAAAGCATGCTGTTGTGGTGTGTTTTGGAGGCTACAACCTCAAATGTAATACCGGAGCAATGATGTCAACAGCAACTGTGATAATATTGGGCTCATCCAATAGATAATCTAAAGTTGAACTTGATCTGTGATTTTCTACCACGGATGAGTCACCGGCAAGGTGATATTATGCAGATAACAACAAGCAGTAGTGCGACTTATCTGTTTCTTTCCTGCTTCCAGAGGTTCTTTTTGAAATCCAAGAATTCTTGTTATTGCAAGTCGGTTTGGATAATGACTTATCTGCTTACTCTTTTTTTGGCTTTTTCTGTTTTATACTACAAGAAAATTGCTACGTTTCTTGACATCAAAGGGCAGATTTATTAAAGACATGTTTAAAGAATTTCAGTTCCACTGGGAATAGGAGATCAGTTGCAACTGTTTCATACAACATATATAATCACAATATGATTGTTTTTTTAAGGAATCTACAAGTACTTAAGTTCCTTGACTACTTACATAATATTAGAAATATTTGGCTGTTGAGAAATAATATAATTGAACTTCTGTCCACAATAATTCCCTGGAAACACATCTGATAGTATTTAATAGCTTTAGGAAAGATTATTCTGACACCCAAAACTCTGAGGGATCCTATATCATTTGACATTTGATAATCCATCAGATAGGCTAATGTGACTTTGACATGGATGCATGGGTGTCATCCAGACAAGTGAGGGAAAGAAATGTTCTGCAACAATGGTCCTATTAGTATCTTAGTAGAGCTCTACAATCTGGAAGCACTTCAAAATCAATATGAAAATCTTCTGCTGTAAAGCATTGGAATTTGTGATTTTATGGGTGAAAGGGACAGTAATGGTGAATACCCTTCAGCTCTACTCAAATTATTAAATTTACAAATTTCTTATCCTTATAGCTTCTAAACTAAACTGATATAATTTTTAATATAATGATATATCATATGTAAGCTATGTGCCTGTTCCTTTGTTCAGCAAAGCATAATCATCATCAACATCTTAATCGTAATAATACTACAACATCTTGGCCACTTGCAAATTCTCCATTTAGACACATTTCTCAAACCAGTAAGACAGTTTTGAACTTGCCTTTATCTTTGCATTTTCCAGAGAATCTTTTTTGAAATTAGGTGTCAAAATATTATCTTTCAAACTTCGTTTTTGACTCTCTTCAAATAATTTTCTCATTGTAGTTATGTTGAAAGGGCGTTTTTTTTTGCCTACATACCTACAAAAGAAAAAAAAAAAGAATGATAAAAATAAGAGATTAATATACTGTTGACATTACAGACATTTACTAATACTATGTATATTTTTGTAACTCAATATTTTTCAGTATTGCACATATTTCACCCTAGGACTATAAATCTCCTTCACTTTAAAATGAAGAGGAAGGATCAAGTATATATATTCTTATATTTATAATGAAATATGTGACACACTATGGGCCAGATTATTAATGGTGTGTTATTGTTAGCATGAGGAGCATAAATGCAAAGTCTTTCATTCTATTGGCTGATTTAAATTTGAAATAGAAAATCAGCCAATAGGAATGCAAGGGTACCTCTATATAAAAGGGGTACCTCACATTCAATATTCAGTGTGCAGCTGGTGACCCCATGAAGAGGACATCTGTGACCAAAGACAAGAAGATGAATGAAAATGGAAGACTGCTGCCGGAATGAAGATGGACCATCGCCTGGAGGAAGATGAAAGACTGCCGCCGGGATGAAGGTGAACCATTGCTGGGATGAACATGTAATGCCAGCTTGATGATGCTGGAGTGCCGCCACCCAGATTCAACTTTGGTGAGTACCATCTTTTAGGTTTAGGATTAGGAATTTTTGGGTGGGTTTTTTGTTAGATTAAGAGTTTTTTTATTTTATTTTTTGGGGCAGAAAAAGAGCTAAATGCCCATCTAAAGGCAAAGCCCAGCCAAATGCCCTTTTCAGGGCAATTTTTAGATTAGCTTTTTTTAATATAGCCTTTTTTGCTATAGTTTAGTGTTCGCAAAGTTTTTTTTATTTTGGGTTGTTTGTTTTTTAAGTGGGGTTTTTTATTTTTGGTACTTTGCTTTTTTCTGCAATGGTAATTTTTTTTTCTGTAAAGGTAGTTTTTTTTCTGTAATGTTAGGTTATTTTTTAAGGTATGGTTTTTTTTATTTTTAAAGGTACTGGGGTTTTTTTCAGAAATTTTTAGTTTTTTTGGAGCAACTTAGAGGGTTAGGGGATTTAATGTAGGGGTGTGGTGGTTTAGGTGTTAATAGAATAGTGAGGTATTTTGCTATGTGAGAGTGTGGCAGTTTAGGGGTTAATAAAGTAGTGGGGTAGTTTGTGGTGGGGTTGTGGTGGTTTAGGGGTTAATAGAATAGAGAGGACTTTATAGCAGTTTTGGGGTTATTAGAGTAGAATATTAGGTATTTTATGTACACAGTAGCCGCGCCATGTATCAATTCTAGCTTTATATAATAAACACAATATTTGGAATACCAATATCAATGCTCTTAAAAATGTCTGTCTGTGTAGCTGGTCAAGAATATACTTTAAACATAATTATAAACTAAAATATTATTTTTATTCTTAACATGGAAGGTTCTATGAAATAATAGATGTAGATGTGCTTCTGTTTACTGGGCAATACCACGCTCACACAAGTGTAACATTGTCATTTCTAGATGACGTCATGGGAATACAGATGACAACTTTGTAATGAATGTTTTTTTTTATTGAGGTTTATTGCAAGGCATACAAATAGCAAAAATGACAAGAAAATTACATGACAAAGTATCATCTGATAATCTACATTTGATAAGATAATGTGCAATGAAATATCTTGAAAAGCATACATATGTGTATATATACTGTATATATAACTATTTTTTTGTTTTTCTTTTCCTTTTATTTTTTTATTTTGCCATTGACTCAAAAATTTTCGAAATTACTCATGAGGCCACTTTTGGACCTTCAATGACTATAGCGTTACTATGGTGACAGGAAGTACAATAAAATAAAGGAAACCACTCATGGATGTCTAAACATAAACCTCGTTTTTATAATTTTAGATTTAGATAATTTAAACCTATGGAACTCTTTTTCAACCATTTAAATGTGGGATTTCTCACATTAACAAAAACACTCTCACCTAGATTACGAGTTTTGCATTACGGTTTTAACGCTGAAGAAATGGCCATTTCAGCCAAAAAACAGTAACGTAGCCATTACAAGTCTTGTCGGTATAGCTATACCGCAAGCATTTTAGCCTGTAACACAACGTCAATCAAGCACTCAAAAAAATTATGTTTTGGCGTGGGATTTCCATATCGCCGGTATGACAGGTTGTGCGGTGAGGCTAAAATGCTTGCGTTACAGCCTATACCGACACAATCCGTTCCGCCATCTGAAGGCAGTTGTTATGGATTATGTGATTTGAATAGCCAATAGAATTTAAGTAGCTCTCATCCTATTGGTGATTTGAACAGCCAATAGGATTTCAGTAGTTCTCATCCTATTGGCTGATTTGAATTTCAATAATTAAATCAGCCAATAGGAATGCAAGGGACGCCATTTTGAAATGGCTCCCTTGCATTGAAGATTCAGTGCACAGCGGCGACCGTTTGAAGAGGATGCTCCTCGCCGGATGTCTTCAAGAATGGATCCGCTCTGCTCCGCCTGGATGAAGATAGAAGACGCCGCCTAAATGGATGAAGACCTCACCGCCTGGATGAAGACATCACTGCCTGGATGAAGACATCGCCGCCTGGATGAAGATATCGCCGCCTGGATGTCGGACTTCAGAAACTGTAACTGGATCTTCGGGGGTTAGTGTTAAGTTTTTTTTTAAAAAATTTGGATGATGTTTTTTTTTTAGATTAGGGTTTGGGCTTTTTTTAAAAGAGCTGAATGCCCTTTTCAGGACAATGTAAAAGAGCTGAATGTCCTTTTAAGGGCAATGCCCATACAAATGCCCTTTTAAGGGCAATGGGTAGCTTAGGTTTTTGTTAGAGTTAGGTTTTTTATTTTGGGGGGTTGGTTGGGTGGTGAGTTTTACTGTTGGGGGTCTTTGTATTTTTTTACAGGTAAAAAAGCTGATTTCTTTAGGGCAATGCCCTACAAAATGCCCTTTTAAAGGCTATTGGTAGTTTATTGTAGGCTAGGGGGTGTTTTTATTTTGGGGGGGCTTTTTATTTTTATAGGGCTATTAGATTAGGTGTAATTGTTTTTATTTTTTATCATTTTATTTGTTATTTTTCATTATTTAGTGTTTGTTTAGTTTTTTGCAATGCGGGGGGCTGGAGGTTTAGGGGGTAATAGGTTTATTTAGTGACGGTGATGTGGGAAGCCAGAGGTTCAGAGGTTAATAACTTTATTTAGTGGCGGCGATGTCAGGGAGTGGTGGAATAACATAGTAACATAGTAGATGAGGTTGAAAAAATACTGAAGTCCATCGAGTTCAACCTATAAAAATATAAAATACTTACAAAAAGCTCCAGTTAAGCTTAAATAATCCCACTAAAAGGTTACCCATTTAATACAAGCAATAATATCCATGAATTTTGTTTCTGGACAGAAATGTATCCACATTTTTTTTAAATGTATCTAGGGTAGCATTCACTACCTCCTTTGGTAAGGAGTTCCACAATTTTTTTGCTCTTACAGTAAAAAAATGTTTTCGTTGCAGGAGATTAAATCTCCTTTCCTCCAACCTTAAATTGTGACCTCTTGTCACAAACAATTTTCTTGGAATAAACAGAGCTTCTGCCATCTCTGTATATGGGCCTTGAATATGTTTATATAAAGTAATCATGTCACCTAGCAAGCGCCTTTTTTTCTAAAGAAAACAGACCTAGTTTGGCTAACCTCTCCTCATAGCTTAAATTCTCCATTCCCCTTATTAGCTTTGTGGCCCTTCTCTGAACTTTTTCTAGTTCTGCAGTATCTTATTTTGTGATCGGTCCCCAGAACTGCACTCCATACTCAAGGTGAGGTCTTACCAGGGATTTATATAGTGACAGAATTATGCTTTCCTCCCTTGAATCAATGCCTCTTTTAATACATGCTAGTATCTTATTAGACTTTGAAGCCGCTGCCCTGCATTGTGCACCCATCTTTAGCTGGATGCTCTCACATCTGACTTCAAGGTGTTCTCGACGAGATTGTCAACTGTGGAACTAAAAGTGGCAGACACAGAGACACAACAAAGAGAAGCCACAACCAACATCACACAACTGCAGAGACAAAATAAAGCCCTTCAGGAAAAGCTTGATGATCTGGAAAACAGGTCCAGGCGAAATAACATTCGAGTGGTGGGCCCCCTTGAGTCAGTCCCGGGCTTATCTCTGATAGACTTTGCCGAAAAGATTCTGCCAGGCTTACTACACATCCCAGACACTGATATGCCCTGTGTGGTAGAAATAGCCCATAGGATAGGGCCCCAGCAGCAGAAACCAGACCAGAAGACGCAGCCAAGGCAGATCATGATCAAATATCTAAATTTCAAAGACAAAACTGCACTCTTAAAAGCGTATAGACAAGCACCAGAGCTGACCTATGAGGCAAGAAGATTCACCTATTCCAGGACTACTCAGTTGAAGCAGCGAAGAGACGCAGATAATTTTCTCCTTACTGTAAGGAACATCTGGAGAGGAGAGAATCTGTCTCTCTACTATACCCAGCACGCCTAAAGAGGCAAACAGCACAAGGCCCAAGCAACTTCAATCCTTCCTGAGGATACAGAATCCTTGGAACCATAGCCAGAGAGATGCAGCTAGAATTGAAGAAAATGAGAGAGAGATAAAAATCTTGGATCGGTTTCCTGCTCTGTATGAGCCATTGCCTTAAACAGATGAACTTTCCATGCAAAGGACTGAGGACTTTACCTTTCTTCCTTATTTGTTGCTAACTGTAGCAATGGAGAAACATATCCTTTTGAAGAAGGGGGGGGGGGATTTTAGCACTGTTGCTAAGGTTGAATTGCACTTGATTATTATTGTTTACATTTGTTTTATTCTTGTTTGTTGTCTGAATATTACTACTCTGATTGATCCGTCTTTGAAACGACTGGTTGGATACTGTTTAGACTAGTGAAAATATCAAGGGACTTCCCCAGGGTGTCAAACTGTAAGTACTCCTACTACACCACATACACCTACTAGAGAACATAAGTCAGAAACCCAAGATTATTCACATATACACCAGATAAGATACATTGAAGTCACTACTGCTCAATATGCTGAATATTGGGGTATGCCTAGTTTCTTGGAATGTGGGTGGGATCACATCACCAGTTAAAAGAAAAGCCATCTTAAAATACTTGAACTCCAAAAAAAGCAGATATAGCTTTATTAGAAGAAACGCACCTATAAACTAACGAACATCAGAAATTAAAACAAGGTTTGGTGGGGGAAGTGAACTACACCCAGTATGAAAGCTAGAGGTGTTGCATTTTTCTTTAGGAAAAATCTGAACTATAAAGTGAACCATACTATTCTTGACCCACAGGGAAGGTACAACCTGCTCAAAATTACATTGGACAGCTGTCCTTTGGTCTTAGGGGGGTTTATGGACCCCATACACACAAAAGAGACATTTAGAGTTCCCTCAGAATCCGCCTTCTACATATGGCAGATATCCTGATAATACTGGGAGGGGACTACAATATAGCGCCACAAACCCCAGCCGATAGATATAATAACCTCAACTTAAAGCAAACTAAAACTAACAATAACACTAGTGACTGCATAATACTAACCAAATTCAAAAACGCTCTTGCCCTATCAGATATATGGCGAGATAGGAACCCAGAATCAAGAAGCTATACATGCATCACACCGGAAAAAGATACACCGTCACGCATAGATTTCTTTTTGATCTCACACACTCTAACTCTCAGAGTCACAGACGCAAAAATTGACAAACCATTCCTCTCGACCCACGCACCAGTCCCACTCAACATCAAATTAGGATACACAAGTCCTTCTCCAAATAATTGGTCCTTCTCCAAATAATTGGTCCTTCCCCAAATATCTCATTCATGATGCTAATCTAAGAAAGCACTTGGTAGGGGAGTGGCTAGTTTACAACACGCTAAATCAACAACACACTAATAATTCCATTCTCTACTGGGAACTGGGCAAGGCAGTACTCAGGGGAGTAACAATCTCATACATCATAGACATTAAAAAGAAGAGGAAACTTAGGGAAGAACTACTGTTAAGGCAAATTCTAAAAGCAAGGAAGGAACAGATATCAACGCAACACTACCGAAACCAATAGACACAAATATAAGGAAGTTAAAGCACAAAAGGACACATTCCTGTTGCAAAATGTGGCTAGGGACCTGACAGCAGCTCACGCCAGATTGTATTGTCATGGAAACAAAACAAGAAGGCTATTAGCCAGACTGACAAAACTGACTAAGAGTTCAAACACAATAACAGCCATCAGAAAGGACAGTAAACTATACACAGACACCACTGACATTCAACAAATGTTCAGGCAATACTTTTCAGGACTATATAAACATCAAGCAGTGGAACCCAAGAACACAATCAGATTCTGGGAAATCCTCACATTACCAACTCTTTCAGCCGACCAACAGAGTGTATTGAACATCCCGATAGACCCCCCAAGAAATAACCAAAGCCATTAGCAATCTCCCATTAGAAAAAGCACAGGGCCGGATGGACTTCAGGGAGAAAAAAACTTCAAAATGAGATAGAGGATAAACTCTTGAGAGTATTAAATGGTATAATGAAAGGTGAGCTTAGCCTGTCCCCAAGATTTACAAAGGCAACCCTTCACCCTGGAAAGAGGCATGAGGCAGGGCTTCCCACTTCCCCCCCTCTTATTTGATCTAGTGCTGGAAACATTGGCAGAAAAGATTAGGCTAGCAACAGAGGGACTCACAATAGGCGACAAAAGAAAATACACATCCCTCTTCTCTGACGATATGGTCTTATATGTACAAAACCAGAGCAAATGTACCCAAAATGATGGAGATCATAACAGAATTTGGCCACATATCAGGTTATAAAATCAACATAGATAAAACTGAATTAATTTGGTTGACTCGTACCTCTGACATTCCTGACACCCTACAATTTCAAACAGATAGGGCAAACCTTTAAATATCTGGGAATCAAACTCTCGCTAGACCCAATGACTGGTACAATACTAATTACACACACATAAAAAAAAGTGCTAGACTTGACATCCCAATGGGAAAAACTTCCACTATCTATATCTGGTAGAATAGGATTGGTGAAAATGATTCTATTCCCAAAACTCCTATACATAATAGGCCGAAACGTACGTCTGGGGTTTTGCTGTTTCTCTCGTTCAGAGAAGGATTGCCTGGTATTTCGGGGCTGGACTGTACTGTGAAGTCAGGATCAGACTGATATGCTTCAGGAAAGTTTTTCTCTGTGAAAGGCACATGTTGAGCAAAAAGAGGCTGCTTCTTGGGTGGTAACTAGCCATAGAACAAGCTATTATGCTATTGTTCGTTTCCAGGTTGAGCGCTTCTCTCTTTTTATTTATTCAAATTATGACATTTTGGGAAGTCTCCCTAAGTGTGATGCGGGAATCCAGATGTGGACCCGTTGCTCAGTGTGCCTAGAGGGATATGGCTGCACCTCACTGACGAGACCCACAATAGGCCGAAACGTACGTCTAGGGTTTTGCTGTTTCTCTCGTTCAGAGAAGGATTGCCTGGTATTTCGGGGCTGGACTGTACTGTGAAGTCGGGATCAGACTGATATGCTTCAGGAAAGTTTTTCTCTGTGAAAGGCACATGTTGAGCAAAAAGAGGCTGCTTCTTGGGTGGTAACTAGCCATAGAACAAGCTATTATGCTATTGTTCGTTTCCAGGTTGAGCGCTTCTCTCTTTTTATTTATTCAAATTATGACATTTTGGGAAGTCTCCCTAAGTGTGATGCGGGAATCCAGACGTGGACCCGTTGCTCAGTGTGCCTAGAGGGATATGGCTGCACCTCACTGACGAGGCCCACAATAGGCCGAAACGTACGTCTGGGGTTTTGCTGTTTCTCTCGTTCAGAGAAGGATTGCCTGGTATTTCGGGGCTGGACTGTACTGTGAAGTCAGGATCAGACTGATATGCTTCAGGAAAGTTTTTCTCTGTGAAAGGCACATGTTGAGCAAAAAGAGGCTGCTTCTTGGGTGGTAACTAGCCATAGAACAAGCTATTATGCTATTGTTCGTTTCCAGGTTGAGCGCTTCTCTCTTTTTATTTATTCAAATTATGACATTTTGGGAAGTCTCCCTAAGTGTGATGCGGGAATCCAGACGTGGACCCGTTGCTCAGTGTGCCTAGAGGGATATGGCTGCACCTCACTGACGAGGCCCACAATAGGCCGAAACGTACGTCTGGGGTTTTGCTGTTTCTCTCGTTCAGAGAAGGATTGCCTGGTATTTCGGGGCTGGACTGTACTGTGAAGTCAGGATCAGACTGATATGCTTCAGGAAAGTTTTTCTCTGTGAAAGGCACATGTTGAGCAAAAAGAGGCTGCTTCTTGGGTGGTAACTAGCCATAGAACAAGCTATTATGCTATTGTTTGTTTCCAGGTTGAGCGCTTCTCTCTTTTTATTTATTCAAATTATGACATTTTGGGAAGTCTCCCTAAGTGTGATGCGGGAATCCAGACGTGGACCCGTTGCTCAGTGTGCCTAGAGGGATATGGCTGTACCTCACTGACGAGGCCCACAATAGGCCGAAACGTACGTCTGGGGTTTTGCTGTTTCTCTCGTTCAGAGAAGGATTGCCTGGTATTTCGGGGCTGGACTGTACTGTGAAGTCAGGATCAGACTGATATGCTTCAGGAAAGTTTTTCTCTGTGAAAGGCACATGTTGAGCAAAAAGAGGCTGCTTCTTGGGTGGTAACTAGCCATAGAACAAGCTATTATGCTATTGTTCGTTTCCAGGTTGAGCGCTTCTCTCTTTTTATTTATTCAAATTATGACATTTTGGGAAGTCTCCCTAAGTGTGATGCGGGAATCCAGACGTGGACCCGTTGCTCAGTGTGCCTAGAGGGATATGGCTGCACCTCACTGACGAGGCCCACAATAGGCCGAAATGTACGTCTGGGGTTTTGCTGTTTCTCTCGTTCAGAGAAGGATTGCCTGGTATTTCGGGGCTGGACTGTACTGTGAAGTCAGGATCAGACTGATATGCTTCAGGAAAGTTTTTCTCTGTGAAAGGCACATGTTGAGCAAAAAGAGGCTGCTTCTTGGGTGGTAACTAGCCATAGAACAAGCTATTATGCTATTGTTCGTTTCCAGGTTGAGCGCTTCTCTCTTTTTATTTATTCAAATTATGACATTTTGGGAAGTCTCCCTAAGTGTGATGCGGGAATCCAGACGTGGACCCGTTGCTCAGTGTGCCTAGAGGGATATGGCTGCACCTCACTGACGAGGCCCACAATAGGCCGAAATGTACGTCTGGGGTTTTGCTGTTTCTCTCGTTCAGAGAAGGATTGCCTGGTATTTCGGGGCTGGACTGTACTGTGAAGTCAGGATCAGACTGATATGCTTCAGGAAAGTTTTTCTCTGTGAAAGGCACATGTTGAGCAAAAAGAGGCTGCTTCTTGGGTGGTAACTAGCCATAGAACAAGCTATTATGCTATTGTTCGTTTCCAGGTTGAGCGCTTCTCTCTTTTTATTTATTCAAATTCTGACATTTTGGGAAGTCTCCCTAAGTGTGATGCTGGAATCCAGACGTGGACCCGTTGCTCAGTGTGCCTAGAGGGATATGGCTGTACCTCACTGACGAGTCCCACAATAGGCCGAAACGTACATCTGGGGTTCTGCTGTTTCTCTCGTTCAGAGAAGGATTGCCTGGTATTTCGGGGCTGGACTGTACTGTGAAGTCAGGATCAGACTGATATGCTTCAGGAAAGTTTTTCTCTGTGAAAGGCACATGTTGAGCAAAAAGAGGCTGCTTCTTGGGTGGTAACTAGCCATAGAACAAGCTATTATGCTATTGTTCATTTCCAGGTTGAGCGCTTCTCTCTTTTTATTTAATAATTCAAATGCTACCTCAAACCATACACAAAGCAGATATACAATTTTGGAATTCCCTGATATACTATTTTGTCTGGGCTAAATAAAAGCATGGAATCAAGTCAAACAGAACGACGAGCTTGATCGAATCTGGAAACATGGCGGTACCAAATATTGAGCTCTATAGTTGGGCAGCCCAGGCAAAATATGTTTTGGACTAGCTGATGGGGGGGGGGGGGTACTTCACTATTCCAGATTTAGAACAACCATGGTCGCTAGCCATGACACCACACTTAAAAGGAGTAAACATAGACAGACTCTTGGCACAATATCCCCTAATGCAACAACCTCTCTATGCATGGAGGAAGATTTGTCGTAAACTCAAGATCAATCACGGAATAATCAATCTTATCCCCTTACAAGTCAACCCCAATTTCATTCCAGGGATGACCACACAGACATTCAGGGAATGGAAAAGTGCAGGGATAGATACAGTTTTAAAACTTCTTGAGGGAAATGGAGAAACAATATGCACATTCGCACATTTACAAGCAAAACACGTTTTACCACGCAAACACCACTTTGCATACCTACAGGCGAAACATTACATAGCAGACCTAAAAAAATCAAAGGACTTCCCTAGTTATGATAACACTGTTTATCAGCTATGCAACTTATACACACAGGGGGGCCTATCTATCAAGCTCCGTACGGGCCTGCAGGCTCACCAGAAACACCAGTTATGAAGCAGCGGTCTAAAGACAGCTGCTCCATAACCCTGTCCACCTGCTCTGATCAGGCGGACAGGAATTGCCGGAATTCAACCCGATTAAGTACGATCGGTTTGATCGACACCCCCCTGCTGGCCGCAAGTCTGCAGGGGGCGGCGTTGCACCAGCAGCTCACAAGAGCTGCTGTTGCAATGCTGAATACGGAGAGCGTATTGCTCTCCGCATTCAGCGATGTCCGCACTGTCGGATCAGGTCTGACAGACATATGATAAATAGGCCGCAGGGTATTAAATCCATATCCCCTACTTACAAGGCACTGAAGACTGCTGAGAATGAAAATACCTTAAGGCACATTAGTGAGAGATGGTCAGAGATACTAAATACAGAGATTTCTACAACCCAGATAAGGCAGAGTATTCAGAGAGTACGACACGCTACACTTTCTATGGACCTGAGAGAGGCCCACACAAGACTATTAGAAACAGCATATATTACACCCAAATTATATAGGAACTGGGAAATAGAATAAACAGGAAAATGCCCAAAATGCTCAAAACCCAGGGCAGACCTACTCCATATGATATGGAACTGTCCTAAACAAATTTTGGAGGATAGTAAATAATTGGTTGAAGACAATAGACATTCAGATACCTACCTTTACGCCACATGCTATTCTTTTTTTGAGTTGCCAAAACCTTAATAAAACAAAGACACTATTCACACATAATGTCATACAATGTTAAAAAATTGGTTGAAAGGCAATGCCCCCACCCTAACCCAATTAAAAAGAGAAATACACCAGCAATTGCTGTATGAGCAGGACGATACAATGGGAAACCTACAGACAAGAACAAATCATTTTTAATGAAAAAATGGGAACCTTGCTTGCAGACACTAGACGAAACTCAACAAACACAGATACTGTATCCCATAAGAAACACTGAGAATGGCAACTCAATTTTGAGGGTAATATCCGCTAAACTATTCTAGCCGTAAAGGCACATAATATAGGCAGCCGACACCCTGGGGACCCAACATGAGACTTTGGAATGACAATTAGTTCAGTTTATTGTATAAAAAAAATAAAAAATTAAGGACATACATAACTACAGAAATACTATGGAAAATGTGATATAATAATATTTACTTGCCTCTTACGTGCAAATTTAGTTAACAATGTTGATGGAACAATAAATTGAATTACTTTCCTGTATAGTATATAACAATTGTATGTCCTTTGCATAAATAAAGAATTTAAAAAAGAAAAATATCCTTGCTATCCAGATAATGCTATGAGGCACTGCTAGTCACATTAGTGAGTTAACAAGTCAAAAAAGTATTGAGCTTACATTGGTAAACCTGATCATACAAAGCAATAATACAATAGTAAAAAAGGAAGGGATCATAAGTGAAAATGAGCAGGGCTACATAAATAAACATACACAATTCCTTTATAACCTAGAAGAGAAATATTAACCGTGTAATCTTATCACTAAAATAGAAATTAGAAGCTTCCAACATAAAGTTTAACTCCAATAATTTCCATTTATGACCTCACAGAAGGAGCCCCTCCATTATACAAGTGTCCAATATAAGGGAGATTATAATACTACATTATGGATTCACACTGCAGTTCCAAAAAGAATTGAGGTAAAAGATGCAATCCAAACAGCAGCAAGTGTATGGTTAAAAACAAACTTTAGCGCCCCCTAGAGGAAAAGTGCTATGCAACAACAGAGGCCATATAGCTCACTGCCGGGGGGGGGGGGGGGAGGGGGGGTATATTGGAGGCTGCAAGCTCAGAGATGTCAATTTCTGTCAAAGATGTCTCCTAAAGAGAGCAATTTCTAGCAAATATCTCAGAGAAGCTGGAGCAGCATGCAGTTGTGCGACTTATCATGGAATTACCCACAAGTTCCCCCTGGAATGTATGTTTTAACCCCTTCATTGCTGCCACATATCATCCTCTGTAGATGGCTTTTTATACATTACATTTAGAACACGCTCACCCCAGTGTGATATTGCCAACAGTAGATGAGCTTCTGTTTGCAGGACACTACCACGCTCACATCAGTGTAACATTGTCATTTCTAGATGGTGTCTTGGGAATGCAGTTTTTGACCCCTTCATTGCTGCTTCATATCAACCTCTATAGTTGGCTTATTAAACAAACAAACAACAACAACAAAAAAAATAAAAAAAAAATAAAAAAATTTACTAAAAATAAAACCTAACATTACAAAAAAATTAAAACTGCAATTACAAAAAATAATAAACGAAATTATCCAAAACAATAAAAATTATTCCTATTCTAACACCCCATTTAAAAAAAAATAAAAAAAAACACCCCAAAATAAAAAAAACCCCTAATCTATAATAAACTACCAATAGCCCTTAAAAGGGCCTTTTGTAGGGCATTGCCCTAAAGTTAACAGCTCTTTTGCCAAAAAATTAAGACAAATACCCCCTAACATTACAAATCCCAACCCACCAACCCCCAAAATAAAAAAAAACCTAACTAAATAAAAATCTAATCTACCCATTGCCCCGAAAAGGGCATTTGTATGGGCATTGCCCTTAAAAGGGCATTCAGCTCTTTTACAGCACATTAAAAATAAAAAAGCCCTAATCTAAAAAAGCACCCCCCCAAAAAAAACAACAACTAACGATAGACAAAATCGTTACACACCATTCCTGAAGTCCGGCGAAAGATCTTCATCCCAGCGGTGAAGTATCTTCAAGCAGGCGGCTGTATCTTCATCCATCGTGGGCCCAGCATCTTCTATCTTCATCCCAGGGGAGGTGGAGTGGTCTGTGGATGTGCGGAGGCGGAGGTCCAGGTGAAGGTCCATCGGTCCAACGTGGAGGTCCTCTTCATGCGATCTTCCGCCGCACACTGAAGATTAAATGCAAGGTACCCCTTTTACATTGGGGTACCCTTGAATTACTATTGGCTGAAAAATTAAAATCAGCCTACCCTAACTATTATACTACAATTAAATTAAACTACCAATTAAATAAACTAAATTACATATTTAAAAAACCTAACCCTACTAAAATGATTTAAATATACTATTAAACATTATTAAAAGTACTACATTACAAAAACAAACACTAAGTTACAAAAACAAACACTAAATTACGGAAAAAAATATTCTAATCTAATAGCCCTATCAAAATAAAAAAGCCCCCCCAAAATAAAAAACCCTAGCCTACAATATAGTACCAATGGCCCTTAAAAGGGCCTTTTGTGGGGCATTGCCCCAAAGATATCATCCCCCAACAGTAAAACCCACCACCCAACCAACCCCCCAAATAAAAATAACCTAAGCTACCCATTGCCCTGAAAAGGGCATTTGTATAGGCATTGCCCTTAAAAGGGCATTTAGCTCTTTTACTGCCCAGACCCTAATCTAAAAATAAAACCCACCCAAAAAAGCCTTAAAAAAGTCTAACACTAACCCACGACAATCCACTTACAGTTCTTGAAGTCCCGATTGAATGATCCATCCAGCCGGCGAAGTCCTCATCTATGCGGCAAAAAGTCTTCATCCAGACGGCATCTTCTATCTTCATCCAGCCGGTGAAGTCCTCATCCAGGCGGCAAGAAGTCTTCATCCAGATGGCATCTTCTATCTTCATCTATCCGGCGCGGAGCGGGTCCATCCTGAAGACATGTGGCATGGAGCATCCTCTTCATATGGTCGCCGCAGTACACTTGAACTTGAATGCAAGTGACGAAATCCAAGATGGTGTCCCTTGCATTCCTATTGGCTGAAAAATTTGATTCAGCCAATAGGAATTAGGGCTGCTAAAATCCTATTGGCTATTCAAATCAGCCAATTGGATTGAAGCAGCTCTCATTCTATTGACTAATTCCCCCGGGGGGGGGGGTAAACATTAATTTAAAATCCCTGTTGTCAATCAAAAGGCAAAACTGGGACAAAATGGCGGGCGGAGGAATAGAGGCACAGAATAAACAGATATCAAGGTAAATTTATGCATTTAGAAATAATAAATAACAAAACGATGAATTAAAGTCACCCTTATTTTTGATGATTAATAATATGACGATTAGCAATAAGGGTGACTTTACATTCACTTTAATAGTATATTTAAATAATTTTAGTTGGGTTAGGTTTGTTGTTATATTAATTTAAAGTTAGGGGGTTGTTAGGTTTAGGGGTTAATAGGTTTAGTTAGTGGTGGTGATGTGGGAGGCCAGATGTTTAGGGGTTAATAAGTTTATTTAGTGGCGGCGGTGTCGGGAAGCGGCGAAATATGGGTAAATACATTTTATTTAGGTGTCGGCAATGTCGAGGGCGGTAGATTAGGGTTTTTTAGACACAGAGTTTATTTTAGGGTGTTAGGTGTAAACATAACTTGTTTTCTACCATATAAATCAATGGGATATGCTTCATTCTCTGGCAGCATCGAACATCAGCTTTCTGTGCTTTCAGACTCCCATTGATTTCTATGGCATCTGCGGCCTCAAGGGTGGCGGATTTAAAACAAGGTACGCTGTGTCGAAAAAGACGTGAGTGTACCTGTTAATTATTTGATAAATGGAAAAAAGGTTTCAAATAGAGCCGGATGTGTATTCAGAACATCTGTAATGACGTAAGCATCGATCTGTTTCGGATTGAGATCGCGGGATCGTATGTTACGTCACAAATTTCAACATTTGCCGGTCTTGAGGCTTTGATAACTAGGTCGGATCAATCTCGCAACAATTACGATGCGGAATTCCGGCATATTTTCGGTTGACAGCTTGATAAATAGGCCTCATGGAGCAGCGGTCTTTAGACCGAAGCTTCATAACTTCTGTTTCCGGCAAGCCTTGAGGCTCGCCGGAAACAAGGGGCATCAAGCTCCATACGGAGCTTGATAAATATGCCCCTTAGAAGTGAAAATATTCAAAAAATAAAATTGAAAGAATGCATATAATTAGCTAAGAAATGGGACTCAAAACAGGTAAAAATGTTTTTTTCAATATAACTAAGGTGTAGAATTTGAAAAATACAAAACTATTGTCAAATTGTCCCCATGTATAGAGTTGTTGTCTAGGAACATATGCACTTAAACACTTTATGATATAAAGGTTATCATGGCATTTTTAAATGGATTGCAATGGATAAAATTTGAAAACCCTAAGAAAAGCCATATAATGCACTATACATGGGAGTTCTGAAAGGTTGGAATGGAACTATTGTTGGTTTTTAGAACCATTTATTCCATTTATTATTATGCTGTCTCTTAACACTCTTGTTAAGAATATTCATATCAAACCTCCCAACATTTGCCAAATACTATCTAGAACTGGTGGCTATGATAAGTTCAGTGGGCAGGAGTTGAGTACATCACATGTGGGGTTAATTTGGGTTTGGGGGTGAGGTTGGAAGAGAAAGCGCAGTTTGTGGGCATGAAACACGTCAGTTGGACTGCACTGTTTGTGGCCAAGTTTTTGTTTTGGCAATATGCTTTTAAACTATGTTCTCAATAAATGTGTGCTTTTAAGAATCTTGCCTTCTGTTTAGTCTATATAGTTATGGTGCTCTACTCCGGTTCAGAGGTATCTAGATAATATGTTGCAGTGACAATGTTTTAGGTTTGAATTCAGAAAAACATTTATAGGAAAGTGAAAGCTACAGGACAGTAAGGCAGAGCTCCTAAACTGTGACAATCCTGCAATTTCAAAGACTTTAAGAATATCATTCAACAGCTATTTATATCTATGGATTGCCACATAAGAACTATATCTTTTTTCTGTCTGATGAAAATGTGTCACATTATTTTGTTAATGTTTTAAAGTTTTCTTAGGAAGCTTCTCTGTATTGTATTTTTTAGTATGTTTTCTCATACTTTGATTTTATACAAATGTTTAGTATTTCATGGGTCCATGTGTATATTTAATTATATTTGCACTTGGTAATTTGTAAATTAAAGCTGAATTAATCCAGTTGGGTTCTTTTTTTCAGCAGATCAGCTTTGTTTATTGATTTCCATTTGCAATGTTTTGGATTTTGACACATGTTGTTTATCTCTTTGTCTACTCTCCATTTTTGAGTACACCGTAAAAGGTAACAAGAATAATAACAAAAACAAATCTATATTTTGTTAAAATAAAAAGTACAGTACATAAACTGTAATTAACATTTCTATTTCTATATTTTAAAACTGATAATCATACCACTCCAACGCATCATCCAGATGATTCTCTATGGCCGTTTCAACAAACTCTTTTGGAAGACTCCTGTTTAGCATGGTGCTTAGATTTTCAGTGTATTGTTGAATTACTTTGCCCTAGAAGATATTTTGGGAAAGTACATTACATATGCACCCTTGGTTATACATTTGTGATTTTTACATCTGTATCTAGTCCATTTATAATTTCATGAAATCAAGCCATGCTTACCAGGAGTGTATTGGTGATAGAGGTATGTCTTAACATTTCTTGAAATACTACTAAAGTTCTTGTATAAAGAAATAGCAGACAAAATGTACCTATTTGAAGAACAAACTTCAGGGAGAACTATTTGCCAGTTCTGATTGTAGATCTTTAAAACAAATGTGTAGCAGCAATCCAAATGTAAAACCATTTAGATAACTGCATAAAATATTAAATTAAAACTATTGATTTTCTGAAATATGATGTATTGTACATCTAATTTAGAACTGGTTTGTGTTGACAATATAAATACAAAGGCTGAGTACGCCAGGTATATAATTGTTTGTAATTTATTTTTTAAATAAAACAGATCTTTACCCCTTATACCTATTCATAGGCATACTCTTTCAATGTCATACAATGGCATCTTTATGCTGGACTCATGAATCAAGCTAGGTATAATGTTATCCTCGTAGAAAACTTGTTTCCTTCTGCACTAACAATGTTTTCCCACTCTGAGGATTGTTTTTCCAGCAGGACAATGCTCCATGCCACACAGCCAGGTCGATCAAGATGTGGATGGAGGACCACCAGATCAAGACTCTCTCATGGCCAGCCCGATCTCCAGACCTGAACCCCATTGAAAACCTCTGGAATGTGATCAAGAGGAAAATGGATGGTCACAAGCCATCAAACAAAGCAGAGCTACTTGATAGCAATGTGAAAGACTGGTGGAGAGCATGCCAAGATACATGGAAGCTGTAATAGATAATCAGGGTTATTCCACCAAATATTTATTTCTAAACTCTTGCTAAGTTAAAACATTAGTATTGTTTTTTTTTTTATTTATGAATATGTACTTGTTTTCTTTGCATTCTTTGAGATCTGAAAACAATTATTTGGAATTTTGGAGAAATGTTCTGAGTAGTTTATAGAATAAAACAACAATGTTCATTTTACTCAAACACATACAAATAAATAGTAAAACCAGAGAAACTGATAATTTTGCAGTGGTCTCTTAGGCCTAGATTTAGAGTTCGGCGGTAGCCGTCAAAACCAGCGTTAGAGGCTCCTAACGCTGGTTTTGGCCGCCCGCTGGTATTTGGAGTCAGTGATTAAAGGGTCTAACGCTCACTTTTCAGCCGCGACTTTTCCATACCGCAGATCCCCCTACGCCATTTGCGTAGCCTATCTTTTCAATGGGATCTTTCTAACGCTGGTATTTAGAGTCGTTTCTGCAGTGAGCGTTAGAGCTCTAACGACAAGATTCCAGCCGCCTGAAAATAGCAGGAGTTAAGAGCTTTCTGGCTAACGCCGGTTTATAAAGCTCTTAACTACTGTACCCTAAAGTACACTAACACCCTTAAACTACCTATGTACCCCTAAACCGAGGTCCCCCCACATCGCCGCCACTCGATTAAAATTTTTAACCCCTAATCTGCCGACCGCCACCTACGTTATACTTATGTACCCCTAATCTGCTGCCCCTAACACCGCCGACCCCTGTATTATATCTATTAACCCCTAACTTGCCCCCCACAACGTCGCCGCAAGCTACTTAAAATAATTAACCCCTAATCTTCCGACCGCAAATCGCCGCCACCTACGTTATCCCTATGTACCCCTAATCTGCTACCCCTAACATCGCCGACCCCTATGTTATATTTATTAACCCCTAATCTGCCCCCCACAACGTCGCCGACACCTACCTACACTTATTAACCCCTAATCTGCCGAGCGGACCTGAGCGCTACTATAATAAAGTTATTAACCCCTAATCCGCCTCACTAACCCTATCATAAATAGTATTAACCCCTAATCTGCCCTCCCTAACATCGCCGACACCTACCTTCAATTATTAACCCCTAATCTGCCGACCGGAGCTCACCGCTATTCTAATAAATGTATTAACCCCTAAAGCTAAGTCTAACCCTAACACTAACACCCCCCTAAGTTAAATATAATTTTTATCTAACGAAATAAATTAACTCTTATTAAATAAATAATTCCTATTTAAAGCTAAATACTTACCTGTAAAATACATCCTAATATAGCTACAATATAAATTATAATTATATTATACCTATTTTAGGATTAATATTTATTTTACAGGCAACTTTGTAATTATTTTAACCAGGTACAATAGCTATTAAATAGTTAAGAACTATTTAATAGTTACCTAGTTAAAATAATTACAAATTTACCTGTAAAATAAATCCTAACCTAAGATATAATTAAACCTAACACTACCCTATCAATAAAATAATTAAATAAACTACCTACAATTACCTACAATTAACCTAACACTACACTATCAATAAATTAATTAAACACAATTGCTACAAATAAATAAAATTAAATAAACTATCTAAAGTACAAAAAATAAAAAAGAACTAAGTTACAGAAAATAATAAAATATTTACAAACATAAGAAAAATATTACAACAATTTTAAACTAATTACACCTACTCTAAGCCCCCTAATAAAATAACAAAGCCCCCCAAAATAAAAAATTCCCTACCCTATTCTAAAATACAAATATTACAAGCTCTTTTACCTTACCAGCCCTGAACAGGGCCCTTTGCGGGGCATGCCCCAAGAATTTCAGCTCTTTTGCCTGTAAAAAAAAACATACTATACCCCCCCCCAACATTACAACCCACCACCCACATACCCCTAATCTAACCCAAACCCCCCTTAAATAAACCTAACACTACCCCCCTGATGATCTTCCTACCTTGTCTTCACCATGCCAGGTTCACCGATCCGTCCTGGCTCCAAGATCTTCATCCAACCCAAGAGGGGGCTAGACATCCACTGAAGAAGTCCAGAAGAGGGTCCAAAGTCTTCCTCCTATCCGGCAAGAAGAGGACATCCGGACCGGCAAACATCTTCTCCAAGCGGCATCTTCTATCTTCTTCCATCCGATGACGACCGGCTCCATCTTGAAGACCTCCAGCGCGGATCCATCCTCTTCTTCCGACGACTAGACGACGAATGACGGTTCCTTTAAGGGACGTCATCCAAGATGGCGTCCCTCGAATTCCGATTGGCTGATAGGATTCTATCAGCCAATCGGAATTAAGGTAGGAATTTTCTGATTGGCTGATGGAATCAGCCAATCAGAATATAGTTCAATCCGATTGGCTGATCCAATCAGCCAATCAGATTGAGCTCGCATTCTATTGGCTGTTCCGATCAGCCAATAGAATGCGAGCTCAATCTGATTGGCTGATTGGATCAGCCAATCGGATTGAACTATATTCTGATTGGCTGATTCCATCAGCCAATCAGAAAATTCCTACCTTAATTCCGATTGGCTGATAGAATCCTATCAGCCAATCGGAATTCGAGGGACGCCATCTTGGATGACGTCCCTTAAAGGAACCGTCATTCGTCGTCTAGTCGTCGGAAGAAGAGGATGGATCCGCGCTGGAGGTCTTCAAGATGGAGCCGGTCGTCATCGGATGGAAGAAGATAGAAGATGCCGCTTGGAGAAGATGTTTGCCGGTCCGGATGTCCTCTTCTTGCCGGATAGGAGGAAGACTTTGGACCCTCTTCTGGACTTCTTCAGTGGATGTCTAGCCCCCGCTTGGGTTGGATGAAGATCTTGGAGCCAGGACGGATCGGTGAACCTGGCATGGTGAAGACAAGGTAGGAAGATCATCAGGGGGGTAGTGTTAGGTTTATTTAAGGGGGGTTTGGGTTAGATTAGGGGTATGTGGGTGGTGGGTTGTAATGTTGGGGGGGGGGTATAGTATGTTTTTTTTTACAGGCAAAAGAGCTGAAATTCTTGGGGCATGCCCCGCAAAGGGCCCTGTTCAGGGCTGGTAAGGTAAAAGAGCTTGTAATATTTGTATTTTAGAATAGGGTAGGGAATTTTTTATTTTGGGGGGCTTTGTTATTTTATTAGGGGGCTTAGAGTAGGTGTAATTAGTTTAAAATTGTTGTAATATTTTTCTTATGTTTGTAAATATTTTATTATTTTCTGTAACTTAGTTCTTTTTTATTTTTTGTACTTTAGATAGTTTATTTAATTTTATTTATTTGTAGCAATTGTGTTTAATTAATTTATTGATAGTGTAGTGTTAGGTTAATTGTAGGTAATTGTAGGTAGTTTATTTAATTATTTTATTGATTGGGTAGTGTTAGGTTTAATTATATCTTAGGTTAGGATTTATTTTACAGGTAAATTTGTAATTATTTTAACTAGGTAACTATTAAATAGTTCTTAACTATTTAATAGCTATTGTACCTGGTTAAAATAATTACAAAGTTGCCTGTAAAATAAATATTAATCCTAAAATAGGTATAATATAATTATAATTTATATTGTAGCTATATTAGGATTTATTTTACAGGTAAGTATTTAGCTTTAAATAGGAATTATTTATTTAATAAGAGTTAATTTATTTCGTTAGATAAAAATTATATTTAACTTAGGGGGGTGTTAGTGTTAGGGTTAGACTTAGCTTTAGGGGTTAATACATTTATTAGAATAGCGGTGAGCTCCGGTCGGCAGATTAGGGGTTAATAATTGAAGGTAGGTGTCGGCGATGTTAGGGAGGGCAGATTAGGGGTTAATACTATTTATGATAGGGTTAGTGAGGCGGATTCGGGGTTAATAACTTTATTATAGTAGCGCTCAGGTCCGCTCGGCAGATTAGGGGTTAATAAGTGTAGGTAGGTGTCGGCGACGTTGTGGGGGGCAGATTAGGGGTTAATAAATATAACATAGGGGTCGGCGATGTTAGGGCAGCAGATTAGGGGTACATAGGGATAACGTAGGTGGCGGCGGTTTACGGAGCGGCAGATTAGGGGTTAAAAGTGTAATGCAGGGGTCAGCGATAGCGGGGGGCGGCAGATTAGGGGTTAATAAGTGTAAGGTTAGGGGTGTTTAGACTCGGGGTACATGTTAGGGTGTTAGGTGCAGACTTAGGAGGTGTTTCCCCATAGGAAACAATGGGGCTGCGTTAGGAGCTGAACGCTGCTTTTTTGCAGGTGTTAGGTTTTTTTTCAGCTCAAACAGCCCCATTGTTTCCTATGGGAGAATCGTGCACGAGCACGTTTTTGATGCCGGACGCGTCCGTAAGCAACTCTGGTATCGAGAGTTGCATTTGCGGTAAAAATGCTCTACGCTCCTTTTTTGGAGCCTAACGCAGCATTTGTTTGAACTCTCGATACCAGAGTTAAATTTATGGTGCGGCCAGAAAAAAACCCGCGGAGCGTTAACAGCCCTTTTACCGCCGAACTCTAAATCTAGGCCTTAATTTTTTTCAGATCTGTATATATATATATCGAGCCTGTGATGAAGCGCATGTGCGCATGAGCGAAACACGTGGCAGGTTGTTCTGACTATGATCCTGTTTGGACTTTCCAAATAAACTACCTTACTACAACACTGAATTGTTCCAGGGTGAGTTTCTCTTTGTAGAACCCTGTTCTTGTATCCACGGCGGTTGGAAATACTGCTTACTATCCACTGGTTGTTTTCAGGCAGCCTTTTCCTTACGCAAGGATTTTTTCCCCCCTCCCTCCTATCGATAGCCTATTGACATCAAGCTTCACTGGTGACACACCAGGAAGCATTTACCAGACACACTGACCGTTGGCCTGCTACAGAACGCTTTATAGAGTAGTCAGGCAAGCGTCCAGGCATCACTCATCACTCAGTATCCAAGTGAAAGGAGTACAGCATAGAACTTTCATCCTTCAGGTACCAGGATTATCTGCTACCACAACTTTGTGAACCATATAGGCAGAAGCGGAGGTATTAACTTTAATAAGGGGGGAAAATAACTGTATACAACATTACTTTCATTATTTTTTACTCTCAGTTCCAGACATATGTAACACCTGTGTGATTTCTATGGAACTGTACGTTCAGTAAAATTAAGTCTCCGCACTACGTTGATTATAGAGACTTTGAACTTATCCAGGGACTTCTTTTTTCTTGTTTCAAAATTATATATATATATATATATATATATATATATATATATATAGTTACACACACAGGGCTCAAAATGACCAGTCCTAAGCTACAAGCCACTGATCCCACCGATCACCTGCCCACACCACACCCTTTACCCAACCCCCTCTTTCAATATGTTTAGCCATTGTGAAACACCTTATTTTTTAGCAATTTTTTATTGATCATTTTAAACCAAAACAAATTACCGTATTTTTCGCTCCATAAGACGCACCTGACCATAAGACGCACCTAGTTTTTAGAGGAGCAAAACAAGAAAAAAAATATAATTTAATTTATATTTTCTGATGCCTGATGTGCCAAGGGGAGGGGGCTAACCCTAACCCCTAAACTCTAACCCTAAACCCCTAACCCTTAACCCTAATATCCCTAACCCACAATGCCAATTTTTAAAACATTAAGGACCACATTTAAATTCTTACCAGTATATACTGGTATTCAAAAAAAATTCACCTGCTCCTCCAGCCCACAAACAGTAAAACTATGTGCTGCATTTTTTGGCAGCATATGGCTCACCTGTTGCCAGTGTTCCTCTTTGATAAGTTTTGCTCCACAGTAGCACTAGCTGCAGTAGATCCCCGGGCCTTCACACAGCAACTTCCGGTGCCCCCAGTCTCGGCTGAAAAGCTCTGCCCTGCTCCCGCACTGTCCTATAGCGCTTCCTCATTCACTTCTTAGACAGTGACAGATAACCTGCGCCCCGCGCGCAGGAAGTGGAACTCAGCAAGACAGTGCAACCAATTAGGGGATGTGACACCATTGCCACTGTTAACCCTGCTAACGGTAAATAACCTAAATATGCAAGTGCAGGGTCTGCATTCGCTCCATAAGACACACAGACATTTTCCCTTACTTTTGAGGGGGGGGGGGGAAAGTGCGTCTTATGGAGCAAAAAATACGGTAAGTCATTTTAATACAATTATTAAAAATAGATACATGTTCTGTCCATTTGGCAGTGTATAGATGTAGATTTAAAGGGACAGTTTACGCAAAACTTTTCTCCCCTTTAATTTGTTCCTGATGATCCTCTTTACCTGCTGGAGTGTATTAAATTGTTTACAAGTATTTCAATTACCCTTATAGAGGCATTTGAAATAGATTTAGCCTGTGGTATCCCCACCCATCCTGAAAGTTTTTGGCCTCAAGGCCAAGCTGTGTTAACACAGCCAGTAGAAGAAATTACACTCCCAGTGGGTTATAGAAGAGATAAAGTAATAAAATGTTAACTTTCCATTGTTCTCTCCAAGTATTGGTGATTGGTTTATGGACAGATATAAGATAAAGAAGAAGGTATATGTACACAATGTGATAAAGTAATGAGATCTGATAATACCTACAAGTTCAACACATTTTATTAGGTTGTGGCTTCAAAACACAAAATCAGCTAATTCATATACACAAATAAGCCTTAAAAAAGCAAAACTCATACATTTTATACCCTGCAGCTGGTACAAAAAGTAATTTGAAACACATTAAGGGAAAAACAATTTTATAGTATACTGTCCTTTTAATATTAACTCACTATCTTTCACTACTCGCCACAGTGAAATTTCGAATCGCTATATATATATGATGAAGGGGTCTGTGTGAACCCCGAAACGTCAATACATTTATGTTGTTTACTCACTATAAAGAAGACCTGAGAGTGCATTTGTTTGCTACTATATTCATTTCATTTTTGCACCCAGGCTGATGACCCAGGAGGGTAGATTCCCTTCTAGGAGTGTGCTATATATATATAGTGGAAGGGCCACTGCAAATACGCAGTATTGAATGCAGCTTTTATTTAATGAACGTAAAACAAAGTCTCTATCCAGAGTCAGGGTACACTTCCCCTTTAAGTGAAAAATGCTCTTCAGCAGCAACAGAAAATACATAAACGAAAAGGCCTACTCCTTTTAGGAGACTAACTAACAGTAGTTTCCCTAACTACTATCGCTGGACCAGCTACTCTGGCTCCAGTGAAAAACAAACAGATATACACAGATATTAACAAAAATAAAGTTTTCTGACCTGACCTTTAACTTTCATGATACTTTACAGGTCTCCATGCGCACTCTCCTAGTGCAGCCTGCTACTGAGACCTCTTTCTGCTTTTTTCAGAGCTATTATATAGCCCTGAGCCTGATTAACAAGTAACAGGTGTGCTACCTTATAGAAAAACATTACCTTCTTAACAAGCGAGATAGATATGATATACACATGGTCTTGTACCCTGTCACATTATATATACACATACACACACACACCAAGTGTATATAGACACCTGACCCCCACACCATATAAGTTTGTGGGATATCACATTCCAAAACCATGGGTATTAATATATATTAACAACTCTTCTGGGAAAACTTTCCACAACATTTTGGAGTTTTTCTTTGCGAATTTGTGCCCATTCAGCCCAAAAGAGCATTTGTGAGGTCAGGCACTGATGTTGGACAAGAAGGTCTGACTTGTAATTGGTGTTCCTCTTCATCCCAAAGGTGTTCAATGCAGTTGAAGTCAGGGCTCTGTGCAGTTCCTCCACACCAAACTTGTCAAACCATGTCTTTGTAGACATTTATTTGTGCACAGTGGTATGGTCATGCTGAAACAGGAAAGGGGCTTCCACAAACTGTTGCCACAAACTTAGAAACAATAAATTGTCTAAAATATTTTTACACTTCATAGCATTAAGATATCCATTTACTGGAGCTAAGGGGCCTAGCCCAGATGCTGAGAAACCCAAACCATTACCCCTCCTCCACCAAAAGTTACAACAGGCACTAAGCATAGATATAGGTAGCCTTCTTCTGGCACCCCACCCCATCCAGATGCTTTAAATTTAAACTGCCAGATAGAGAAACATGATTCAAAATCCAAGGGAACACGTCCAGTAGCTGTGTGCTTTACTCCACTACAACCAACGCTTGGTATTGCACATGTTGATTTGAGGCTTGTATACAGTTGCTCGGCCATGGAAACCTATTTCATGAAACTCCCAATACACGGTTTTGTGCTGACATTGATTCTTCCAGAAGCAGTTTAGAACTCTGTAGTGACATATGCAACAGATGATAGGTGATTTTTACATGCTATGAGCTTCAGCATTTATTAGCCCCACTCTGTAAGTTTGCTTGGTCTTCATCTTTGTGGCTGTGCTGTTGTTGCTCCTAGATGCTACAACTTCACAATTATGGCACTTAGAGTTGACCGGGGCAGATATAGTACAGCAGAGATTTCAATAACTGACTTGGGGCAAATGTCACTGAGTTCCTCAGCATGATTCATTGTACTGCCAATGTTTTTGCTATGGAGATTTAATGGCTATGTGCTGGATTTTATGCCTCTTTTAGCAGTGGTATGGACTAAAATTCATTCACTCAAAAAACAGTATAGTTGTACACATACTTTTAGCCATATCATGTGCGTGTGTGTGTGTGTGTATATACTGTATATATATATATATATATATATATATATATATATATATATATATATATATATATATATATTCCTTCTTAATACTGGGAGAGTCCATAGCTGCATTCCTTACTTGTGGGAAATACTGAACCTGGCCACCAGGAGGAGGCAAAGACACCACAACAAAAGGCTTAAATACCTCCCCCACTCCCCTCATCCCACAGTAATTTTTTGCCTTTTCGTCACAGGAGGTTGGCAGAGAAGTGTCGGAAGATTTAGGAGTAGTTACTAGTAAGGGTACCTACCCTTCGATATGGGACTGACATTTTAAGTAGTCTTGTCAGCCTCTCAGTGAGAGCATTTATGAAAGTTAGAGTCTGGAGATGGAGGTAGAGTCTATCTGCAAAACCATCCCGACTCAGATTATTAGCTCCATTAGCAATCAGTGTTGACGAGTTTCACTGCCTGCTTTTCATTACTCAAGTCCATGTCAGAGGCGATGCTGAGATCTGTCAAACTTGAGAGGTTGTGTTTCTGTTCCACGACATAGATTCCAGTAAGATTGTTCCATTTTATACACATGTAAACGTTAGAAGTCAAGGTCACAGTTTGACTCCTTTATCTGTATGCAATCAAGGGTTAATATCTCCTCAGTGGGATTATTGAACAGTGGGGATTAATCTCCTGGGTCATAGGAGGTGGTGAGTGCCCCAGCCATTGGGGGTAAATAAGGTGCCTTAGCGTTAAAATGTACTTTTTTCCTTCGCTTAGTCTACGGGTTTGTGCCCTAGCTATGGCGGATTCTGATGCGTTAGAGGGTAGTCCCTCTATGCCTAAGTCTAATGCCTGTTTATACTGTGAGGGTTTCCTGCCTGCTCAACTATGTTCCACATGCCTTAACAAAGTGATTGTGTCAAAGAAAAATAATAGATTTGATACCACTGAGCCGTCCACCTCTGAGGAGTCTCTGGCCTGTGAGGTGCTAACCCTACAGTCATCTCCAATTACACATGCAGCTTCCCAATGCACACTCCTACCCCTCTGGTGGGAGTGGCCCTGTTACCTCCAGACTTTACCACGCAGTTAATGACGGCGGTGTCTGAGGCCATTAGTGCTCTTCCTTGCACTGCTAAGGGCAAGCGAAAGGTTAAATATTGCTATCCTTCCCAGGGGGAATCTGAAAGTCTATTGGATTTAACTGATACTAGGTTATCCGATGATGCGATTGATTCTGATACTTCAGAGTATGAATTTTCTGGGTCGGAGTCTGCTACATCTAAACTTCCGGCTGTGGAGGAACCAGATTTCAGATTTAGGATTGAGCATCTACGCTTTCTACTAAAAGAGGTGTTAGCTACGTTGGAGGTCCCGGAGGCTAAACTGCCGGAGGAACCTTTGATTCCTAAATTAGATAGAGTTTCCGAAGACAGGGTGGTTCCACTAACTTTCCCTGTTCCCGTAAAAATGAAGACCATTATTAAGAACAAATGGAAGAGAATTGGAATTTCCTCTTCTTTTAAGTTGTTCCCGGTTCCAGATGCTCAGTTTGAGCTGTGGGGTTCCGTCCCTAAGGTGGATGGGGCTATATCCATGCTTGCTAAGCACACCACTATCCCTCTTGAGGATAGCTCGTCGTTTAAAGAGCCCATGGATAAAAAGATGGAAACTTTTAAGAATTATGTTTCAGCATTCGGGATACTTATTTCAACCCGCGGAGGCTGTGGCCGCGGTTGCGGGAGCAGCTACCTATTGGTGCAACTCTTCGTCAGATTTGATCGAGGTGGAGACTCCCCTTGACGCTATCCAAGAGAGGATTAAAGCCTTAAGAGTGGCAAATGCCTTTATCTGTGATGCAAATATACAGATTATTCACCTAAATGCCAACACTGATGATTTTTCTGTTCAGGCCCATCGGGCTCTTTGGTTGAATTCTTTGTCTGCGGATATGACTTCTAAGTCCAGACTACTTCTCTCCCGTTCCAGGGAAAAAATTTGTTTGGCCCAGACCTGGACTCCATTATCTCTATGGTCACAGGAGGTAAGAGTGCTTTCCAACCGCAGGATAAAAAGAACAAGTCTAAGGGACAGAATTCAAATTTTTGTTACTTTCTCTCTGACAAGACCCAATGTCAACAGTCTTCCTCTAAGCCAGAGCAACCCAAGACTACTTGGAAGCCGGCTCAGTGGAACAAGCCCAAGCAGAACAAGAAGCCCGCCGAGAACAAGTCGGCATGAAGGTTCAGCCCTCAGTCCTCTTTAGGATCATGTAGGGGGCAGACTGTCGCTGTTTGCAGACGCTTGGTTAAGGGACGTGCAGGATCCATGGGTCCTAGAGGTCATAGATAAGGATTACAAAAAAGGCTTCAAGTCTCAGTCTCCCAGGGCAGATTCCTCCTCTCAAACCTGTCTTCCAGACTATAAAAGAGGGATGCCTTTCTGGGGTGTGTACGAGATCTAGCCTCCTTAGGAGTTGTTGTCCCGGTTCCAATCGCAGAGAGAGGTTTGGGGTACTATTCAAACCTGTTCATGGTCCCGAAAAAGGAAGGATCCTTCTGTCCCATTCTGGACCTAAAGTGCTTAAACTAATTCCTAAATGTTCCCTCGTTTAAGATGGAAACATTACGGTCAATTCTTCCCTTGATACAAGAAGGGCAGTTCATGACCACGATCGATCTGAAGGATGCATACCTTCATGTTCCAATCCACAAGGAACACTTCAAGTTACTAAGGTTTGCATTTCTGGACCAGCACTTCCAGTTCATTGCTCTTCTGTTTGGCCTAGCTACTGCTCCAAGAATTTTCACAAAGGTTCTAGGGGCCCTCCTAGCGGTGGCCAGAACCCGGAGTATAGTGGTAGCTCCATACTTGGATGACATCTTGGTTCAAGCACCATCTTGTCATCTGGCAAAAGAACATTCAGAATCTCTTCTCGATCTTCTTCGATCCCACAGATGGAAGCTAAATCTAGAAAAGAGTTATCTGTTACCAAGCACCAAGGTAGAATTCCTGGGTACAATAATAGATTCCATAGACATGAGAATCTTTAGACAAGAGACGTTGCAAGCTAGCTTCAAGTGTATGGAGGTGATTGGTCTCATGGTTTCCAGCATGGACTTCATTCCCTTTGCCAGGTTCCACCTTAGACCTTTACAACTGTGCATGCTGAGGCAGTGGAACAGCGATTATTCGAATCTGTCACAACAGATTGCTTTGGACAACTGGTCGAGAGAGTTTCTCTCTTGGTGGCTTTGTCCGGATCATCTGTCCCGAGGGACATCATTCTTGAGACCATCCTGGGTGATTGTGACTAAGGACGCAAGTCTGTCAGGATGGGGAGCTGTTTGGGGTTCCAAAAAGGCTCAGGGCCTGTAGAGTCAGGTGGAGAGCTCTCTCCTGATCAACTTCCTAGAACTTTGGGCGATCTTCAATGTTCTGAAGGCTTGGCCCCTGCTGGATGCGTCCCAGTATATCAGATTCCAATCGGACAACATAACCTCAGTGGCTTACATCAACCACCAGGGGGGAATGAGAAGCTCCCTAGTGATGAGGGAACTGTTGGCTGTCAGTGATCCACATTCCGGATGTAGACAACTGGGAAGCGGATTTTCTCAGCAGACAATCCTTTCATCTGGGGGAATGGTCTCTCCATCCCGAAGTGTTTGCAGAGATTTGCAGCAATTGGGGGATGCCAGAGATAGACCTGATGGCGTCCCATCTCAACACCAAGCTACCCAGATATGGGTCAAGGTCAAGGGATCCTCAGGCGGAGCTAATAGATGCATTAGCGGTGCCATGGAGGTTCAACCTGATTTATCTGTTCCCGCCAATTCCACTCCTCCCTCGGGTGGTGGCTCGAATCAGACAGGAGCAAGCATCAGTGATCTTGATTGCTCTGTCGTGGCTGCAGAGAATATGGTTTGAGGAACTAGTGAGGATGTCATCTTCTCCTCCGTGGAGGTTACCTTGTTGCATGGATCTGCTAGTACAAGGCCCCTTCCTCCATCAAAATCTAGATTCTCTGAGGCTGACTGCGTGGAGATTGAATGCTTAGTCTTAGCTAAGAGAGGATTTTCAGAGAGCATTATTGACAGTGTCATTCAAGCTCGCAAACCATTTACTCATCGCATCTATCATAAAGTGTGGAGAACCTACCTATTCTAGTGTAAAGAGCGTGGGCTTTCCTGGCACAGGGTGAAGGTTGCCATTGGCTAGTTCCTTGAAGGGACAGATTTTGGCCCTGTCTGTTTTACTGCACCAGAGGCTCGCAGAGCTTCCTGATGTACAGTCTTTTGTTAAGGCTCTGACAAGGATCAGACCTGTGTACAGATCTTCTGCTCCTCCTTGGAGTCTGAATCTTGTTCTTAAAGTTTTGCAAAGGGCTCCATTTGAGCATATGCAAAGGGCTCCGTTTGAGCATATGCATGAGGTTGACATTAAGTTACTGTCTTGGAAAGTTCTCTTTCTTATTGCTATTGATTCTGCGCACAGAGTCTCTGAGATGGCTGCGTTGCTATGTGACCCTCCTTATCTGGTGTTCCATGCCGATAAGCTGTTCTACGAACTTAGTTCGGTTTTCTTCCTAAGGTTGTCTCAAATCGTAACATTAACCAGGAAATCGTGGTGCCTTCCTTTTGTCCTAATCCTTCTTTATCAAAGGAACGTTTACTACATAATCTGGATGTAGTCCGTGCCTTGAAATTTTATCTTCAGGCTATGAAGGATTTTAGACAAACTCGTTCTCTGTTTGTTATCTATTCTGGGAAACGTAGGTGTCAGAGGGCCTCTTCAACTTCTTTATCTTTTTGGTTGAGGACTATCATCCGCTTAGCATATGAGACAGCGGGACATACATAAGCCTCCTCAGAGGATTACAGCTCATTCTACGAGAGCAGTGGCTTCCTCTCGGGCCTTCAAAAATGAGGCCTCTATGGATCAAATTTGTAGGGCGGCTACCTTGTCCTCCTTACATAATGTTTCAAAATTTTACAAGTTTGATGTGTTTGCTTCCTGTCGAAGCAGCCTTCGGAAGAAAGGTTTTGCAGGCTGTGGTACCCTCAGTTTAAGGGCCACCTCATTTTTTACCGTCCCGTTAGCATTCAGTGTTCTTTGTAGCTTGGGTATAATTTCCCACAAGAAAGGAATGCAGCTGTGGACTCTCCCTGTATTAAGAAGGAAAACATAAATTATGCCTACCAGATAATTTCCTTTCATTCTGTACAGGGAGAGTCCACAGCTCCCGCCTTAAATTTTAATTTACTCTTCTGGCACCTTTTTCACCCTGATATTTCTCCTACTGTTCCTTGTTCCCTCTGCAGAATGACTGGGGGATAGAGGGGAGTTGAGGAGGTATTTAAGCCTTTGGCTGGGGTGTCTTTGCCTCCTCCTGGTTGCTAGGTTCAGTATTTCCCACAAGTAAGGAATGCAGCTGTGGACTCTCCCTGTACAGAAGGAAAGGAAATTATCTGGTAAGCATAATTTATGGGGGTTTTTTAAAACACAGACACACACACACACACACATATATATATATTTATGTAAATTACTCTTGGGTCTCCCTAAGAGTAATGGGGGAAACCAGACGTGGACTCCTTGCACACATGCCCTTAGAGAGATACAACTGCACCTCACTGACGAGGCACACAGAAGGCCAAAACGATCGTCTGGGGTTGTTGTTTCTCTTGTTCAGAGAAGAATTGCCTGGTATTTCGGCGCTGGACTGTCATTGGGCAGGATCAGACTGATATGCTACAGGATATTTTTTCTCTGTGGAGGGGCATAGTGTGCTAAAAGAACGCGCACCCTGAGTTGCAATTTAAATGAACAGGCATGGAAGTTATTCTAGCTTTTGTTCTATCTCAGGAGTGCTGTTCTCTTTCTCTTTTTTCACATTTATATATATTTATATATATGTGTGTGTGTGTATACAGAATAATTACTTACTTTGTAGTCCTCAATTAATCTCTTTATTTGTGTGTGTATACAGAATAATTACTTACTTTGTAGTCCTCAATTAATCTCTTTATTTCCGAAGAGATCATTTCAAAAACCTCTGATATCTTGTCTTCAAGGCCATCAAAAAAAACATAGTATAAGCATACCTGTAAAACATGAAAAAAATGCAATAATTTTTAAATTACAATAGCATTGAAATACCAGAGGACATTTTGAAATGTCAGAACATTCAGATATCGCTCAATGGACAAATCTAAGGTCTGAGTAATAAATATGCAGAAGATATATGTCTAGATTCCAGGCACTCATGAAGTTACTAAGGGGCTTTATTGTAAAGGTAAAATAATATTGGCAACTCAATGAGCTTTGCTTAACAGCATTTTGAGGTGCATTTTTTTAGTGAACGTTCATTAAGATCTATAGGGGTTGAATTATCAATGTACAAGCGGATACGAAGTAGCGTATCATGTCAGCTGCACATCGCTGCCCATACGCGGTCAGCATTTATCACTGCACCAGCAGTTCTTGTGAACTGCTTGTGCAATGCCGCCCCCTTCATATTTGGGGCCAATCTGCCGCTAGCAGGGGGTGTCAAATTTGATCGGGTTGATTTCTGTCCGCCGCCTCAGAGCAGGCAGACAAGTTATGGAGCAGCGGCCTTTAGACTGCTGCTATATAACGTCCTGATTACTTCTGTTTCCGGCGAGCCTTCAGGCTCACCGGAAACAAGGAGCCTCAAGCTCTATACGAAGCTTGATAAATCGGCCTCATAGTTACATGAGGAGCATTTGTTAGTGGACATCCCTTCTATTAAAGGCACATGAAACCCAATTTTTTTCATGATTCACCTGGAACATGAGATTTCAAACAACTTTCCAATGTACTTCTATTATTAAACTTTCTTTGTTCTCTTGGTATCTTTTGTTGAAATTCAGGGACAAAAGCTCAGGAGCGTGCAACTATCTGGAGTGCAATATGGCAACAGTTTTGCATGAATGTTATAGGTTTGCAAGAGCACTAGATGACAGCACTATTTCCTGCCATTTTATGCTCCAGACATCTGCATAGGTATCTATTCAACACAGAATATCATGGAAACAAAGAAAATGTGATAATATAATTAAATTGAAAACTATTTTAAAATTGGATGCTCTGCACAGAATAAATTTTTTGGGTTGCATATCCTTTTAACATCTATAGCTAGGTGAGGTGTATTTTTTTAATTGGGTGTTCCTTCTATAACATCTATAGCTGGGGGAGTTGCATTTTTCGTGGGTGTTCCTGAAATTAACATCTATAGTTGAGTGTTCCCAAGACATAAAACCAACTGGGTGTGTAGTCAAGCAGAAGTAGTTAACACCGGCTGCTATTTTTCTTCCAGCAGTGCGTTTCCCATGTGGCTATTCACTCCAGGGTTAATCTGTATAATCTGCACAGAGTTCTGCTAGGGGCTCCTGATGGTGGTGCAAATCTTAGCTGGAGGGAGCTTTGATCGCAGAGGAAGAGGCCCGGGGGGTGGTAGGATAGGAGGAGACAGGGGCGGAGCGGGGGAGGTTATTTAGCCTTGTGGCTGAGCGGGAAAGCCAGCAGTTGTTTGTGAGAAAATTCCTGTAAGCATCTTTGTTTCTGGCTTTTCCGTTCAGCCTGCGTCATAGCTGAAGTTGAGAAGTTGCTGGGTAGGCTCCGGGAGGCTGCAAGGGAAAAAGGTCCTACCTGGCTTGAGTCTCAGGTCTAGGTTTTGCTTGGCGGTCATTTGCAGGATCCTGTTGAAGCCAAGTCGGAAGTCCGGAAGAGGTCCACAAGGCGGTCCAGGTGTCCATCTCATCTGCGTCCTGAGGTGTACAGGCGTTCCAGTGGTGGTAAGAAGGCTGGTTCCAGTCAGGGGAGGAAGCAATCTGGTCCGGTGGCATTGGATGGTGCCCTTTCATCTTCGGGTCCTGCGGTGGTGACGTCATTGGCGGATCTCTGGCCCTGCCACCAAACAGTATAGAGGTAGTGGAAGGGTGGCTTATGGCCTGAGCAGGCCTGAGGCGGAGGGGTCTTTAGAGCAGCATGTAGATCATGGTCCTGGTGGGCCTTCCTGTTCCTTTGGGGGGGTGGTTGAGGATAGTGGGAGTGAGAGGGGGGGTTTGTGGGCTGCTGCGCAGGGATCTAGGAGTAGTGGGGCCTTGGTTGATAGAGAGCAGCCCTTTAAAGACATGGCAAGCCACAGGGCTATTGAGGGTGGGTTAGCAAGTTCGGGTGGGTCTGAACTCCCTGTTAGGCCTACCAGGGGGTTTGCTAGATATGGAATACGGGTCAGGGGATGATGGTGACGAGTTTGAGCTGGATGCAGGGGTAGTTGACCTGTACTTGAATTCATTGGATGAGTTTGTCCCCTCTTCTCCTGGGTCCAGGGTTCAGCATGTTAGTCGTTTTGGGGGGTCTTGTGATAAGTCTTATACTAGTGGTAGGCCTGGCGGGTCCCACTCTCCTCCTGGGGTCCCCGTTGCTATGAGGGTGGTTGGGGTCGGTGAGGTAGGTGACTCACGTGTCAGTTTTTCTTTTGCAGACCCTAGTCCCGCTGGGCAACGGCCAGGGCCTCAGCCTTGTCCATCCACAGTGGTGGATGTCTTTGACGGCCTTGAGGAGGAGTTCTCTGGCCTGCATGGCTCCTGGACGGACTCTAATCGCTTGGAGCCTGACGAAAGTATGCAGCAGGAGGTTCGACCTGTTGGTGAAAGCCAGGTGAGGCGGGGTGTTGCGGCCAGGGTGTTTGAGGTGGCTGGTGATCTGAGTGGGGCCAGGTTATATACGGTGGCCACACGGGGTAATAGGGGGGGTGCCAGATGGCCAAATAGGCCTGGGGACTAGGTTGGTGTGTCTAGGGGTAGGTCACGTCGACGGCCAGTGGCGAAGGTGGCCTGGTCTGGTGGTGATGAAGGAGGAGCTCCCAAGAGGGGAAAGGGGTTGCTTATGGCTAGGGGTGCAAGCCTGCACAGGGGGGGTAGGGTAGGTAGAGGTTTTATTCCCCAAGATGTGTTCACATGCTGCTTTTTTTCAGGAACAACCATGGCAGCCGGATCAGCATGGACATCCAGTTGTCATGATACAGGACGGTGACAAAAGGAGGACGGAGCAACCCTTAGGCGGGCTCCAGGTGATGCTTGACGGCTCCTCAGGTGGTCAGCATTCAGCGGAAAACTCAACAGGTGAGATGGGGTTGAATGTATGGGGGAGGGATGTCATGGACAGGTATGCTCGGGGTGTTAAAAGTGATTCGGTGGCCGGTTGAGTAGTGGCTGGTTTGAGGGAGTTGCTTTTGACGTTGGAGGGGGTCGACCCTGCTACTGGAGCCTCTGTGGAGAGGGCTCCGGGTGTCCCTGGGTTAGAGAGGGTCAAAGTTAGCGGTGCTACGCTCCCCGTAATCGAGGAGGGTGGTGTCGCTGTTGCGGTTAAAAGCCCTGGTCTGCCGGGGGCGCGCCCTAGCGTCAGCTCTAAGCCGGTTGATGGGGCGGAATTGAGAGTAGCCGACACTGCGATGTCTCGGTCATGCCTCAGCTCCATCGGGCCATTAGGGATGCATTTAACGTTGGAGGTGAAAGAAAAAATATATAAGAGGGAATTTATTGGGTTGTTCTCCCTCTTGAGCAGTCTTGAGATTCCTGAGGACTCAAAAAAGGACGTAGCAAAGGAGGAGGAACGGAAAAGACGATATAGGAAGTTGCCAAAAACCTTTACAAATTGGTTCCAGGCCTTTGTAATATATGCAAGTGTTTTTTCTGGTAGATTCCCAGACCAGGGTGGTGCATTGTTTTGTTACTTGGACGAGGTTGCAGCTGCTCAGAGGATGTATGGGGGTATGGCATGGTGGTCGAGCGACGAGCAGTTTAGGCAACGGCTGTTGGTAAAACCAGATATTAGGTGGGACAACCGGAACATGGGGTTATGGCTCAAGATAATGACAACTTTGAGAGCCTCCCAGTCCTTTCAGTCGGAAGCCGGTGGCTCTCCCGCCAGTGGGTCTCCGGCATCGGTTAAGAGAGGGCATTGCTTTGCATATAATGAGAAATTCTGTAAATGGTGAGCCACGTGCAAGTTTAAACACGAATGCTCTGGGTGTGGGGGCTCCCACCCTTATGCAAAGTGTTTCCGAAAGGTTTTTTGCAGTTATTTAAAGTTTGCTCGCTTGTGGCCGGGTGTGGTCCTTGACAAGCTGCAGAAGGAGGTTTCGTTGGGGCGCATGGCTGGTCCGTTTGAGGGTCCTCCCATTGCAGATTTGAGGATATCCCCCCTTGGGGTGGTTCCAAAAAGGGAGACTGGAAAGTTCAGGCTAATCCATCATTTATCTTTCCCAAAAGGGGGATCGGTTAATAATGGTATTCCGCAGGAGTTGGCCTCTGTTAAATATGCATCTTTTGATCAGGCAGTTGGTTTGGTTAGGGAGGCGGGTCCTTCTGTATTGTTGGCAAAAATTGACATTGAGGCGGCCTTTAGGCTTCTGCTGGTGCACCCGACATCACACCATTTGTTGGGCTGTTGTGTGGATGGCCTTTACTATGTTGACCTGTGCTTGCCCATGGGATGCTCCATCTCATGTTTGCTCTTTGAGCACTTTAGCACATTTCTTCGGTGGTCGCGGAATGGTCGGGCCTTTCGTCATTGGTTCACTACCTTGACGACTTCTTGTTTGACTTTGGTGTGCCCATTGCACTTGAAAAATCTGTGGGTCCTGTGACCTCACTCAAATTTTTGGGTATTACAATTGATTCTGTGAACATGGAATGTAGACTTCCTAGTGACAAGGTGTCTGACCTATTAGAAGTTATTGACCGCTCATTGCTGGCGAAGAAGGTTACGCTCCGAGAGTTTCATTTTGCGTGTAAAATTATCCCGATATGGAGGGTTTTCTGCAGGAGATTATCTTTGGCTAATGCTGGGGTGTTAAAACCGCATCATTTTATATGGTTATCCAAAGAGATGAAAGATGACTTGAGGGTTTGGAGGTGGTTTTTGATGAACTTTAACGGCTCCACAGTTAGAGTGTCCAACGAAGAGTTGGGGCTTGAGACTGATTCGGCAGGTGGTTATGGTTTTGGGGCCTATTTTATGGGTCACTGGTGTGCGGCTGAGTGGCTGGCTGAATGGTTTATGTTGGGTTTGGTTAAGAACCTGGTGTTTTTGGAGTTGTTCCCGATCGTGGTTTCGCTGTTTGTCTGGGAGATTGATTTGTGCAATTGGTCAGTTGTATTCTATTCGGATATTGTGGAAGTTGTGTATGCGCTGAATACATTGATGGTGACATTTTTGCCTGTATTGAGATTGTTGCGATTGCTGGTCCTGAAATGTTTGCATTAAGGCTAAACACATTCCAGGCGTTTGTAATTCTATAGCAGACTCCCTTTCTCGCTTTCAGTGGCAGCGTTTTTGGGAGTTGGCCCCTCATGCAGACGGGGAGGGTTGCCCATGCCCGAGTTTCCTGTGGCGGCTTGGAGTGGAGAACTGGCTAGACTGGTAAAGGCTTCACTGGCGCCAGGTACTTGGGGGCGACTTACTCTAGAGTGTGGTGGGAGTCCAGGCTGTCTTCGAAAGTGGTGCGTGAAGGGGTATCTGATCTCACAGGCTTCTTGTTGGAATGGATGTGGGTGATCTTTGAACTTGTAGCATTCTTCTATGGACAGGCGTTTGGCGGCGTTAGCCTTTCGCTTTAAATTATTAGGATTGTGAGATATTAGGATTGCGAGATATTAGGATTGGGAGAAGGGTTCAGTTGGGTCTCCTCCTGATCGGAGGCACCCTATTACTTTTTCATTGCTAAGCAGTATTTATCCGGTATTGGAGGTAGTATGTGTGTCTGATTTTGAGGCCTACTTGTTCCGTTTGGCTTTTGTTTTTGTATTTTTTGGGGCATTTCAAATATCGGAGGTAGTTAGTAAAAATGTATACTCCATGGGTGGTTTGGCGTTGGCAGATGTGTCCTTGTTTGATTCCAAAGTCGAGATATTTCTGAGGAGGAGTAAAACAGACCAGGTGGGAAAGGGTAGGACGATAGACCTTTTTCCTAGTGGTTTAGAAGTTTGTCCTTGGATTTGTCTGAAGACTTATTTGGGTGTCCGGCCCCTGGTGGGGGGTTCATTGTTAGTCCACCAAGATAATAGGCCTTTGTCGCAGTTCCAGTTCAGGGCAGTTTTAAACAAGTCATTGGGTCGGTTGGGTTTTAATGCGAGGGAATTTGGGTCTCATTCTTTCTGCATAGGGGCGGCAACTGAGGCTTCAGTGAGGGGATTATCTGATACGGTGGTTAAGGGTATTGGTAGTTGTGAATCTGGGCGATTTTGCCAGTATGTCTGTCCTGAGTTGGGTGTTTAATGTGGTTTGGTTACTTTTATTTTCTGTGTTCTAGGTGTGGAATGTTTGTGGCTAGTCGCCCACTCTTTTATTTATTGGGCTTGCAGAGCGGCTTCAGTGAAAGTGGATGGCTTGCATTTGGGTTTTCCTAAGTCCCGCTGTGATGTTAAATGGTTCAGTGTTAGGGGGATAAGTTGGGACAGGTTGTTGCCCCTGGTGGTGGATTATTGCAAATGTTTTCAGCCTCCAACTGTGTTGTTGGTTCATGCAGGGGGCAATGATCTTGGTTTTCTGCCACAGAGGGAGTTGGTGAGAAGCATGAAGAGGGACATTGGGAGATTGGTGGATTTATACCCTACACTGAGGATTGTATGGTCTGACATCTTGCCCAGGAGGGTTTGGAGAGCGGCTTGGGATGTGGTGCAGTTAGACAAAAGCATTAACAAGCTTATGAGGTCCTTTGTCCGGAGACTGGGTGGTTCGGTTGTTCATCATCCAGACTTAGCAGAGGTGGGTCAGGGTGAATTGTATTCACCGCATGGGGTGCATCTCAATGAATTTGGTCTGCAGTTATTTATCCTTGACTTTAAGGAGGTTTTAAGTAAAGTTGCAGGGTTGGCAAAACTGGGCTGAGGTTTCAGGCCAGTCTGTGGCGGGGGTGCTAGCCCTTACAATTACAGCAGGTTATGGCCAATTTGTTAGTGTGGTGGTATTTTGCATTCCCATGGGGGGAATTTCAAGTTGGGGGTCTCTAAGGGCAAGGGGTTCCTTAGAGACTTATGTGGTTTATTGCTGACGGGCTCAATCACTTGCACGGTTGGGTCCAGTGGGTGGAGTAACGGCCATAGATATAAAGAAATTAGTATGGACTAGCATCACTGTTTATGTGTATGTTATGTACAATGTGGTTACAATATTTGCACTGTTATTTATTGAGTTATTAAAGTTCTCTTTAAAAGTTATTTATTTTAAATAAAGGAGCTGCGGCCAATTTGCACCAATGCTAAGTCTAGTGTTTTTATTTGGGTTGTTGGGTTGTTTGTGAAAATAAACATTAGTCATGTGTGTTATATGTAATGACATAGCAGGTCATGACTACTCACACAGCTGGTGAATTTCTGTATCTGCACATAGATCTGTGTTAAAGGAATATGAAGCCCAAAAAATTTATTTTGTGATTCAGACAGACCATACCATTTTAAACATTTTTCAAAATGTATTTCCATTATTACATTTGCTTTGTCCCCATGATATTCTTTGTTGAATAGATACCTAGGTCGGCATCGGGAGAACTACATGTCAGAAAATAGTGCTGCCCTCTAGTGCTCTTGCATATGGAAAACATTTTTGCAAAGCTGTTGCCAAAACACCGCCTCCCCTCCCTCCAATCTATTATGAATGCTTCTGCTAGACTCATCCACCTAAGTCGAAGATCTACATCAGCTGCTCCGCTCTGCCAGTCTCTACACTGGCTCCCTGTACACACCAGAATACAATTTAAAGTATTAGCCCTAACCTACAAAGCACTCAACAGTCTAAATCCCAGCTATATTTCCTCTCTCATCGTGAAATATTCCCCATCCCGTCCTCTTCGATCAACCTCTGACCTACGTCTCTACACTCCTGTTATCTCTACATCCCACTCCTGTCTCCAAGACTTCGCACGTGCTGCTCCTGTCCTCTGGAACTCTCTACCCCACTCCATTAGACTGTCTCCAACCTTGTATAGCTTCAGACGATCCTTGAAAACCTACCTATTCAGAGAGGCTTACTATCTCTCCTCCATCCTGCATCCAAACCAAACTAATACATGTACATGAACTGCCTGACTCACTGCTGCAAATACAACCGATGTAACAAGCTACCCCAACCTTATATCTCTGCACCCTAAACATATAGACTGTGAGCTCTCCGGAGCAGGGCCTTCTTCCTCCTGTGCTAGATTTGTTTAGTTTTGTTATGTTTTGTATTTTTACCGCAAAAATGAAAAAGATTTCTGCTGAACACCTTTTTTTAAAAATTATAATCTTTATTATCTTAGTTAAAATTAAACATAGAGAGAAGGGATAAAAACCCCTGTGCACAGACTAACGCGTTTCGGCTAGGAGAGCTGTATTCATAGTCCATAAAAAACTCCAACAATATGCAACCATTAATACCCAGTGCTCCACTCTCATTGGTAGAGCTACTTATTGAAATTTAAAGAAACAGAGGTTTTGCCTAAGCATAGAGAGACATATTGCGCCTAAGTGCAAATCATGTTTGTACATATAACTTCTTATCATCTGTATTATATCAAACTTAACTCTAACTCAAATCTAATGTACATTAAAACTCCAATATGTTATATTTGAAAAGATCTAAGTTAATTTAAGTAAACAATAGCATCATAACAATATTTTCATTCAGAACCCAGTTGTTGTATGTAAAAAAGCCTATTTCTGAATTAACTGGTAGCATAAACAAAGCTAGAAATATTTTCCGACTGATTGAACCTCCTAATCTTAGTCTTTTATATATAACTTCATCTTTCATTAAAGATATTCAAAATTTGTCATACTAAAAGGTACTCATGGATATTACCAGTCCATCAGGTTCTTATATTAATACTGAAATTCCAGCTATGACTTATAGAGGTTCATTACACTCAAATGTATTAACCACACAGGTTAAATTCAGAGAGAAATTGAGGCAATAAGCTCAACCATATGTCATTGTCAACTAAGTCCAATAATTAATTAAATCGTACTCGGAGTTCAGCCCAGAGGTTTTTTGGTCTGGAGCCTGAAGATCCAGTACATTTCCTGTCTTGCTAGGGTCTTGAAATGGTCCCCTCCTCTTATTTGAGGTAAGACCTTTTCAATGATTGTCCACTTTAGGAATCTGCTATCTTTATGGTGATGTTGTACAAAATGAGATACCAAAGGTGTAGTACTCTTACCAATCTGAATAGTGGATAGATGTTCTCTTATCCTTGAGCGGACATCTCTGGTGGTCAAACCTATATATTGTAAATTACAGGCTGAGCACCAGAGCAAATAAATACAGTAAGTTGATCTACAGTTCAAACAAGAGGGAATCTCAAAGGTTTCCCCTGTCACCACTGAAGAAAAGAAGGTTCCCACTTGAACGTGCTCACATGCCTTGCACTGTGAATAGCCACATTTGTATGTGCCTTTATGTCTGAGCCATGATGATGATGATGCCCTTTGGGAGACTGGCTGTTTGAGTTGAGAGGGTGAGACTAAATTGCCTATAGTCTTATTCCTCCTATAGGAAAATCTACACCCCTCTTTAACTGTCTCCGCAAGAGCATCATCTGCTACTAACAATTTGAAATGTTTCCGGACCACTTCACAGATTTCATCATACTGGGCTGAAAAGTCTGTCACAAAAGTTAATTTGTTGTGTCGTGATTCCCTATTTTGGACTCTCTTATCCTGCAAAAGTTGTTCCCTAGGTAATGAATCGACTTCATTCCTGGCTCTTTTAATGACCTTTTTGTTATAGCCCCTTTGCTGTAATCGATTCTCCAGATCATCTGCATGTTTCACATAGCAAGGGGCTAAAGTGCAGTTTCTTTTGAGCCGCACAAATTGTCCCTTTGACACTGAATGGGGCATATGTCTGGGGTGGCAACTCCTCGCGTGTAGGAGACTGTTGCCTGATATAGGTTTTCTATAAACCTCTGAGGTGACCCTACCTGAGGGCCATCCCTTCAATTCAAGGTCCAGATAGTATACCAGGTCTCTACTAAACTCAAAAGTAAAACTTAAATTCAAGTCGTTAGTCCCAAGATAATCTGCAAACTTTCTTGCTAGATCTCCTTGCCACACAAAAAGCAAGTCATCAATGTACCGAAGGTACAATTTAATGGCAGGTCTGAAGGGGTTCCTATCCGCATAGACATGGGACCGCTCCCACCAACCCATAAATAGGTTGGTGTATGTGGGCGCAAACTTTGCACCCATAGCGGTCCCACGTCTCTGCAGATAGAATTCCCCCTCAAATTGAAAATAGTTGTGGGACAGAAGAAATTGAGTCATCTTTAAAACAACATTTCTGAATGGCTCACTGTGTGTGGTTCCACTCTCAAAGAAAAAAGATATTGCTTTTAAACCCCAAACATGGGGAATAGAGGAGTATAGTGAGACCACATCTACAGTGAGCCATCCAAGTTCCCCTGTCCATTGTAGTTTCTCAACCTGATTCAGCACCTGCTTTGAGTCTCTAGTATAGCTGGGAAGAGCCCTAACCAGTGGCTGTAGAACACCGTCCACCCACTGTGAGAGATGTTCCAACATCGACCCTATCCCGTTAACTATGGGTCTACCTTAAATATTGTCCAGAGACTTGTGCACCTTTGGTAGGTCCATCTTCCACTGCTTAATCCAAAAGGTGCACAAGCTCATATTGGAATCTATTCGTAGGGTCCTGACTCAGGTGCTCATAGTTGTCTGTGTCATTCAGTTGTCTCAGGGCTTCTCCAATATAGTCAGCCCTGTCCATAATGACCACTGTGCCACCCTTATCCGCCCTTTTGATTACAATATTTACATTCTGTTCAAGTGACTTCAGGGCTATTTGTCCAATTTTAGTCATATTCATAACTGATTTTGGCTGGTTCATTGAAAGGTGCCTTAGATCATTTTCTACTCGCTTGTAGAAAGTCTCTATAATGTTCCCTCTGCTCTGGATAGGGTAGAAGGTAGAGGGGTTTTTATAACTCTTAGTCTTGTTCAAGTTGGTTTCACCAGGCAAAACCATTCCCTCTATCTCCAACTCACCCAGAGCCATTAAGTCGTGACATCAGGCAGTAAAGGAGGACGCTCAATCTGCGTATGGTAGACGGGCTGCTGCCCGAGTGAGCACACGGACCGGTGAGTGTTTGGGACCCAGCTGGTAATCCTGAACTGATTTATTTTCAACCTTTTACATTTGATACTGTGGATTGTTTGTGTGACTACAAGGAGTACTTGTTGATTATCTATTGCTGGAAATGTTATAGAAAGAATATGGTGATCCTACAGTGATAAGGGTTATCAGTGACTCTGATTGATAACGGAATTTTTATTACGGGCACAATATTCTATACTCATTATTGGACACTTTTCTACCAATACTTAATGGTTATTTTTGTATTCCAAAGTAAGGATTCAATTACTACTGCTTCTTGGTGTCCTGACTGACAGGGTAGCTGTTTGAACATACGATATACAATTTATAAGTTACATGGGAAGCTAATAGAGACTGTTATCACAGCTAATCCAGTGAAATAAGTTTTGGGCATTTTACTAATATATAGAAGCTATCAAGTTGGGACTCTTTTTCTCTTTTTTTGTATGTTTTGTATTTTATCACAAATCTTTGTCATTGTATACCCCTATCATTGTACCCAGTGCTACGGAATTTGGCGGCGCTATACAAATACATGATAATAATAATAATAATAATAATATAGTGCTCCAGAAATGGGCAAGCTCCTAAGCATACGTCACTGCTTTTCAACAAAAGATACCTAGAGAACAAAGAAAAATTAATAATAGAAATAAATTAGAAAGAAAATTACATGCTCTATCTGAATCATGAAAGAAAAATGTTTCATATCCCTTTAATTAGCTACTCTATGTCACATGGAGGTGAGATTGTTCCTTCTTTAAACTATCAAAAATGAATAGTAGGTGGCAGCAAAAAACTGTTTATTATACTGTATATTACATAGCAGAGAAATAGTGATGTTTCAGGAGACAATCCCTTAGTCATGCTGTTTTTTGCTGTCACCTACTATTCATTTTTGTCTATTTTTCTGGGGCTTTTGGTGACGTACATGTATCCAAAGTGCTGGATTACCTTTACCTATTGCCTTCTTTAAGCTGTGGCAGACACTCACAAGGGTAGGATCCTAGGACAGAGGGGTTCCCTCACGGTGGACATTCCCCTGGTTGAGGGCAGGATAGCTATATTGACTAATGTGCATGACTATATTATATTATACTCTAGCTGCATGAACAACTTAGTAACAGTTTCTATATGAACTGATTTATTAAACACCAGGGCGGCAATTTTTCAAGACTCGCCAGAAACATAAGTTTAGAAGCAACGGTATTAAGACCGCTGCTCCTTAACTGTTCCGCTGTCTCTGGTTGGGCTGATTGACACCTCCTGCTAGCGGCCGCAAATCTGAAAGGGGTGGCATTGCACAAACAGTACACTAGAATGTTAAATGCCGACAGTGTAGCGTATCATGTCCGCCTGACTTTCATAAATTGGCCCCCAGGGGTGATCTTTGGGAGTACTTTTCCATGATAATCTTTATGAACTATACATAATTTACAGCTATATGATTTGTTGTTTTAAATACTGATGCATCAGATTGACTCGCTCAGACATATTTTTTCTAAAATGCTTTCTAATTAGTGGCTACTAGAGCAAGTTTTTTTGTATGGAGGTTTTTCTCTGTATTGATGTATATTGATTCTGTAATGAATATTGTGATTTTGGATATTTGTGTATCTGGGATCTTTTCTCTTTGAATTTGCTAACGTAACTAGAGGTCACTGGGCCCAAGGCAAAGTGTGTGGCAACTCCCTCCTCATTTTAACAGCATCACTTTTCAAAGCATAGTTAATGAGCTATATATATATATATATATATATATATATATATATATAAATATATACATATATTTATATATATATATATATATATATATATATATATATATATAATAGACGTGCATTTGGTTTCATCATGAATGCAAATTCGTAACAAAATAGGCATAATAATTTATTTTCTACAAAATGAATATCCAAACAAATGCACCCCTAAATTTAAATAAAAAGAATGAATACTGACAAAATTCCTCAGTATTCATTAGTTTCCGTTAAATAGTACCATACTTAACTGTAGCAAGCTGGAGAGCCACGCTAACCCGCCCCTCATCTAATAGGAGGCTTAGAGCAGTAGTTCGCAGGGTCTACACTAAAGACGGTCCTAAAGTGCAGGCCCTGGGAACCGGCAGCGCTGAGCCTGCTATTAGCGCTATCAGGGCATTTTAGCTTGAAAATGAATGTAAGTGTTTAACTAATATTCAGTATTTGTTTCATTTAAAATATCTAATAGTACTGGCAATAAATATTCAGGAAAACAAAATTCCCAAATATTCTGTAGCATATTATGTGCTTATTGAGGACAGCATAGCCATACGCTGTCCGCATTCAGCATTGCACAAGCAGTTTTAGTGAACTGCTTGTGCAATGCCGCCCCCTGTATCAATAAAAACCGATCGTATAGGATCGGGTTGATTGCTGTACGCCGCTTAGAGGCGGGCATACAGTTAAGGAGCAGCGGTCTTAAGACAGCTGCTTCTTCACTGCTGTTTCCAGCGAGCCTGAAGGCTCGCATGGAAACAAGGGGAACAAGGGCCATTCGGCCCTTGTTAAATTGACCCCAAAGACATGCACACACACATACATAGAAATGTAACAGCAACCTTATGGAGTATTGTAGTGCACGAGAAGACAGGGACTCTGCCAAATCCCCCAGTCACAAAGGTACAAAGTAGATGTCCACAGCACATATGATAAAATTCTTCCTTTAATGGTTAACAGACATCAAAAGTGAATTTTATGATATGTGCTGTGGACATTGTAGAGGATCGGGTTGATTGCTGTCCGGCACTCAGAGGCAGCGGATACAGTTAAGGAGCAGCGGTCTTAAGATCGCTGCTTCTTAACTGCTGTTTCCGGCGAGCCCGAAGGCTCGCGCAGAAACTAGGGGAACAGGGGGTATTCAGCCCTTGTTAAATTTACCCCTAGAAGTCAATTAAGTAACAGATCTGCTGATATCAGTGTATTTTCCCAGTGGTTACAATCACAATATACCTCTGCAGATAATGGCCTCTATTTATCAAGCCGTCAACTTACCTGCATTCAACGGCACCAATACGTTCGCCTAAGATCACCTAACATCTCTGCCGCGGACCTGAATACGTTCTCCAAAATTATCAAAAAAGCTGTCAAAAAGCCGCGCACCAAGTAGGGGGCGATGAGCAGCGGACTGTTGTTAACTAACAGTCATAGATCTCGCTGCTCTTCGGCTTTTTTTACAGCTTTCTTGGTATACTGTCACTAAACACCCACACTATACCATACTGTTTTACCCCTATACCGCCACTCCCGGACCCTGCCGCAACTAAATAAAGTTATTAACCCCTAAACCGGCGCCACTCCCGGAGCCCACCGCAACTCTAATAATTGTATCAACCCCTAAACCGCCGCTCCCAGAGCCCACCGCCACCTACATTATTCATATTAACCCCTAATCTTCCGCCCCCTATACCGCCGCCATCTACATAAAGTTATTAACCCCTAAACCGCCGCTGCTGGACCCCGCCACAACTAAATAAAGTGTTTAACCCCCTAAACCGCCGCTCCCGGAGCCCACCGCCACCTACATTATATTTATTAACCCCTAATCTGCACCCCCCCTTCACCGACGCCACCTACATTATATTTATTAACCCCTAATCTGCCCCCCCTATACCTCCGCCACTATATTAAATGTATTTACCCCTAAACCTAAGTCTAACACTAACCCTAACACCCCCTAACTTAAATATAATTTAAATAAATAAAAATAAATTATTCCTATTTAAAACTAAATACTTACCTATAAAATAAACCCTAAGACAGCTACAATATAACTAATAGTTACATTGTAGCTATCTTAGGATTTATTTTTATTTTACAGGCAACTTTGTATTTATTTTAACTAGGTACAATAGTTATTAAATAGTTATTAACTATTTAATAAATTCCTAGTTAAAATAAATACAAATATACCTGTAAAATAAAACCTAACCTCAGTTACAATTACACCTAACACTACACTATAATTAAATTAATTTCCTAAACTAAATATAATTAAATACAATTAAAAACAATTATCTAAAGTACAAAAAAACCCCACTAAATTACAGAAAATAATAAAATAATTAAAACATTTTTAAAACTAATTACACCTAATCTAATCCCCGTAATAAAATAAAAAAGCAAACCAAAATAATAAAAAGCCCTACCCTATACTAAATTACGAATAGCCCTTAAAAGGGCCTTTTGCGGGGCATTACCCTAAAGTAATCAGCTCTTTTACCTGTAAAAAAAAAGTACAATACCCCCCTACATTAAAACCCACCACCCACACACCCAACCCTACTCTAAAACCCACCCAATACCCCCTTAATAAAACCTAATACTAATCCCTTGAAGATCACCCTACCTTGAGACGTCTTCACCCAACCGGGCCGAAGTCCTCAATGAAGCCAGGCGAAGTGGTCCCCCAGACGGGCAGAAGTCTTCATCCAACCCGGGCAGAAGAGGTCCTCCAGATGGGCAGAAGTTTTCATCCAGGCGGCATCTTCTATCTTCATCCATCCAGCGCAGAGCGCGTCCATCTTCAAGACATCCGACGCAGAGCATCCTCTTCCAACGACATCCGACGACTGAATGACGGCTCCTTTAAATGACGTCATCCAATATGGCGTCCCTTGAATTTCGATTGGCTGATAGAATTCTATCAGCCAATCGGAATTAAGGTAGGAAAAATCCTATTGGCTGATGCAATCATCCAATAGGATTGAGGTTCAATCCTATTGGCTGAATTCTATCAGCCAATCTGTCAGCCAATCGAAATTCAAGGGATGCCATCTTGGATGACGTCATTTAAAGGACCATTCATTCAGGGCTTTTTTATTTTATTGGTGGGATTAGATTAGGTGTAATTAGTTTTAAAAAATTTATATTATTTTATTATTTTCTGTAATTTAGTGGGGTTTTTTTGTACTTTAGATAATTGTTTTTAATTGTATTTAATTGTATTTAGCTTAGAGAATTTATTTAATTATAGTGTAGTGTTAGGTGTAATTGTAACTTAGGTTAGGATTTATTTTACAGGTACATTTGTCTTTATTTTAGCTAGGTAGTTATTAAATAGTTAATAACTATTTAATAACTATTGTACCTAGTTAAAATAAATACAAAGTTGCCTGTAAAATAAAAAAAAGCCCTAAACTAGATAAAATGTAACTATTAGTTATATTGTAGAAATATCTTAGGGTTTATTTTATAGGTATTTAGTTTTAAATAGGAATAATTTATTTAATAATAGTAATTTTATTTAGATATATTTAAATTATATTTACGTTAGTGGGTGTTAGGGTTATACTTAGGGGTTAATAAATTTAATATAGTGTTGGCGACATTGGGGGCGGCAGATTAGGGGTTAATAAATGTAGGTAGGTAGCGGTGGTGTAGGGGGCAGATTAGGGGTTAAGAAATATAATGTAGGTGGCAGCGGTATAAGGAGCGGCAGATTATGGGTTAAACACTTTATTAGAGTTGCGGTGGGCTCCGGGAGCGGCAGTTTAGGGGTTGATACATTTAATAGAGTTGTGGCGGTATGGGGGGGGGCAGATTAGTGGTTAATATGTATAATGTAGGTGACGGTGGGCTCCGGAAGCGGCGGTTTAGGGGTTAAGCACTTTATTTAGTTGCAGCGGTGTAGGGGGGATCAGATTAGGGGTGTTTAGACTTGGGGTACATGTTAGGGTGTTAGGTGTAGACATTTACCATAGGAATCAATGGGATATCGGGCAGCAGCGAACATGCGATTTCGCTGCTTTCAGACTCCCATTGATTCCTATGGTATCCGCCGCCTCCAGGGCAGTAGATTGAAAACCAGGTATGCTGGGCCGGAAAAGTGGCGAGTGTACCTGCTAGTTATTTGATAACTAGCAAAAGTAGTCAGATTGTGCTAAACTTGCATTCAGAACATCTGGAGTGATGTAAGCATCGATCTGTGTCGGACTGAGTCCGGCGGATAGTATGTTACGTCACAAAATTCTACTTTTGCCGGTCTGTAGGGTTTGATAACTAAGGCGAATCAGGCTCGCCACAAATACACTGCGGAATTCCAGCATATTTGCGGTTGACAGCTTGATAAATAGAGGCCAATACCACTCAAGTAAAAAAGTATCTCACAAAAACAACAAAAAACAAGTTACATACCTCATTAATGTTTCCATGTAGAGTTAAAGAAATGCACACGATGAAACAAGCAATATTAAGTGTTTAGGTATCGCAGGTTGAAGTCTCTCTTTGTTTACTTACCCTATTTTATAGTGTTTAGTGATGCTAATAAGTGGCATGACTGCAATTAAACTGTTGTGCTCCAAAACCAGAGATATGTGTGGATGTCTCTTTAAGGGATTTGAACAGGGGCATTATTGGTACAGAGGGCATGTGTACTTGTTTGATTAAGGATTTTGCTCATTTGTATTAGTGTAAAAGTGCAGATTATTATTATTATTATGCAACTTTAAAGGGACATGGAACCCATTTTTTTCTTTCATGATTCAGATAGAGCATGCAATGTTAAACAACTTTCTAATTTACTTCTATTATCTAATTTGCTTAATTTTTTTTATATCCTTTGCTGAAAAGCATATCAAGATAGGCTCAGTAGCAGCTGATTGGTGGCTACACCTAGATGCCTCGTGTGATTGGCTCACCCATGTGCTATTGCTATTTCTTCAACAAAGGATATCTAAAAAATTAAACAAATTAGATAACAGAAGTAAATTGGGATGTTGTTTAAAATTGTATTCTCTATCTAAATCATGAAAAAAATATTTTGGGTTTAATGTCCCTTTAAGTGATTGAGCAGGTAGCCTTTTTTGCACGTGCATAAAACCAATGTTACATCTGAAAACTTTCTGAGGTATGACAGGCTAGTAAAATAGTAATTCAAAATCAAACCCAGGAAAAAGGTTTTCCAAAAGGGGTAGTCAGACAAGCCAAGGTCAAAATCCAGAACTTGCTGAAAAAATGCAGAATTACAAGGCAAAGGGCAAAAACAGATCGCAAGCAAGGGTCCAAATCCAGAACAGGCAGAATAAATGCAGAATCACTAGGCAAAGGGTAAATACAGATCACAAGCAGGGGTCAAAATCCAGAACTGGAAGACAAGGTACAAAAACAGCAGGAAAGTGGATAATCATACACTGGAGCATCAATAAAAGAATCACACCCAGAGACCAGCTCAATAAGCGCCAGATTTCAAATGTAATGGTATTTAGCGCTTACTCACTTAACCTCAGACACCGCTGGAAGTGAATTTGTGTTTACCCAGACAGGATAGTGCATCTATTACAAGTTGAAAGTAAATAAATTGTGTGTAAGCAAAACTCGATGTGCACAAACCTCAGGACTTCAGATACCGTGACCGAGTTAACTTCTCCTCATAGACTTTAATGGAGCAAACTAATTTCAAAAAACTAAAAGTTCGCTATTACAGAAGTGAGTTATGAATATTTTATATTGTTCTTAACATAGAAGAAAATGTTCTTTTTTGTTAAAATATATATTTCTATATCTATTCAATGATTTTTTTTGTAAAATATATATCTATACCTATATATTTATATGAATATATAGGTATAGTTATATATACATTTTCCCCTATGTGAAGAACATTAGAATGTAAATATATGTATGTATGTAACTGAATACATGTGTATATATGTGTTTATATACACACACACATATATATATATATATATATATATATATTATATATATATATATATATATATATATATATATATATATATATATATACACAATATAGCCATTTCCATTCAAATACCTTGTCGTATACCTTTTACCTTTGAACCCTTATAACTTTTGTTTTCAATATTTAATTTTGATAATTTTTATCAGATAGTGTATATATGATTGCAGCATTTTATTTTAATGCATTTATATTGTGTTTAGCCCTAACCCTTTACCCAAAGTCTTCAATTGCACTAAGCAGACAAGTGCAAATTTACATTGAGCACAAATAAATCAGGAAAGGGCTGGGTTTAAATAAACTTATAGCAGCTGCAAATGACCCAGGTAGGTGTAGCTACAGAACAAAAAGCAAGAAACTTATAAGAAAAAACTAGGAAGTAGCTAAAGTCCGCAAGTGGCACAACAGCAAGGACAAAACCCACTCAGTAGGAGCCGGATGCTAGGCATGACACAGAGTAATAGTGAGTCAAGGGGGTCTATTTATCAAGCTCCGAACGGAGCTTGATGCCCAGTGTTTCTGGCGAGCCTTCAGGCTCACCAGAAACACAAGTTATAAAGCAACGGTCTAAAGACCACTGCTCCATAACCTGACCACCTGCTCTGAGGCGGCAGACAGAAATCAACCCCATCGAATACGATCGGGTTGATTGACACCCCCTGCAGCAGCCGACGGGCCGCAAATCTGCAGGGGGCGGTATTGCACCAGCAGTTCACTAGAACTGCTGGTGCAATGATAAATGCCGACAGCGTAAACCTCTACAGGTCAGCGGGATACTCAAGAACCTTACAAATGTTCATCTAACCCAGTGTAACTATTCTTCACATTAATTTACTCAACGCTGCATCATCCTTAACACTAGTGGTAAAAACAGTGCTTTAAAGGAATATATTTACACAATGTTAATCAATAACCGTTACCTTACCTTATATATAGGGTTTTTGCCACAAAAATAAGGACTATAAACGCCAACTGAAGTTATCGATCCTTTTATTTTATTCCAATTATCTTTTGCTGTTATTACAGTTCCACTTAACGTTTCTTTGATCTGAAAGAAATTATAATTTTTAATAAATATTATAAACAGTTTTATCAAACATAATAAACACACACCTAGATTCCTAGATTACACAAACCTAGATTTTTGTGTGGGATTTCCATAGGGCCGGTATTACAGGTTGTGCGGTCCGGCTAAAATGCTTGTGTTACAGCCTATACCGACACGACCCAAACTGCCACCTGAGAGCAATAGTTATGAGTTTTGCGCAACAAAAATGTATCACAAAACTCATAACTAAAATGTTAAAAAGTACACTAACACCCATAAACCGCCACTCCTCCCGCACCGCAAACACTATTTAAAACTTATTAACCCCTAATCTGCCGCCCACCCACATCGCGACTATTAAATAAAGCTATTAACCTCTAATCCGCCACCCCCGACATCGTTAACACTATATCAAAGTTATTAACCCCTATTCTGCCGCTCCCCGACATCGCCGACACTATAATAAAGTTATTAACACCTAAACGTCCGGCCTCCCACATCGCCGCCACTAAATAAACCTATTAACCCCTAAACTGCCAGCCCCTCATATCGCAAAACACCCCCTAACTTTACATTTAAATTAAAATAAATAAAAACGTACCTGTGAAATAAAAATGAACCTAACATTAAACTATAAATTAACCTAACATTACTATTCTAATAAAATAAAAAAGTACTACCAATAAAAAAATCTAAATTAAAAATTAAAAAAAAAAAATAACACTAGGAAAAAACTTAAAAAATCTAAAATTACAAAAAATTATAAACACTAAATTATGAAAAAAATAAAAACACTAAGCTTACAAAAATAATAAACTAAGTTATCAAAAATAAAAACAATTACACCTAATCCAATAGTTCTATAAAAATGAAAAAGCACCCCCAAAATAAAAACACCCCCTAGCCTACAATAAACTACCAATAGCACTTAAAATGGCCTTTTGTAAGGCATTGCCCTAAGTTAAACAGCTCTTTTACCTGTAAAAAATACAAAGTCCCCCCAACAGTAAAACCTGCCACCCAACCAACCCCCCAAATTAAAAAACCTAACTCTAAAAATATCCTAAGCTACCCATTGCCCCTAAAACATCATTTGTATGGGCATTGCCCTTAAAAAGGCATTCAGCTCTTTTTCACTGCCCTTAACCCCTTAAGGACCAAGGACGTGCCAGGAACGTCCTACAAAAAACACCCTTAACGACCAAGGACATTCCTGGCACGCCCTCTGGTCTTTCAAGCGGTGTGTCAAGACATCTGAGTATATATATATATATATATATATATATATATATATATATATACTTATTATTATTTAATAAATCTATGGTTGTGGACACCAAATGTCACTGTGTGTAATTTAGCCCCCACTTCTTTTGATTACACAGGATACAGCACAGGCCTGTGTCCCAATTCATCAAAAGAAATTGTTTTCAAACTAATCTTAGAAAAGACAATTGGCCTAGTTAATTTCAGACTGTCATTTCAAATCACTTCAAAAGAGATGGCCATCTACAGTTTGTATATTGTAAATCTTTGATCAGACATAAGATATGCTTCTCCTAATTAAGATAACATTTAAGTTATTTCAAAGAGAAAACTTCTGTCTCATTATCTAAGTCATAGAAACCCCTTGGTTAATGGAGTCAATAGTCTGTGTTTTGGTGGAAAATATGCTCAGGAGCCCTTTGAAATTTCCCAATATACTTTCTAATCTGAAAGAAACATATGCAAACAAACGTGATAATTTAGCACCATGGCTCACTGGATTTTGTTTGAAGCCTGATTGGACTCAGGAAAAAACAGTTTCTATCTGAAGAAATGGCTCGTATCATTTGGGTGTAAATTGTCCCCTGCAGAGTTTCCCATGTACAGATCCCAGACAAATTGGCATTTGAAATCTCTGTGTAACATAAAAAAGTAAATCTTGCAAAATAAATTATCTATATAATCTTCATATAAGGGAATACTCAAATAAATATTTAGACAAAGATTTCATCAGGTCTTAACCTATGTATTTTTTTTTTAAACATAGGATGCTTTAAGGTTTTGATATGACCAATTTTAATAATCTATTTCTTTATTTTCCAGGCATATAACAAATACCCGTGTGGTTGTCCCAATAAGAGGTGTACTGAATATGAAATATGCTGTGGTTTTATATGAATAAAAGGAAATAACCAAATGCTATTTTAAATGGATTTTAAGAGAATAATTGGCAGTATAGATTGCTTATTAATTGGATCATTAAAAATATGCTTATGTCTGGTATTGTAGTGATCAGAGAAAATAGCACTATATGATCCTATGAATATTAAACACATACTGTAGTTTATTAATATCAAATTATAGTATACATAATAAAAATATACAATAATCTGTAATTTTCTGTTAGCCGTATTGAGAATGAAACTGTTTGTCTCTGTCTGCTGCCCCCGGTGTTGCGATGGGAGAATTACAGCCAAAAGATTTGCCCGTTAACAAAGATGCATTGCCAGGGAACAAATAAAGGGCCAATCCGATAAGACCTCCCAGGTGTCCAATGAGATGTTTAGCTTTGAAGGGCCTCCCAAACCAATTCACCAATGATGGTACAGAACGAAAAGGGGTGGGGTTATATCACATGATTTAACCCCAAGCATGGAGATAGTGTAGGGGCTGCTGGCTGACTTTTGCTAACTGGTAACTGAAATTGGCTGCATTGGATACAGTTACTTAAAGGCATAAAAGCTATCCTTTCTTCTCCACATGCAAAATACTCCTTTTTGTATTCTGAGGTGAAATTGGACCTGTTGAGAAAAATTGGAAGCTGAATATCGATTTGGTTATTTTTGTAAAGTATAAGCGGTTGCTAAATATAGGTAATATCTAAAACAAACATCCATTGTTGCTGTAATAGCAGGTCTAAAAGAACAAATTGTATTTTAACCTTGTGTTTCATAGTCCTGTACAGTGTTAAGCTTGTCTTTTGTATGCTAAGTAATTTATTTTTGCAAATATATAAATATATTTTAGAATTTGTCTTAACTGTAGGTAAATAAGAACTTATTTCAACATAGATAAATTGGCATTTAAACTGACTGTTTACATTAAGAATATATATAACTCCTGGTGTTTGAATTAGAGTGTATATTGTTCTATCGTTTAATTAAGCACTGTTAAAGTATAATTCTGAATGTTAGTGGCTTATATCTTAGTCTCTTATTGTGATATTTTTAATAAAACTCAATTGTGAATAAGGCTAGTTCTAAAGGTAAATTTTATGATCTTTGCATAACATAATAGTTAAACGTGTATAGTTTGATTCAGGTCTGGCTTCTACAAATATAATTCAATTTGTCTATAAATTTTAACTAATAAAAAGAATTTAGGAATTTACATTAATTTTATTGATTGTCTTGGTATATGCATTTTTATTGGAGGTTTATTTTAAAGAATAATTATTAAATATATTGTATTATAACCCGGCCATATAATGACAGGTGGAAGCGATCCTGATCGCTTCCAGCCACTTTTATGGTATTGCAGTGATGCCTCGATATTGAGTCATCCTGCAATACCAATTTTTTACAAACCGATGCAGAGAGAGCAACTCTGTGG